>NW_005841863.1:3608517-3611294 GCF_000455745.1 Alligator sinensis
TGCCTGGTGCCCTCTTCTTGCTCCCAATGTACTTGAAAAAGGACTTTTTGTTGTCCTTAATCCTGGACGCTAGCCTGAGTTCCATCTCTGCCTTGGCCTTCCTAATAGCCCTCCTACACTCCTGGGCCGAGGAGGAGTACTCCTCCTTGGTGATAGCTCCTCCCTTCCACTGGTTTTACACCCCCCTTTTAGTCCTCAGGTATTCCTGTATGCCCTTGCTGAGCCAAGGGGGTTTCTGAGCACTCTTACCCACCTTGCTTCTCTCACAGACTGTTATCTTTTGGGCCTGGAGGATTGCCCCTTAAGGTACAACCATCCCTCATGGACTCCCATCTCCTCTACCTTCTGGGCCCTTAGTGCCTCCCCCACTAGTCTCCTAAGCTCATTGAAGTTGGCCCTTCTGAAGTCAAGGGCTTTAGCGTTGGATAATGAAATCCAGCAGGTGATGATCGCTATTGCCCAGGTGGTCAAGGACCTGCAGTCGCCTCACCAAGTCATCCCCCGTGGCCAGGACCAGGTCCAGCAAGGCGTTACCCCTAATGGGTCTGTGCACTTCCTTGTTAAACCAATATATATACTATAATAATCTTGGTCACCTTTGGTGACTGAAATATACACAAATCAGTATTAAAAAATATCTGAAGGCCTGTTTTCTCTGGATATTAGCAGTCCATAGCTTGGTTTGCCTGATGGCTATTGAACACCTTGAAGACTTCTGCCCAGGTGACTTAGTCCTTAGGCTCGAGGGAGTAGGCTGAAGAACCTCCTAGCAGCCTCCCACAAAACCTGCCGCATGCTTTCATGTCAGTTGAGAGCTGTGCTGAGGCCTCTTCTAGCACGGTGACAACTTGTGTAGAGGGTACAGACAGAAATACCATATTTACTCAAATATAAGATGATCAGAAATATAACATGACTCCCCCACCACCACCACCACCCTTCACCAATAATTAGATTCTATATATGGAAATTTTGAAAATTTGTTATAATTTTTCAGGTACAGAAACTAAGTATTGGAGGATTGTCTTGAATTCCCCTCCAAACTGCTACAAGGAAAGCAGTGGCTGAGGAGGGGGAGGTCAAGTAGCCCCCGTGCCTTCTGCCCTGTCTACTTCTTCCTCCCTGTAGCCTTCCTGCTCCCCTGCCACCTGCACCTCCCCACAGCCTCTGTCCCCCGCACAAGTCTCTGCCTCTTCCCCCTTGCTCCTCCCATCTCTGCCCCCCCACAACTCTTCCCCTCCCCACCACCCCTTACTGTCAGATGCTACTCACTGCTCAAGCTGCTCTATCCAAGGGCACAACAAATGGAAGCTCAGCCCTTGGCTGGTCATGCAGCAGTGTCGATGTCAGTGCTGCCGACTGGCTAGGGAGAATAAGGCTTTCCATATGCTCCATGCCCTAATGCCAGCCAGGGGTGATGCTGTAAGAGGCTGCAGCAACTTGTGGCTCTGCTTTTCACTCCTCCCCTCATCAAAGAGACAGCAAGTAGACTGGAGGGGAGAGCAGAACAGTAAGAAGGGTTGAGGCAGGCAGCAGGGGCTCTCTACCCTACTGCTGGGAGTCTGATGCTCCAGCTCCAACCCAGTGAAGAGACAAGTGGCAGGGGTCAGGCACAGGCACAGACAGGGCAGGGGGGTAGAGGCTGGCAAAGGGGGGGAAAAAAGGTGGAATTAGGTTGCAAGGGGATGCAAAGGGTCAATGACAGGGAATAGTGGACAAACACAAGCCTGAGGGGTAGGCAGCAGTGAACTGGCACAGGTAGTAGGGAACAAGCACAGGCATAGGGCACACAGGATGGACAAAAGGCAGGGGTCTGGCCCCTCCCCCCATTCCACTGGTTTCCATGTACAGAATCTAATTTTTGGGGAGTCCTCTTAAATTCAAAATCATCTTGGATTTGAGTAAATCCTGTAATTATTACACATGTTCATATCCAAAGTTACATCAGTTTGAATGGTGGTTTTCACCCAAGGCCTCGTGATCCAGGGTATGAAGTAGTAGCCCTCTTCTGTGGTACACTAATCCTCAAGTGGTGGCCACCGTAACAGCAGTGGCTAGTACTTGTGCCCTCCCCTCCATGCACACCCCACAGTGCCAGCAACCGCCTCTTCCTTCCTCATCACCAGGGATCCAAGTTTTCTGTTTCCTATGGAAAAGAAGAAAAACTCAGATTTTTCCCTTTGAAGCAGGAGACTGTGGGTTTCCCTTTCGCGGGCTGGCAGAGTTCGAGCATGCAAGAAGTAGCTTGGGGCTGTGGGGAGGGCAACTGGAGGCAGAGGGCACCACATGCACATACAAATATACACACACACAGACAGCAATACAGCCAGGCAACATGGTAGGAGCAGCCCCAGCAGCTGGATGCAGGTACGTCTATGGAACCGGGGGGAGGGGGGAAACAGGTATGGTAAGGCCAGGCTTGGAAACTGTCCAGGCACAGTCTGGGCATGCCCACGCGAGGCATCTCGGGGGACAGAAGGAGGGGGGGTCCTGTGCTTCTCCCCCTCCTCCGATTTCTGCACCAACAGTGAGGCACAGGGCTGCAGACTGGCCAAACCAGCACTGGGCAAGGGCCACCTCCCAGAAAGCAGGACCCAGCACAGGACGGAAGAGCAGGGCAGGGAGACTCGGTGCTGCTGCCACCACTGCTGCCCAGGTGAGCTGCCTCCTGCCCCCCCAGAAGCAGTCACAGTGGCATGGAGTTGTGCCCCCCCCCCCCCCCCCTCTGGCAGGGGGCACGGGGTCAGGGGGGCACAGGGCTCCCAGCGGGGGCAGGC
>NW_005841863.1:3611393-3631561 GCF_000455745.1 Alligator sinensis
CCGGGCCCCAGGTTTCAATAAAAAACGGGGGGGGGGGGGGGCATGTGTCCCCACATGCCTTTTTGATGGGTTGTCAGTGGCATCACCTATGCCCACACACCCTCTGCCCCACAAACACATACCCTTCCCGACACACACACCTGGTGCAGGGGGGGGAAGCTGCTGCCAGGAGGAAGCAAGTGGGGGGTGGGCAGAGGCTGCAGGTCAAGAGTGAGGGACACAGCAGGGCTGGGGGGCTGTGGTTTGGGAGCAAGGGGCAATGCCATAGGCAGGGGCAGAGCACTAGCATGTCAGGGCTATGCAAGGGGGCAAGATGTGTTCTGACTTTCCATGATAAAAAAGCCCAAAATTAAATGCCAAAATGTACAGGTATTTAGATATTATTTTATTATAATGATTGAGGCACTGGTAGGCTTCCAAACTGCTTTAAAGTTGTAAATATATCAATAAAATGAAACACTATATATAGCATTTCATTTTAAAAATCACAGAAAAATGTGGGTTTCAATTAGATAATTTTGGATTTTTTTTTTTATTTTTTTTTATCAGAGACAACCAGGACCCCTACAGCACTTACAGCACTCTCTCTGCAAATGCATTAGACATCATTATTACCTGTATCATTTCACACCATTCATATTTAGAGAGTTATTTTCTCAACCAGGATATATTTTTCCCCTGACACTCTACAGAAGTAGAGGTCTCAATATTTTTTCTGGTACTTTCAGAATATATATTTTTTAATTTTATCTTTATAAGAAATGAGCTATTGTCCACATAAATATTAGGGGTTTAATTTTTAAAGTATTTCCTTAGTAAGGCTTAAGTAACCATCAGTTAGATCCAAATTAAGTATATGCATTTTACAGCCCAAAATACTAAAGTGTTGAGGAATTCTCTAATCTGAAGACAGAGTATCATCCCATTAAAATATGCCACTTAGTTAGATCAATGGCAGTCCATTTTCCTCTCTTCCTATGTAGGCTGTAAGGTTACAGCCCCAAAAGCACTAAGATTTCTGACTATAATCTGACATGCATTTATTGATGTTATCCTTTCATTTTCTCAGCAATACTAATACATCTTGCATATCATATATTAAAGGCAGCTGCAAACTTCAGTTTTTCATAATTAGCTAGTTCTGTCAGATAGCAAGTGGCATATTTAGCACACCCTATCATTATATGCAATCTATAAACAACCGGTAAACGGATTGTGGTAAGGAAAATTCCTTAGTGCTGTGATTAACAATGTCAAATGTAAGTTTCTTAGTATAGCTTTCAGTCTTAATCCATCATGACCTTTGAGTACTTTCTGTCCTTTCCAACAGAGCTCTATTAATATAAAAATAAGCATTCCACTGCTGAGACGCACAGAATATAGGCAAAGAATTTCTCTCAGTTAAACTTATACAGCTGCTCTGGATTCATGATGATTATAACTGGGAACAAAATACATTCTTTTCTTTAGAAAGTAACAAGAGAAATGAGGTAAAGAAAGTTAGTTAACTCTGACAAATTTGACAGATGTGACACAAAGTACCCAGATATACATTACATTTCTTGTGGTCTATAGGCCAGTTCTGAGACTAAAAACAAACTTGCCAGATGCTCAAGCTGTTTGTCATGGGACAAAACATGGCATATCTGCCCTCAAAAAAATAGCGGAGTGAAAAGTTGAAGGAGAATTCCACTGAGGCAAGCATTCCCCTCTTCTTTTTTGCCTGCAACCCCTCTTGAAGAGCACATCACAAGAAACAGCCAGAAGGAGCATTACAGAAAGTGTACAAAGAGAAGCAAATAAAAAAGCAACATCACAGATGATAATATTTACTGTCATACCTCGAAATGGAACCAGATGGGTTCCAAAAAGAAGGATGTCTCAAAAGTTGCTGAATAGAATATTAAGGCCCCCAAATTCCATAGCAGCCAGTGAATGAGACAAGAAAAAAGGGGAAGCAGCCACTTGTGTGTTGAGGCATATTAGTGTGCTTGGGGAGAACACAAGACCCAGGCAGGCTAGATTAGAAAGAATTCTGAATAAGAGGCAACAAAATGGGAGCAGTGCCTACCTACCATAGTTTCCCAAAGACCCTGTGTCAGAGCTCTCTTTGCCTCAGATTTTTTTTAACGATGCTCTATATACACTTTCAGTCCCCAAAGATGATTCAGAGTTATAGTATATATGTGTTTAATAAGTATGTTCTTTAATGTAGAAGGTAATGGCTGGTGACAGTAATAAAAACAATACATTATATAGAGTGTGGATGCCACTCTGTTAGATCGTTGCAGTTTTTGTACTTTGAAGTCTTTAGGCTGCCACTCTCTAAGGAATACTAAGTATTAAGTCAAGATATTAATTGGCATTATGATCTCTTGGCCATTAAGAACACAAAGTGTTCTAGCTGCTGGTTAACAGTATTTGCTAGCATGCATAAGGATTGGTGTCAAGCCTGATCCAGATTTTCATGGCACCTTTTGGGGCCAAAACGTATTTACTGGCAGATAATGTATTTTGGTACTTGGTATACTAACGTTTAGTGAGCTGACAGTTGTAAGTAGAATTAATATCTGCATTTGTTTCTTCCTGCTCAGTGTAAAGCAGGGGTGGGCAAAATGCAACCTGCCAGGCCATTCTATCTGGCCAACGAGGCCCCTAAAAAATTTAGAAAATTAGTATTAATTTGCCCCTGTCTGCCTGTCATGCGGCCCTCGATGGCTTGCCAAAACTCAGTAAGCAGCCCCCCGCCTGAAATAATTGCCCACCCCGGTGTAAAGGAACTCTCCCATTTTGGGGTGAGGAGTATATCCAGAAGAGAACAAGAAATCTTCAGCAAACAGAATTTGAAATAGATTGTGGTAACAAGTCATAACAGGTTATTGTTTCTAGAGTTCAAAGGGAAATGGGTGACAAACAAATAATCTGTCCCCCCTGGGCAGCATTACCAAGGTAGCAATCAAATTCTCACTACAGCTTACCTTTCCAGAGACAAGGGGCAAACTAAAAGTGAGCAAACATTAGTTCAGCAAATTAAAGTGACTGTAGGATTATCTACAAACTTTTAAAAGCTTCCAGAATGGAAAAAAGACTTTGACTATGCTGAGAGAAAAACCGTTCCAACTGTCTCTATATGTTTATTTGTATGCCTCAGTGTCTTAGACGCCTTTGAAGCACTTGGATACAGGCAGTCCTCAGACTTATGACACAATTGGTTCCTGAAAAACCACATCTTAAGTCGAAATGTTGCAACTCAGAACCGATTTTCCCCCACAGGAAAATGTTATAAATGGGGGATTGGTTCCTGAACCAAGGCCCAATACCCCATTTTCACCAAAAATAACCCGAAGTTTTGTACTCAATCAATTATAGATGAGTAATATAGCTACATTAATGTATTTATATTGTAAATAGCAATCATATTAATTTGGAAGGACTTCTTTGAGGAGACTTTGCTGGACTTTTTGAAGGGTTCTTGGCTGGAGTCTTTTCAGGAGTGTAGGCTGTAGGTTTTCCTGGAGTCTCGTCTGCTTTCTTAAAGAAAGTGTCCAAGGAAGTTTGGACAGATGTTCTCCAGGGAGATGGATGACCCAGCAAACTTGTTCACTGGCATGGCTTGGCATCAGATCGTATGTGTGTTGTAAAGTCGAAACTGATGTCCGAAAGTTGAAACAGGGTGTCAATTTATAAACGCTGTAAGTGCGAAATGTTGTCACTTGAAACTTTGCAAGTTGAGGACTGCCTGTACCTCAGAAACTTTGTTTGCCTGCACTGTGGTTTATACTTATCATCTTACCAAAGAGCCAAACATAAATGTCTCTCTTGCTCAATGCACCAGAACCCTAAAAACTGCTTTGGTGAATTTGTGCCAGGTTTACACAGCACAGTCTTGCTGGCACATGTATGTTGGCCAGGAATATAAAAGAGTACCTGCCTTGGTATTTCCAGCAAAACCCGGGGTAGTCTTTGTCACATTAACTTCTGCCACTAGAGGAGGTAATAAAGCTAGGCAGGTAGAAAAACTCCTCTTGCAGCATATGGGTATATGGACATTACACTAAAGGGCTCTGATAGAGCAATGCTGGCACACCTATAGCCACCGAGGTTCTGTAGTGAGAACAAGCCCTAAACTTCTTCCATCAACCCTGGACAATTTGGTTAAGCCTCCAAAATTGGTTTGACATAATAAAGCTTTCAGATGATTGCGGCCTTTTTACAATCAAGATAATAAGGGAACACCCTTGATGCAAAAGAGTCATGAAAATGTTTTGCCTGGTTCATGCGCCACCCACTGCAGCTAGAACTGTAGCAGAGACGCTGTACAAGATTGCATTTTTCTGCAGTCAGACCTACAAATGTGACCTGACAAGTTGTAGAAACAATTTCATGGTATCCAGTCAAGCATAATCAGACAAGGACTTGCCAGAGGACAGTGAAAGTGATGAAGAGACTGACATGGACAATAATGTGTAATCTATGTATGTCTGGCAAGACGACACATTAAAAAATTTCAGTCTGCGTGAATGAACAGACTGTTAAAAGCATATCCACATCATACACATCTTAAGTTCAGTGACCATATTAAACAAGTTTAATATTCTTATAATTATCACAACTTGGATTTGTGAAAAAAAATAAAAATCAAGAAAGATGCCACTTTATCCTATATGCAAGTCATCTGAGTTGCACTGAATTTCATCCAAAAAAAAAAATTCCCAATAATTTCAGAAAATATTGACAGAAGCATTCCATACAAAGTGGCAGCCTAAAGACTTCAAAGCTACAAAAACTGAAAGGACCTAATAAAATAGCGCCCACACCAGAAAATATTGCTTACTAAAAGAACAGAACTGTTTTTTTAATAATTTAAATTCAAATAGATATTTTAGAAATTGCTACTGCATAAGCCAAAAGAGGAATCACATGAAGCAAAAGGCCCAGACAAGAAAACAAAGGCATAAACAACTACTTTGCCATAGATCCTGTACAATTAAAACTGAAAAAGACATCTCTTCACAAAACATGTATTGTAACATGAATAACGAGTAAGTAAATTAAAGTAAAATGTATATCTAAAAAGTAAAGTGTACTTGAATAATAAAAATAAAAAGACACTTATTTAAAAAGCAAAAATTAACACTTTCCAATCAAACAGATATAACCATCTTAAAATGCTTTCATTTGAGCATAAGTAATTATTTATATTTTTCATCATTACTTAAACTATTAAAAAATAAATGCTGAGCAGATGATTTACCCCATCTGCTTCAAAATAGCATCCTCAAGCCCTACCCAGCATCAAATCTCTCCCTTCTCCTGGGGATTAATAAACAAATGAACAATAAAATGGAAAAAAAAAAACTTGTCTAAAGTTTTCTTCCAACATTACACTATTACTAGAGTGCCTACTCCAAGGCTGAACCTCTAGATCCTCTTTGCTTCAGATCCCAAGCCCACCTGCTCGGGCACCCCACTGAAGGCTGCTTTCCCCCCTTTATTTCCTCCAGCTGGAATTCCCTCCCTGTCAACTCAGCACTGATGGCAAAAGAGGCAATGATGAATTTGGTCCCTATCTCCAGAGTCTGTCCTCTTGATCCAACCTGGATACCTAATCACAAAGACCTATAACCATTAATTTTACATGCCTGCATCTTCAGCTGAAAACTCTAAAGATCATAGAAATAATTTTGAACTCCCTGCTAAATGCAGGTTATGTTTGGCTGGGTAATACATTTGCTTATCTTCTGAAAACAAATGTATATAAACAAAAAATATCAATGGACTTATCAGATGTTTTACCAAAGTGTGTACTATAGGATTTGCCCTTTTAAGGCATTGGAACTTTTACCAAAGAAAGGGCCATTTGACCTGGATACATGGTTGGGCAGATTTCCAGCTATTCTTCTGGCCAACTATAGTCAAGCGTTTCATCAGCCCATACTGTATATAATATCTCTACCATGTTTTAGGTATGTGTGTAAAGAGGTTTCTAGTTATTGTTTGTTAACAATTCCAGAAAGCAAACTTACTTGAACTATATTATATATGTATTTACTAAACCTAACACACACCTTCACTGAACTATAATTACCAATCACATAAGAAAAAAAAGCATAGCACATTATATATGTATCTATATAATCTGTTTGTTTATAAACCCAGACTGTTCCAGGAAATGTCTCTATTTATCCATATGATGTCCCCAAGTGCCAAGCTTTACATTCAGTTCTTTTATTTATATGTATAAAAACGTATAGCCAGAAAGCTCTCAGCAACCCACCTAAGAAAATTTGAGAATGCATTATTCTAGTTATGGTCAGAAATAATTTATGCTTCATAATTTGACTCCAGGTCTGTTGGTATCAAGTGGCAGCAAAGGGAGAATTTACTAATCATCTTAAATCTGCCTACCTTGTGCCAAAATTCACCCCTCTGCAAAGAAGTCTCTTTCACAAGACAAGGCACTGAGCTCTGCAAATAAGTGCTTTTCCAAAAGTCATTGAATTACAGAATTGTAGAAAATTAGGGTTGGAAGGGACCTCAGGAGCTCACCTAGTCCAACCTCCTGTTCAAAAGCAAGACCATCCCCAGCTAGATCATCCCAGCAAAGACTTTGTCAAGCCTGCTCTTAAAAGCCTCCAATGAATGGAGATTCCACAGCCTCTCTGGGTAACCTGTTCCAGTGTTTTACTACCATCCTCATGAGAACGTTTTTCCTAATATCTAACCTTTCCATTGCTGCAACTTGAGACCATTGCCCCTTAGACTGTTCTCAGTGATGGCAGATGACAGAACAACTCCATCCTGTTTGGGGCCACTCTTCAGGTGGTTGAAGGCTGTTATTAAATCCCATCTCATTTTTCTCTTCTCTAGTCTAAATAAGCCCAGTTCCCTCAGCCTCTTCTCAGAAGTCATGTGCCCCACCTCTGTAACCATTTTGTTGTCCTCCGCTGGATTCTCTCCAACTTGTCCACATCCTTTCTGTACTGGGGAGCCAAAACTGGACACAGGACTCCAGATGTGGCCTCACAAGTGCTGAATATAGGAGAATAATCATTCCCCTCCATCTCCTGGCAACGCTCCTACTAATGCAGCCCAGTATGCCAGTGCACCCTTGTTAAGAAGAAGGCTAATGTTGGCTCAGCTTCAGCTTACTGTCCACTGTAACCCCAGGTCCTTTTCTGCAGAGCTGCTACTTAGCCAGATAGGATGGAACAATCCCATACTGGGGCTGGGCACTAAGTGCAGGACTTTGCACTTGTCCTTACTGAACTCCATATGATTTCTTTTGGTTTAATCCTCCAATCTGTTACGGTCTCCAAATCTTAGCCCTACCCTCTAGCATTATCTACTATTCCCCCTGCCAGCTTGGTGTCATCTGCAAGCTTGCTGAGGGTATACTGTATCCCAGGGGTTCTCAAACTGTGGGTTGCAACCCCCCAGGGGTCTCAAGCAACTTAAAAGGGGGCTGCAAACTTCCCAGGGGGTACGACAGCAGCACGGGGAAGTAGTGTACGGCAGTAGTGAGGAATGGTGGACGGCGGCGGCGGCTGCAGCCGTGTGTGAGCTCTCCATCCCCCACCACCACCATTCAGCACTCGGGGCTGCAATAGCACAAAGTTTGACAATCCCTGCTTTATCCCGTATTCCAGGTTATTAATAAAGATATTGAACAAAACCAGCCCCAAGACTGACCCCTGTTGCATTCTACTTGATACCAGCTAGATATTGAGCCTTTGATTACTACTCTTTGAACCCAATGATCCAGCCAGTTCTTTATCCACTTTACAGTCCATTCATCCAACCCATACTTCCTCAGCTTGCTTGCAAGAAGGCTGTGGAAGACAGTATAAAAAGCCTTGCTAACATCAAGGTATATCACGTTCACAGCTCTCCCCACATACGCAGTTCCAGTCAAGTCAGAGAGGGCAAGATGCATAATGTCTGCATAATGGTAGTTTGAGTAAGGAGCCTACTGTCAGCCCCTTAACCACATAACTCATTCCAAACCTCTAAGATCCTCAGCTTAATTGGGGTCTGCCAACTGCGTATGTTGGATATGTACAGATATGTCCAAACTAGCTTTAAACTGTCTGAGCTCAGGTATTGACCACAATGTAGCTGTTAGCAGCATGGGGTTCAGTGTAGGCTGTAATCCCCACCCTTCCTCCCAGAGGATCCTGGATAAGTACTCATGCAGCTAGCCCAATCAACTCTAGGCTGCCTCAAATACTATTTACTTAAATCCAAGACAACTTCAAATTTAAGATGACCTCCAATAATTAGATTCTAGACATGGAAAAGGCATATATGTTTGTCATAATTGTCCATGTCTAGAATCTAATTTTTGGAGGATCATCTTCAATTCATCCCATCACCCCCACCCACCAATGCAGCATGTGCTGCCCCAGCCCCACCCTGGCCACGTAGCACATGCTGCAGTGGCAGCAGCTCCAGCACCAGCAGCTCCAGCACCAAGACAAGAGCTGCCACTGCATGATCAGGCCAGGGCCAGAAGCAGCATGTGCTCTGTGCTCCCTGCCTTGACCTGGAGTGGGACCCCAACTGGAGCTGGAAGGTAAGTGGCACTGGGGATGGGAGGTGGGGAAATGAGCAGACTCAGAGTTGGAAGTGCAGCTCACTTTCTCCCTGTGCTCAGATCTAAAGGTGAGGGGCTTCCCCCCCCACCCATGTTGAATGTGTGGGGGGACCTCATCTTAGATTTGACTAATTACAGTACATTGTTACCCATACCTGGACTAGCCATTTTAAAACTAGCTCACATGTACCTATATGAGCTACTCTCTCACTACTGGAACACAAATTAGACACATTCTGAATTCTTTATACAGTGCAGAGCTGACAGTGTCCTTGATCCTTACTAAAAGCACATGAGTGGGAAAAGGCTCTTTGCAATTTTTCCCACCAGCAATAAGGAAAGTCTGAGAATACTGTCCTTGGAGTCCATGATTGTTAGAGGCAATCAGATATGATACATCTTTTAGATAATGTTTGAAATAAATTTGTGGTATATCTATAGACTTTCTATCTACAAACAGAATCAGGAAAATAATGTTTAATGTACTGCAAACTGCACAAAGAATATTGTGTGAAATGTAAATAATTCCTAAATATTGAAAAGCCTGAATTTCTGCCTTACAAAAACCTATTCTGATCATCCAGTGTCACTTTTAGTGTACTGGGAAAGTAGAAAATATACAAACATACCCAGAAGCTATTACGATTTCCATTGATGCAGCATTTGGAAATCCCTCCCTCCATTTACCTATATTACTAGCCTAGGGAAAAAAGAAGGGTGTCAGTATTAAAAAAATAATAATAAAAACAAAAAGCCCCTCAGTTAAAGATGCATGCCAAGTATAATGCAGGTTAAACCAAACCTAGAAATCAGCTGTGCTGAAACAGGTTGATTTTTTTCAATACAATAGGCTGAGCTTTGTCTCTAAACTGTTTTCTCTCAGCATGTCAAATCATAAAAGATTCTGTCAATCTGAAAAAAAAAGAATCAACATATTTTCAGACTTCTGATTTCATTAGTACTGTATGACTTTCTTCTCCCTAAATGGATACTTCCTTAAGATTGGGCTTAAACACAAAACTACTAATACTCATTAAAATGCAGACTTCTCTGCATTATTATAATGGATAGAGCTGGCACTGCAAGTGATTCTGACAAAAAATTGACAATATAGAATACTTCAATGAACAGATATTCTACATTCCTTGATTTTACTGAGAGAAGAGGTATTGTATTATTATGATTAACCAATAATGGGTGAGAAGTTTGGTTGCTCTTGGCATTTTTAGGTCATTTCAATTTATTTAAAAAAAAGATTATGAAGCATTAAAAAATCTTGCAAGTCTTCAGGTTAATATTGCTGTTACATTCCAGCCTACATCAAAAGTGTAATCTCTCTGTAAACGTGTTCAAGATGATAATGTTCAAGATGATACTGTTTATGTTTTAAGGTTAATCAGACTCTCACCTACTCCAGCTGCACAGAAGTTCCTGAAAAACTGAAGTTTTGACAACTGTCCTGTCTTAGGCCCCCTCTATACATTACATTTATTTCATGATTAATGTGTTAATCATGGCATAAATGGCCAAACTGCTACATGTATATCCAATTTAAGGTGCCTTTTATTGTGTGTTAAATTGAACGTGCACCAGGTTCAATCGGCTGATTGTCTGCCCCAGCCCGACTGCACCAGAACTGATTGGAGACCCTGGTGCAGTCCCAGGGCCAGGGCTGACAATCAATTGACTGTCAGCCCTGGCCCCAGACCTGTGGGCTCCCAACATTCAACCTGCCTGTCCAGGGGGAAGCCAAGTATCACAATCCCTGGCTCACCCTTATATGGCAAATAGGCCAATTGCAATCTGATCCCTCATCCCAAAATTGCACCTCCTGCCATGCATGTGTACACCATGCCTTCGACTTAAGAAAATTTTGTTCTTTCTGATTTTTTTTTTTTTTATTCGTGGGGGGAAGGGGTGGAGGGAATAAGAGAGGAGACTAATAAATATCCTGACCTTGAGTTCAGTCCTGAAAAAACTGTATCCATGTAAAACATCCACTGACTTCAGTAAGCTTAAAGAAAACCTCTCATTTATCCTAAATCCCAACACAGATCAGGTAAATCCTCTGTTCCAATTCTGATAGCACAAAATGAGATAAAAAAGTTCTAAGGTATTGCACCCAATGTCACTGTCTCTCCCTCAAAGTAGAACAATCAAGCACAAACATTTCCCCACTGTCAATTCTGGAAACTCATGCAGTATATGATGGACTACTTTTAAGTACTGTACTTCACTCATTCATAAATGATAAGACTTCTAAAGAGATAACTTTGATGAGATCAAGATGTGGACAGCCCATACTCCCTTCTCATACACCTTAGCTTACTTTTAGATAAAATGATGACAATCTGTCATGTGTCTGTTTCTTTACCCTCATCTAGCTTTTAAAATAAAAGCTAAAGCACATAAAGGTAAAACAGAAACTAAAAAGTAAAGAAAATATCAAGTAGCTGAATGTTCATGGCAGGGTGGCTCTTAAAATAAAAATCACCCATTAAAAAGAGATAGAATGAGAAACACGTTATTAAAGACATCCCAGCTTGTCATCCATCTGCTGTGACTGATAGGGAGGGAAAACAAACAAGCCTGAGCATTGAATTAAAGAGTGGATATTAATGGTCACAACATGCATCTTCAAATAACAAATCTATCTCTAAATAAATGATGAATAATTGCCAAAAAGCAGTAATTTAAATCAGTTAAAAAAAGGTAGCAGTTACTGTTACACTGTAAAAATAAAACTTTTGAACCATCTTTAAAATTGTATCATTGTAACTCCTTTTTTTTATCACTTACATTTTATTTGTTTATTTTTCATACATTTATACAATGATCAGAACCTAAGTGCTGCAGTAAACCTATGTTGTTTCAGTGGACTAGAGGACTGGCATGTTATGGTCAAATGGTAAAATGATTTCAGGGTAGGAAGACTGATTCTGGGGATTGGAAAATGGAACAGAATTTTTCACCAATGCATCAAGGTTTCAAACTCAGTCTAGTTCAGCAGTAATCAAATAGCTGGTCATTAATCTGAAACGAAGTGCATAGCTCTATTTCTAAGTCCAGCATCTACATTATAAAACCTACCTTAATTCAAGGTTAGGCACTTAAAAGTTGGGAAATATCAGAATTAAGGTTGCCTGAGCAAACCTTAACCTTATGCACATACATTTCCTATATTTCAAGTGCCTGACTGCAACCTTAATAATGTTCTTTAACATTTTGCATGCCTATGTGTGCATGCACACTTGCATGGGTTCATTTTCCCAGGTTAAAATGAAGAAGCAACTGAAAATACCAGATGATGGAAGCTTTGTGCAAAATATTAACATTTAGTTCCACTACACTTAGCTAAAAAACTAACTGGAACTCTGGTAGAGTGATATCCTGTATGTGGATCACCAATAATGGGAGACAGGGCAGGATGAAACACTTGACCACTGGATTTCCCAGACATCTATTGACAGAGGAATGGAGACTCCATTTCATTTCTGTGGGGAAGTCTCTCTCTTCTCGTACAACACACATTCTTTTCGGCTACATCTCCTTCAACCTATCTCTGGATTCCTTGTCACAGTACTATTCTCTGTTTTTTAAGTTTCTCATCTCTGCCCTCTTAACAGCAGACCCCATTCCTATTCTCTAGGCAGCTGAGTCCCTGTCTTCTTGAGTATCAGTCACAGCCCACAGAAACCCAACGGTGCCTAAATAGGACGTCAGCAGAATTTGGATACCTAACTTACAGAAAATTATCCACAGCAATTCTGCCCCAGCAGCTGTGAAACCATTTTGGTCTGAGAAGCTCTCTTGGCATCTTGGCTTAGGCTTGTACACATATTATATGTAATCCATATAAAACGGCCTATTTCCTGCCTAAGCTCCAGCGTGATTTAGATCAGTGCTGGGAAATGCTTAAACTCTTCCCAAGACCCCAATTCATTCGGTGTTCAGAGAACACACAAATTACCCAATTACACACAAAGCATAAGCGCAGCATCCCACAATAACTCCAGAGTGCCACCACAGATCCTTTCAAGGGTGTCACACAATGTTCGTACTGTTAGGCTGCAAACACGATTCCCTAGATCAGTGGTCTCCAACCTTTTTATGTCGGAGAGATCACATTTGGAATTTAAAAGGAACCAAAGATCTACCTATCCTCCCCCCACCCAGCAGGTAAGTCTGTGGGGAGGGAAGGGGGAAGGGGAAAGGACTGTGAGGAGGGATGGGGCAGATTGAGGCCCCAGCCCTTTTCCCCACTTCCTCCCTCACCTCTGGGGCCTCAATCTGCACCCCCCCCCCAAAACAGCAGGGAGGTAGGCAACGGGGTAGGGGCAGGCCTTGCGCAGCTGGCATGGAGTGGGGGACAGAGCCACAAAACAACTTGTCCAGGGGGCACGGGTAGGGAGGCACACAGCCCAGGAGGGCATGGGGGTCACATGCCCCCAGATCTGCCAGGAAAGCAGGGTGGGATGCAGGTTGGGGCCCAGGCAGTGCCGGCTCTTTCCGGCCAGGTTGCAGTGGCAGTGGTGCTGGGAGCAAGGCGACGGAGGTGGGCCATAGTTCCCCCATATGCTGCTTCCAGCACCGGCACCGTCCACCCCAAGGACAAGCACAGGCCAGGCCCAGGGAGAACAGCACAGCGCAGCCTTCCAGCCCACAGCTGCAGACCACCCTCCCCGACACCTGCCAGCCCCCAAGTCCTCAGGGGGGAAGGGGAACGCTGCAAGCCCTGCTCGGAACAGCCCGGGCTCTGCCGCTGGCAGCAGCTTCCCGGAGCCAGGGCTGGCCGCAGCGTGCCAAGCAAAACGGCCTCGCATACCATGCTCAGCATGTGTGCCAGGGGTTGCTGACCCCTGCCCTAAGCTCTGGACCATCCTTCTTCACTTCTAATACACCATATTTATTCAAATGCAAGACAAATTTGAATTTAAGATGATCACCCATAGATTCTGTACATAGCGCTATTGTCACTGCTGCTGCAGGCCCAGGTCAGGGCAACAGCTATTTTGCTCTGTGCATTGGACCAGAGCCACACTGGATAATAAGTGACAGCGAGGAAGAGAGGAAGGGTCAGGGCTAGAGTTGGAGCCGCAGCAGTCACTTGCCTGCCCACCACCTTGCACTCCACTCCAAGATGAGGGTCTTCCCCCCCAGGTTGAATGGGGAAAATATCCTTGTTTTGGATTCAAGTGAATACAGTACCTACAAATCAC
This sequence comes from Alligator sinensis, assembly GCF_000455745.1. NCBI lineage: Eukaryota > Metazoa > Chordata > Crocodylia > Alligatoridae > Alligator > Alligator sinensis. Next base: position 3,625,209 of record NW_005841863.1, read on the forward strand.
AAGACAAAAGGAACCCCAAACCAAAAATAACTGCCATTTGGTTATACGTATGCTACTGCAGTAACTGTCAAACATGATTATAGCCCTCTGAAAGAGTTATTTCAGTAGATGTTTTGGCAAGCATTAATGTACTTACAGGGACAAAAGATGAAATAGGTATATTGTGTGGGGTACAATCTACTTCTTTATGAATAAATGCCATATATTACATTACTAACCTCTTGCATAGCTGCATTTGATCTCCTACATATTAAACCATCCTTCTGAACTTCATAGTTTCATAGCTGTTAGGGTCGGAAGGGACCTCAATAAATCATTGAGTCTGACCCTCTGCCCTGGGCAAGAAAGAGCACTGGGGTCATACGACCCCAGCCAGGTGCTTGTCCAGTCTCCTCTTAAAGACCCCGAAGGTAGGGGAGAGCAACACCTCCCCTGGAAGCCCATTCCAGATTCTGGCAACCCTTACCATAAAGAAGTTCTTTCTGATGTCCAATCTAAATCTGCTCTCTGTCAGTTTGTGGCCACTGTTCCTGGTTATTCCAAGGGGTGCCCTGGCAAACAGACCATCTCCAATTTCTTGCTGTCCCCCCCGATGAATTTGTAAATGGCCACAAGATCTCCTTTTCAGCCTTCTCTTGTGAAGGCTGAAGAGATCCAGGTCCCTTGGCCTCTCCTCATAGGGTTTGTCCCATAAGCCCCTAACCATACGAGTGGACCTCCTCTGGATGCTCTTGAGTCTATCAACATCGTTCTTGAAGTATGGTGCCCAAAACTGGATGCAGTACTCCAACTGCGGTCTGGCCAATGCCACATAGAAGGGAAGTATCACCTCCCTGGACCTGTTCGTGATGCACCTGCTAATGCATGATAGAGTATGGTTAGCTTTACTGGTTACTTCATCACACTGACGACTCAGATTCATCTTGGAGTCAACTATGACTCCGAGATCCCTTTCTGCCGTTGTGCTGCTGAGAAGCTCATCCCCTAGCCTATAGGTGTGTTGGTGATTCCTTCTCCCTAGAAGCGCAGTTTGCACTTGTCTTTGTTGAACTGCATCCTATTCTTTTCCACCCACGTTTCCAACCTGTCCAGGTCCGCCTGGATTCAATCCCTTCCCACTAGTATGTTAACTTTACCTCATAATTTCGTGTCATCCACAAATTTGGACAGAGCGATTTCCATGCCCTCATCCAAGTCATTGAAAAGACATTGAATAGCACAGGTCCAAAGACCGAGCCTTGAGGGACCCCACTGCACACATCTTTCCAGGTCAATACCAACCCATCCACCACCACTCTCTGGGTGCAACTCTTAAGCCAGTTTGCCACCCGCCTGGCCATGTAATCATCTAGGTCACAGCCACTCAGTTTGTTTATGAGATAGGATGAGATACCGTGTTGAAGGCCTTCTTAAAATCCAAGTAGATGACATCTACCTCGACTCCTGCATCTAAGCATTTTGTGACCTGGTCATAAAAAGAAACAAGGTTAGTTAGGCAGGATCTATCTGCTATGAATCCATGCTGGTTGCCCTTCAGCATCATTTTTCCTGCTGGGCTCCCACAAATGTGATTCTTGATAATTTTTTCAAAGGTTTTCCCAAGGATAGAGGTGAGACCAACCGGCCTATAATTACCTGGATCCTCCTTCCTCCCCTTCTTGAAAATAGGGATGACACTGGCCCTTTTCCAATCCTCTAGGACCTGACCTGAGCACCATGAGTGCTCAAACAGCAGTGCCAGGGTCTCTGCTATGACACTGGTCAATTCCTTCAGAACCCTTCGATAAAGATCATCCGCACCTGCTGACTTAAACACATTCAGCCCCTCCAAGTGTCCCTTTACTAGGTCGATGCTGACCATTGGTGGGCTGGTGTTCCTCCTGTGTCTATCTATAATGCAATTGGGAGATTTGTCTTGATCCGTGTTCAGCAATACAGAGGCAAAAAACTCATTGAAGAGTTCAGTCCTCCTATCTGTCACCAATTGCCCTAGCCTGCCTTGTAGGGGTCCTGTTACCCTACACCTTCTTTTTGCTCCCAGTATACCTGAAGGACTTTTTGTTGTCTTCATCTTTTGTCACCAGCCTGAATTCCACTGCTGCTTTTTAAATCTTCACTTATATAACCCAGATTTAGTGAACAAAGAAAACTTTTAGTTGGTCTAAACTGTGTTTCTAAATCTACTTGAAGAAATTCCATATCCCAAAATATAAAACCTGTTTTTAAGCAAGTCATACACACACACAAGCCAACTGCCCATCAAGAATGACAGGGAATTGGCCCATTATTCTGGGAGAAACAGAAGCCTGTGTCTGACCACCCCCCACCTTCAGAGCTGGGCCCACTCCTCCTTTCCCCATCTCTGCCTTGGTGCATCTGCCTGGCCCAGTGCATCCCCCCACCCTCCCTGCTGCTGTTTTGGGGTCTGGCCTGCTCCTGCTTCCCCCCATCTGTCCGCTTGACATCCACCTGCCTCCCCTCCCCATGAATGATGTGGCTGGGGGGGGGGGACACGACACACAGACAGTGCGCCACCACCCAGCACCCTGTGCCACCACCGCATCCAGGGGGCAGGGGGTATGGCCAGCACTGCTGGCCTTGTCCCCCCGCTCTGTCCGCTCCATCTCCACCGCCTCCCAAAGCTCCCTCCCCTGTCCCCGCCATCATGGTGGCATCTAGGCCTGCTCTTCCACCATGCTGCGGTGGGCCCAGCCCCATTCCCCCACTCCCTTGTGCCACCACCATGGGTCCAACCCTGTTCCCCTCTCCCCTCACATTGCCACCACCACCTCCTCCACGGAGCAGAGCGGGGGGCCTTGTCCCCTCTGTCCCTGCTGTCATAGTGGCACTCCGCTGCAGCACCACCACCACCTGCAGTCCAAACGCTCTTGGAACACTGACTAGCTGTCAAGACAACCAATCAGAATGAGAATAAAGTGTTACAGACAGACAGACAAAGGCGTGTGTGTGTGTTTGCACAGGGTTGGCCCATCCTATCCTCCAGAACCTGCGGCCACAGGGTGCCCCACAGCCAAGGCCGCCTGGGGACCATGAACACTCCAAGTCAGTGCCGCAGCCAGTGCTGGATTTAGGTACAAGTTTAGGGCCTCACATTATGAGAGGCCTCTAAGCCGACCCCCGGACTGTGAAGGGTCGGCTGCCGAACCTTAAGTAACCGCAGACTGGCAAACGCAGCCCTGCAGAGCCAGGTGGAGAGGCTGCACCTCCTTCTGCAGGGCCCAAGGCAGCTGCGGTTGAGGTTTGAAGGGGCTGGAAGTAACTTTACCTGCGTTCTGGCCAGAAGTTCTGGATGCAGGTTCCATGCGGTGGCCCGCAGTTTGCCGGGCCACGGCCGCTTCCAGTCCACAGTTTGCTGGGCCGCAGCATGGAAAGGTTGGGAACCTGTAGCTCAGGGCCCTACCCTGTCAAAATCCAGCCCTGGCTGTAGAAAGAGAGTTTAGCAGGCATAAAATTAGAAAAGTCTGAGATGAAACATTTCCTGGAACACATTTGAAGAATCTCCCCAATCCTTTTTGAAAATTCATTAAATACGTTCACACACTTCAGAATATTGTCTTGTAAAAATTAGACGCAACAACTAAATTCTCAGAGATAAAGTTTCACCAAATCACCTACTGAAACTTTTCAAGACTATTTAGTTCTCTAAATGTGCGCTGAACATCCATTAGTGAAAGGTCTCCATATATGAGAACACTCTAGTCTAAGCCAGAAAACGTAGTTTAGCTCTTAAATTCTCAAGCTATGTTTGACAGATTCTTAATTCAAAATCAATAATGTTAACATTCTCTACCTGTGAAAGAGTAATGCATAAAGAGTGTTCTAGTGGCCATCACATTTTCAAAACCAATGCAATAAATTCAACATTCATTGTGAATTGTCATTGTCTTTTTAAGAGATGGTAAATTAATCTTCTTTATATCCATGTCTCTTTACAGAAATAAAAAGGACTGACTTAAAGCTTCTTAAGAAGGAATTCCAAGTGGCAGCTCAGCTACTTAAGCCACTTTATTTGAAATAAAACATAATACGAACGAAATTTAAACAGGTGTTCTTCCAATTCTATTAGAGAGTAAGGGTTGGAAGGAGGGCAAAGGGGAATAAAATACATGAACATCTTTGGTAAAAGAGCTTCTTAAGTCTCCAAACGTGTAATTTATTTCTCACCATTGTATGGATATACAATAGTCTTCATCCACATTATTTTTCAAGGACTCCCTTACCAGCATTGTTTTAAACCCCATTAGTAAGATACTATTACTTCACTAGAAAAAGGAAGCCTTTTCGTGTCCTTCCCAGTAGCTGTCCTTACTTCCACTCCATCAGTTTACTAGTAGAACAGACTCCTCCGAGTTGAAGCACTTTGTTTTCATAATGTACGCTCTACAACCTACAGCAGTGGTTCTCAACACTGGCAGGCTCCAGCCACCCCTCATTAGACACAAAGCACCTCTCCTTAGGTTCAAGGTTCCTCTCCGAAAAATGCCAGCTTAAATTTACACTTCTGTTTTGGCTAAAATTTATTTTTGGAAAAATAAACGTAGCAATTTTTCTGTTGCAAAAAATACTCAGAGAGATAACAACCAGTCAGAAATTTTAACAATATGAATTATTTGAAAACATTGGGATCTTGTGAATCACATCTGCACACCTAACAGTACTAGCACTGCCTGGCACCACAGCTCCCCTAGGTGAGAATCACAGATCTACAGTAACCAGCAGTGGAACATAACCTCGCTTTACTCTGATAAATGTATTTCCTATATCAATATTTTGCCTGTCATATCAAACCTTTGAACACATGTTGTTTATTGAATTAGTGCTTCTATTAGTTTTGAAATTGCAATTTATTATTGAAACTAAGTTTCAAGCAAGACTGAATATTTTAGGAAATTGACCTTCACAAGCCTCTCAAAAATCCAGAACAATGCAAATTTTACATTCACAAAAGTATGCGCACACAACATTTTGAAACAAGCGTAGTAACAGAGAGGACCAACAGTCATTAATGGCTTTCTGATTTTGAGATCAGTGTTCCACCAGCTTCAACAGATTTTAAGACAGCTTCTCAAATCCTCTATATCAGATGTTAACACTGATGGGCTGAACACTAGCTGGCAACAGTACAAGTTCAATGTTTCATGGCTGTCACATCCCAGTATCTCCTCAGGTTTAGAAAGAGGATGCCATAACAAAGCTATACTGGCTCCATGGAGGTTGCTGAAGACTCCCTCATCCTGAGAGAACGCTCCCAAGAGAAATGTGTCAGCCCCTGGTCACTTTGTGCCATGAAACTGGTGCTAGGGGAATGGAATAAGGCAGAATCAGACCCTATAATTAGACATCAAAGAGAGGGTGCCTTAGTTAAAGGAAAGAGTGATAGACATTGTGTTTGTCCTGGGAGAAACCATTTGCTTCCAGGATAAAGTGTGATCATTCAGACATCCAGGTCTGTTGTCTGAGGACAACACCCTAAAAAGGTTTACAGTATAAAACGTGCTAGCAGTTTGTCTTGGGACATTGTGATGTATCAGAACGATTGCCCTGGGGTTACATCGTTGATCAATGGCAGGAAAGCGACAGTGTGTTCAGCTGCTCATATCACCCTTCCAGGAAGGGTGATATACGTACTTGCCAATCCCAGAAAAACACAGGCACAACTGGTCCTGAAATAAAGGCAACATCTGTTTCTAGCCATATAATCAAATGCATGTAAAAAGAAATATTGCTAAAATAAGGACTGATAACTCTATGAATAAGCTCAACTTATTTAATAGCCAATCAGCAGGTATCCAGGTTTTCCATTTGCCACGGAAAAATGTGGACTTTCTCCTTTAAAGGAAAACATCATGGATTTTCTGCTTTAAAGGAGAAAAATGTGGGAAACGGCAGGTTTCCTCTTGTAGGCTGGCAGAGTTCCAGCCTTCCCAGCTGCCAGGCACACACACATGCATGTGGCAGCCAGGCAGCATGATGGAGGGCAGCTCCCACAACTCTACATAGGTAAGTCTGTGGAGTTGTGGGGGTATAGGCGCTGATTGGGAGGGTGGGGGGGGAGCATAAGCAACATGTCAGGGAGCAAATAGGGGCATGGTGGGGTATGTGTCCCCTGCTTCCACCCCAGACATGTATACCCACAGCAGGCATGGGGCTACAGTCTGGCCAAATAAGCACTGCCAGGAGCCCAATGGGTGGCACCTGGCATGTGAGGGCAGAGCAGGGTGGCAAGACTTCTTGCTGCCACCACCGGGACCCCTGCACCAGCCATGCTGCCAGCAGTGCAAGGAGCAATGGACCAGGGCATGGGGCCCTACACTGCCCTCACCTCCTTCAGC
>NW_005841863.1:3631651-3640094 GCF_000455745.1 Alligator sinensis
CTCACCCGCCCCCCCCCACCCAACACACTGGGGGGCTGGGCCCTGGGGGCAGGGGACAGTGGATCAGGAGTGAGGGGCACTAGCAGGGCTGGGGAGGGTAGCGGGCTGCAGGTCAGGAGTGAGGGGCATCAGCAGGGACAGGGGGCTGTGGGTTGAGAGTGAGGCACATCAGGGCTGTTTAGCACCACAAAGCAGCAGGGGAGGAACAGCCACAGCTGGACCTGTGTCTTGGTGAGCAAAGGGGGCAGGGGTACCTCCGATATTCCCTGATAAAAACCCAAAATCAAACACCAAAATATATAGGTATTTAGAATTTATTTTATTATAATGATCAAGGTAGTGGCAGGCTTCCAAACTGCTTTAAAATGGTAAATATCTCCAAAAAAATTGCATTTAATTGATACCTATATACATATACACACTAATCTATATAGTGGCATTTCATTTAATCATAGAAAAATGCGGTTTTGGGGCAGGGATTAAATTAGAGAATCTTGGATTTTTAAAAAGACAAAACCAGGATCCCTGGTGTTCAGCTGGCATTTTCAATTGGTCGCCCCCCATAAAAAGTTATCAAGGGCCCCTTTTAGATTTCCATGTGAGGCATTACAGCCTACCAAGCCTGTTATAAATACAAAGCAGTTGTTTCAGTAGGTACTGTCTGTAAGGGGACTAACTTTGATACTGTAAAATAATCAACTGATGCATGTAATGCAGATGCATTACCTTCACTCCAACATGGGTTTACAGAACTCATCATGCAAACCAATAATAGGTAGAATGGAAACAAGAATAAACAATCTAGTTCAGTGTAGCCAATCTTTTTGGTTTTACCATGAACCCTGTGACATTGTTAAAGTCCCCATAGTGAAGTCACAACCAAATAATCTCAGCTTCCATTTTTTTAAACATGTTTGCAAGTATCAACCCTAAAGGCTCAGAAGCCAGAAGATAAATAGAATTAGCCAGGAGTATTTTTTTTTTTTAATGTCATAGTTATTAAGTCAATCTTCTATTTTCTGGGGGATAGAGAAAAGCCTGAAACATCATTTTTCTTTGTCTGGGGTTGGCAAATAACAATACTGCTCCCTTGCTCTCCTTCAGATGAAGGACTGCTCTCTACATGATGTTCTTCTAATGTGTTCTACAATCTTGTTTTAACTCTACCGAGAAACAAAGATCTCACTACTGCTAAGCTACCATAATTTAGCTCACATAGCACTCCCCTGAATATAACGTACCCTGTTTTAGGTAGGCCCCAGGAAGGAAAAAGAGATCTTACCTTGGAGCACAGGTAAGTACCAACTTCATATGCCAGCCTCATCTGGTGCACCCAGGCTGGGGCCATGCGGCAGGGTTAGGGCTACATGCTGGGTCTAACCCTATCAGTGGCCCAAACTAGTGTGCCAAAGTTGAGGCAGTACAGCAGGGCCTAATCTAGCATGGCAGAGAGAGAGCCACACATCAGGGCCTGATCCAACATACTAGATCTGAGGCCACACGCTGAGCCCAAGACCACACAGGATTTATGCCAGATCTGAGGTTGCATGCCAGGTTTGACTGTGGACTGTCCCCATGCACTGGCCCAGCCCAGCGTACAATGCTATGTCACCTAGCTAGGGGCTCCACAGGGGTCTGGAAATTTTGCAGTGAGTGAACAGTGGCAGCATTAATTGCTGTACCTTCACAGCAGTCCCTGGAAGCCAAAGCAGTTAATACTGCCACTGCTCCCCCACCACCAAATCTCCACACCCCTGGGGATCAGGATTTCTCATATAATGCATGCTGATATTTCTCCCATCTGAAGAAAAAACTTGTTTTGTAAGAGAAAAGAAGATAATACAACGTTAAGACGTTTTTCCTGATGTTTGGCCTAAACTTCACTTTTCCATATTTTATTCAAGTTACTCTTGTACCAGCCAATACCTACTGACAGTTATAAGGAAAGATGGAAAAAAACAAAACAAAACAAAAAACACACACACATTGTCTTCTGGTTAGCGTGGGTCGGAAGTTTTAAATTTTTTAGATTTTAAATTATATCAGTGGTCAGGAACCTATAGCCCGCGGAGCCACTGGATCTGGCCCTCAGATGTGGGGCTTTGACCACAGGCACTCTCCTTATGCCACCACAGGGAGAAGTGCCACCTGTGGGTGCTCTCCCTTTGCTGCTGTTGGAAGAGCAGCTGTGGGTGGGTCTTAGCACCTGCCCACCTATCTCTAACCCAACATGGGTCGTTCTAGCCCATAGGCAGAAAAAGGTGGCTTCTGCTGATTTACATCACTCCTAATGCATTGAGTTATTTTTCTGCATAATAAAAAAAGACTGAAATAGTACAGTTGCAAAAACTGTGCTATTACGAAATAGTTCATAATTTCTCATACAAAGTTGCAAACTTCAGTGACTTGGACATTACCTATAAAAATTAAACAGAAGAGATAAAAAAAAAAAAGATTCACAAAAGGGATATTGTTTTTGAGGTTGGTGGAGGCTTTTCAAAACTACTTTATCAGTTTAACATTGCCCATTATCCAGGCGTGCAGCTTGTAGGAGAGAGTTAACCTCACAAGCAGGCAGTGACAAATCCTGGATTGTTAAATGAATCTGTGGTAAACAGGGTCAAGCTGCAAGGATTGGGTTAGTACTGGTGTTTTTACGAGTCTTAAATCCCAGCAACCCTCTTGAAATAGTCAATGGTAAAAAGCTATAACAGAAAACAAGGTCTACCCTTAAAAAAACAACAACAAAAAAAAAACAAACCACAAATTCAGCAATTTCTTCCACTCAGTACTTCCCTGTGCAACTCCAATCAAACTAATGGAAGGACTAAGCACATGCACGACCCTTTTTTATGTTGTAACATTTTGTTTTAATTTTTTATTTGTTCATTTTTACCTAAGTCGTGAAAAAACAGACTGAGCTTAATGTTTAAAACAAATTACTCAGTGAGCCCAAAGAAAGACAATGAAAACTTCCAATACTTATGTACCTGGTAAGTCTTCAACTACAAACTGCTGCATTAATTAATATGCTGTTCTATCAAATCAAAATGTTAATTTACAATGATGAAAAAAGTTGTTGCAATTGCTTTAATTGTATTATGAAATATATTTCTTGTCAAATATACTCAAAAGATTGAAAGAATTATATCTGCAAATTTTAGGAAATAGATCTGCAAGGCTAACTAAAAGAGACTCAGAATAAACTGAATTCAAACTGTTTATCAACTAAAGTGCAAAACAGATTACATCGATCACAGAAATGACATCTAACTTGAAATGTTATAAACCAGCTTTAATAAAAGATACTATCCATATGTTCTACAATTTACTTCTTCATCAGATTAACAGATTTGTGCTGAAACTGAGATGGAAGAAGAAAGAAAAGAAAAGGGGAAAAGGGAGGAAGGGGGGGGGGAGAGAGAGAGAGGGGGGAGATTTCTTTTGTAGAAAATTAAATGCTTGAGGGAAAAAAAAAAGAAGAAAAAGAACCAGCCAGCAGCTCTAAACAGCTTTGGTGCTCAAGTCCTAGTTTCCCAAAGATAATTTTAGCCTGTTTACAATAGAAAACATATAGCATCTAAATCTCCAGCCTATTCATGAAGGAGGGTGCAGTTTTAAAAATGTCTTGAAATATATTCCTTTTCATTACAAGGAAGTGATATTATAACAACTCCTACAATAACATACACACAATAGCTGCACATTTGTCTTTAAAAACGTAAAGGATTATATTTTCGTAGTGTGCTAACAAGTCATAATTGTAATTTTTAGCCCCTCTCCCCCTCTCAAGATAGTTGGTAAAATAACCGTAGTTCACGGAAAGGATAATAAAAGTTTTAAAACATCAACCAGAAGCTACTGAGCTTAATTCTTAGGGCTGATCCTCACAGAATCAATATAGCTAGCGACTAAGGTCTCAGATAAAATTAAAACAGATGATCCTTAGCCTTCATTAATAAACACCTTCCATTTAAAATATGGAAAAGCTTAAACTTAGCGTTCTCTCCGCATTATGTTTTGTCTTAAGCAACACATGTAATTAAAATATAACTGATGTTAACTATTTGTAGAGCATGCCAAAGGTCACCGTAAGTAAATCCTCTGATAATAAAAAAGTGAACGAGAGGGGATTACACAGCTAATGCCCACGGATGAAGTAAGGTCACAGAAGCTAGACATGACAGAGGATTAGACAGGATCTTTCAAGCACTCCAACTGAACAGTAATGGAATCTTGATTGTTCTTAATTTAAATGTTAGAATGATGTTAAAATATTGATATGCATGACAGCCTAAGACCTTTTACTTTCTTGCAGCGGACAAATAATGAAACCAGCATTATATCAAGTGCAATAATATTGCCGGCAAATTAGATATTTTCTAGATATACATATGGATATTAAACACATATATTTATAGACATTAGAAAGCCATGCAATTTACTGGTAACGCATTACTGGCAACAAAAAGCAAAAAGGCACATGTCGTTATCATGCTCCAGCAGACTCCAGCGTCTCATGTATCAGCATCCCATGTATTTTGTCAAATACACTTTAGTTAAAGAGCCCCTGCCACCATTTTGGGGCACCAATACATAAGATGCTCTGGGCACTTTAGTTACAGCAGCTCTCAGAGCCACTCTAATTAAAAATGCCCTACCCCCAATTCCTGAAGCACGTGTATGAACGCCCATAAATTGCAAATATATAGGATCAGTCACTGAAGTGAATCTATGTCATTGTCTTATGATCAAATCTTCTCCCCTATGACTAGCCAGACTAACTGAGCTTGGTGCTGTGGCTCTCATTATGGCCAAAAGAACTGAATTATATTACAGACTGTCACGGCATGGGGTCCTCAGGGATGGCTGTGATACCCCTAGGTCCCCTTGACCATGTCAGTCCGGCCCAACAGGCACCCTCTTTCTTGCCTGCCACATCTTTGCTCGTAATTATAATATAGGGAGGCTGCCCTTGATTTTATTGTCTAGACATGGTCCCTTCTGGACCCCACTGAACCTCGTAAGTTTTTGGATCCTGTTTTGGATCCCGCTCAACATGGGTGCCTCCGGGGACACCTTCAGCCTTATGAGCTAGATGCATGGCTCCAAAACCACCCCTTTACCACACCCCAAGCCTCGCAGATGTTATACTGTCATGGCATGGGGTCCTTCAGGGATGGCCGTGATACCCTTAGGTCCCCTTGAACATGTCAGTCCGTCCCAACGGGCACCCTCTTTCTCACCTTGTCGCTGTGCCCTCTGGCACTGGGGGCCTCTCTCCTCCTTGTCACTGCCCCCACACTGGCACTGGGGTCTGTTCACCCTCCCACCCCCGAACACTGCACCCACACTGGCGCTGGGGTTTCCCCACACTGTAGTGGGTCCCCAATGAGACCTCCTCCTTCCCCAATACCCTCAGCCCGATCCTCCGGTATTATCAAACAGCAAACAAAACATGAGCCCCTGGGCTATAATGTAACACCAACGTTCAGGGTGTGCTCTGCCCTTCTTAAAAGAATCCAACGTCTGCCCTGGCACTAAGTGTCTAGTAGGCAAGGGTACCTCATTAGTCCTAAGAGCAGCATATTGGGTGGTTGTAGCATCTCTGGGCCATTGCTTCCTGGAGGCTCCTTCTGCTTTGGCTGCCAGCAGGGAACTGAACTCCCTAGTCCCAGCCCTGGGGTTTATATGGGCCCAGGGCCCTGCCTCTTCCGGCCAGCTGACCAGGTGCAGGTGCCGGCTAATTTGCTCATTAGCCTGTTGCCATGGTAACCTGCACCTGAGCTTCTGTCTGGCTCTTTGGCCTCTCCCCCCAGGCAATTTTTGCTCTCACAGGAGCAGGCACCTTAGTGCCCTGCGACACAGACACACACGAATCAGAGAGCACACAGAGCTGCTCCATGGCCACTACTCTAAACAGTGAGCCAAATTCAACTCTAGTACAGGGGTCGGCATCATTTTTGACCAGTGTGCCAAAAACACCCCAACCTTGACTTGTAAGATGTTGATCTACCAGGGAGGAACAACAGGGGAGCTGCAAGGGGCCTGATCCCTGTTGTGGCAGCACAGCCCAGCCTCTTCCCCAAGACACATATGCCAAGCAAAATGCCTTCATGTGCCATGCTCTGCCATGAGTATGAGGGGTTGCTGACCCCTGCTCTAGTAAATCTTGGACTCACCCATGCCTATAAAGGAGAGTGCAGCACAATGTACCTCAGATCATGGGGGGTGAGGACAAGGCATAGCTGGAGCCCCTAGATCAGGGGTGGCACAAGGGGCGACTATAGCCACTCCAAAATTCACCTTAGGCTCCCCCCCCTGCCTTCCAGCACACCTGACCCACCTCCCCGCCCCGGGCCACTGCCATCCACCGCACGCAGCTGAGCCTGCCCCATTCCTGCCTGCAATGGTGAGCGCTCCTGGCCCAGCTAAAATAGTAAGTTTGGCCAGACAATATATATAGCGCAGCTCCCCCGACCCCAACCCGATTTTCAGTCTAGCTCACCTCAGGCCCCCCACTGGGAAGAGGCTGGCACCACCCTTGCCCTGGATCAGTGGGATACTGGCAACCCAGGCAGAGAGCAGGCACACAAATGGGGAGGATCCCTCCCCCAACAGTGACACCACTCCTGCTGTCCCCAGAGGCCCAAAACCATTCCTGCCCCACTCCTGTCCTGTGCTGCAGAGAATGGCTGTGCAAGGAGCCCAGCTCAGCTGGGACAGTGGCAGCAGCATTCATTTGCCTCCTTCCAGGGCCTGCTCCCTGCCTATCACCCTCTTTTTCTGCCACAAGCATCTCTCACTGACCAGGAGCAAATGCTGTAAGGCTGAACCTGCACACCAACACTGCTGTCCCGTGCCAAGCCTGGCACCCTGCACAACCACAGCCCATGTCGGGATCAGAGCACGAATGGCTCTGGGGCTGATCCCTCCACCCAGATCAGCTCAGAACAGCAGTGGTGGCAGCAGAAGGGCAGTACATCTGCACCGCCGCAACCCCTGCATCAACCCCTATTTTTAAGGGACCCCATCGTGACGCACAGTGACCAGTGGCAGATCTACCTCCTTCATTCTTGTCATATTTGATTGGCAAGCCCCCAGCTACTTTTTGCCTATCCTCAAGCCCTGCCTTCCTCATCTCTCTCTCTCTCACACACACACACACACACACACACACACACACACACACACACACACACACACACACACACACACACACACACACACTCTCTTCATAGACCTACAATACAACCTGCACAGGCTTTGGAAACCCTACCATTCCTTCTATGCAGTAATCCTCACAGCCTGCGTTAGACTCTCCACTACAACATAGGCATGTTGACATTTTCCCGATTATTATCTTGTGCACTGGTAAAGGTTGGGATATTATAAAGGCAGCAAGTCTCAAATTGTGATCCATGGACATGAGGCTTGTAAGCCATGGAAGGGGCTAGCTACTTGCCATTAAATAGAGATGTATGAAATATTTTGACAACTGACAGTGGTCTGCTGCTCCAAGAAGTCTGCAAACCACTGGTTTAAAGCCAATGTTCCTCACTGTTATCCTTTATCTGGGAGACAGAGCAAATGCCTGAAGTTGCACCTGGAAAAAGATAAGTGTCAAAAACTGAAGTCTGCACTCCCAAACAAAAATTAGCTAAAGAATGGAGTTTCTACTGAGCTAAATCTAACATCGAGCTTTGTCTACACTATATCCCCTTTCTGGAAAAAGAATAGCAATATTAGGCAACATTATTCGATTTTTACTAGAAACCACCAAATCATATAAGAAATCATGGTGCTCTCCATCCCCTCAATTTAGTAAACCCTGTCACTATCCCAAGGGCTAAAATCCATGGAATTTAAGCATACAGTTTTCTGGAGGGTCCCAGGAAGAAAAAAACCCCATAAGTTTACAAGAACTTATTTCTTGGAAGTAAATAAGGACAACATACCTGACCTGTGAGTATAATGGCATAAACAGGTATCTCTGTACCCCATTTGCACCAGCAAATACAGGGAGCAGTGGTTCTCACCTTTTTAACTCATGGCAGCCATCATTGGACTCGAGGCACCCCACCATAACCTTTGTGAATTGAGTAGCACCCAATTTCAGAAATGAATTTATATATTACAGTGCTTACTTCTTGGGTAGAGCAACTGGGCAGTAGGGATAAGGGACTGTCCACGCACGGACAAGCCTGAGCCTGTGCTTATCTTTGTTTATCTCCTAACACCCCACTCATCTCCTCATACCACAGAGCACACTTCAGAAGATCTGACAGTACCCTCATTGAAAATCACTGACAGAGTTATGAAGAGGCATGGTCAAGACCCCTCTGAATTATCTACTCTGCCTAATCAGTGATCGCAAGGCCTGGGTACCAGCAGCACCGGACTGAATGGGCAGGGATTTTTCTCAGCATGTGTCCTGGGTTCA
>NW_005841863.1:3640104-3647296 GCF_000455745.1 Alligator sinensis
TAGCTACAGATCTTGAAAATGGACTGCATATTCAGGACCCTTCTAAAGAGATCCTCTATTCCTCTGACAGATTTGTGTGCAGGCAGAGTGGGAATGAGTGGGTGAACAAAGTTCATTTCTTGACAGTAGTCCTGGGGGAGAGCAGGGAGCAGTAAAACCTGACCTTAATGCATCAAGTTTGTACCAGATATTGTATTAATTTTTAGAAAGACTAGTTAACAAGAATGGAATTTAAGCAAAGTAGCAAAGTGCAAGATCTTCTACAAGTAGTAAGCTATTTCTATCTGAAGTCTAAGGGGCTCAATCATATTTTTGTCAAAAATACCATCTACATGGCACCAGATAGTTAATGGTGCCATTGGTGTCATGGCTGATTTCCCTGTTTATTCCTGACCCAAGGTATTGTAATTCTGCACCAGATCTGTAACCAGCACAGTATGTGCTGCCCAGAGTACACCAGCCAGAAGGTTTTCAGGGAGACATGAAGCCACTCCCTGTGAATGTGAATAGGATGGCTACAATCTTGCCTTTAATGTGCATATTTGAGACAAGGAACAGTGTTTTTTGATGCATCTGGCTGACTGAGGTTTCTGGGCACTTCTGCCATGTAAGTAATCTAGGAGGAAGTTTGAGGGAGGCAAATAGAACTGTTTAACAAGTTTTTTTCTGTTCCTCTGAACAAGAATGACTTCAGGAAACAAGACATCTTCAACACAGCTAGTTCATAAAACAGAGTGAGGGTTGTCATGTGGACTATGAATAGAAGTAGCCGTGTGCTGTCTTTCTGCTATATACCACTCTTACGCTGCTATTTTGTGAATAAACTCTTTGGCTGATGAAGCAATTTCTGTTCCTAGGAGATGAACTAAAATAGCTTATTCATACTGCAGGGTACGGCATGAATTTTAAGAGCATCTTCTTTCCATACCTGTCGTTTACTTGCCTCTTGGTGAGCCAGCTTTTCACCTATTAATGTTACCACTGGAAAGGTGACAAAAAAGTTTAAACAAAATAGACCGTTCCTGAAAAACTACTGGCAAGAGACAGTTCCTGAAGCTAAATTACATGTTTTGGATAAAAGCATGGCACATCTGGGAAGAACAACTTTTTGATGTTGGGAAGCTCGTGGCAATACTGCAGGCCTCAATAACAAGGATACTTCAGTATTTCATTGCTGTAATTGATTGAATCAGCTTTAAATAAAAGTGCCAAAAAGCCCCGTTGATACACCCTATTTATAGAGACACTGCAGAGCCAGGCTGAACTAAAGTGCTGCTTCTTCCAGTAAAGAGCATTGGGGGGGGGGGGTTGTTTCTATGTATGTCAGCACCTGGGGAGCTCAATTCCAAAGTCCTTCCTCAAGCACTGTTGTAAGGACTAAGGATTGAGTAAAGTCATTTAGATTTTCCCCCTGGAGCTTATTAAATAGAACTAACTAAATGAATCTAATGGACAAAAATACCAATCTAATAGTTACGTGGAATTTATTTTTAAGTAGTCCAAAACTTTTGGAAGGTGCGAATTTTGAGAAATTTTGCTACGTGACTGGGGTCACACACCAAGAATTTTTTCTGTAAAGAGAAGCCTATGAATAAAACACGAGGCAACAACTAAATCAATTCTGGTTGCATTCTGCCCAGCAGATAACCTAGAGATTGTCAAGGAAATGATGTACAGTAGATACCAAGGACAGAACATTTTCTTTCTTATATACTTGGTCTTTAAGACAATGAGGGCTGGTGATAATATCTAGAAGAAATAAATCTTTAAGTTGGACCTATGTTGTGCTTTATAGGGCAAAAGTGACATTTGAAGGACATTCATCTCTTATTTTCAACTCTTCCATTGCTTCATGTGTAGTGTACTCTGCAGTAAAGATAGACAGCAATGCTCAGCCAAACAGCTCAGAATTTTACATCTCCTACACTGTTATTATTAAGGCCAAGATTTAAATGAAGACTTTTTCTTTTGATGGAATGTTGTATTTTGTCACTGTTTGCACTCTTTATTTCATATTCATAACTGCTCCAGCTTCTACACACTGGAGGTGAGTTTTTTCCTAATTAGCAGTGCTGTTGTTATACTGAATTATTATTTACAGTCTGAAGAATAACTGTGAAACATGAAAATAAAACATTTTATAAATGTGAACTGGTTACTAGGATTTTTTCTAATTTAAAATATAGTCATTTCACATGCATCGTAATTACTTCTCATAACATTTCTTAGGCTAACTTTATTTTACAGCTATTACAATAATGGCAAAAATCAGATAAACGTTAAAAGGTAGTTTTAAAATTATCAACAAGTGTAAAGTACAGAGCAGTGTTCCAGCAACCCTACTCAATCAAGTTATTAAATCACTTAGTATTTATATATATGTCATAGATAGTACAATGCGTACACGCGCTATTTACCCACAATGTAAAATTTCCTTGATTTTCTCAGTTCTCCTTAGACCTTTTACATTAGTATGATAAAGTTTTTATATAAATAAATTATCCACATATTTGGTAATCTGATCTCATTATGCTTTTAAACATTGTTGACTAATATACATAAGAAATTGTGGATTGTAACTGAATTGAAAAAAAAAAGAGACCGAATAAACAAAATGAGAAGATAGAATTTAGATTCAAAAGTATCTGCAAATCTTACCTTATCCTTGGTGCTGCTGCATAGGTAACAAGGAACTGACTGGAATTAATTATTGATTAGTTTTCAAATCTTTGCCTGATAGAGTAGGAATTAGCTTGCAAAAATGAAAAATAAACTAAAAAAAAATTAATGTAATTAATGTAATCTGCAACCACTTAAATATACAGCAACATCTGAAACTGTAAAAGCTCCAATACCAGAAAGCCTTCAATGTCAAGGTATTTATTGTTAAGTGCAATGATTTAGATATACCAATATGAAAGTCTGGAGGAAGAACAAATAGGAGAAAACAGCCAAAGCTGATTAAAGTCCAGTAATGCTGTCTGTACATTTCAAATTCATCTTGCCATTTTCTGGAAAACCAAGAAAAAGGAAATTAATTTCAGTAATCCATCTATTAATTATCATTTTAGATTATTGGTGCTCAACCTTTTTCCCTAGCAGGGCAGATGGGCAATGCCCAGTCTGTCTATGGCCTGGTGGCCCTGATTCAGTGCCCTGGTGGCCCTGATTCAGTGCCCTGGGCAAGCACAGAGTAGGGCAGGAGGTTTCTCAGCCTCAATTCAGCCCTGTCAAGGAAGGAGGTGTCGCTCAGCCCTGATCTGGCTTTATGGGGTGAAGGGGCATGGGAATTTGGCAGCAGGGGAGGGTGGCAGTATTAATGGCCACTGCTCCCCCGCTGCCAAAATTCCTGACACATGGGAAGCTCCATGGGCCAGATGCCATGGCTCCATAGCCCTCTGCAGGCCAGAGGTTGAGCACCCTTGCTTTAGATTCATCCACTAGCCATTTCTCTCCCTGGCCGTATGTAGATGAAACAAGAGGCGTGTATGCACAACACTTTAAAGCAGGCTAAACGCTTTTGCACTGCTTTAATGGTGTCAGTGTTTGCACACATCAGTGGCGTACTGTACATTAATTCCAGATGCTGTAGGAAATTTGGTGGCGTAATGCGCCTTAAATGACTTGGGGCACAGCAAACTAAAACTCCTCAGAGGAGTTTCAGTTTGCTGCCCCTACAGCTGTGGAGCAAAGCACCAGGCTCCGTGCAGCTCCGTGGCTTTGCAGGAAGCCCTGCAGGCAGCCTGGCAGCAGCCTGGGAAAGCAGCTCTGCCCAAGAAAAGCAGTGAGCCTGATCTTTTTATTCCCCCCAACCCTTCCCCAGATCCTGCCTGCCTGCCTGAGCTGCACAGGGGCCCAATGCTTCCCTCTGCAGCTGCGGTGCCCCCCAGAACCACCCGAGCCGGGTGCCTGCAGGCAGGTGCCACCTGGGAAGGGGCTGCCGCTGCCACAGAGAAAAGCGCCAGCCCCGCCCCTGCAGCCCTCACCGGCACCTCAACCTCCCCTCCCAGCTGGAGAAGCAGGTAAATCAGCAGGATGTGTGCACAACATGGGGGTTTAATCAGCCCTAAATTGAAGTGGTGTTTTTTAAAACCCACCACTTCAATTTAGGGCCCCCATTTCATCTACACACACCCCCTGTTCCTTACTGCTGGCCTCCGTCTCTCAGTTGCATCTGAAGTTTGGGGTGTGAACTCTTCAGTAGAGGAAATAGGGCTTTCTATGCCCTCTGTAAAATAACTTTCATGTTTCAGAGTTTCATAAATGAAAGAAGTATCCAGTTTACCAGTCAGTTTCAGATTAATCTTTGACTAAATTAAATTAGGGTTTAAAGGAGGCTCCACTTTTAAACTTAAGTTTCTATTGAACTGACACAGAAGCATCACCAGAGTAACACTATCTACACCGCCTACTATTAAGCACTGTAAACTCAGGTCTGGGCCAGTCACAGTCCACTTCCAATTACTCCTTGAAACCTATGATCTACTCAGCAATGCTAGCAGAAAACAGATCAAGGCAACTGTAAAACATACAAGATAAGTTAAAAAAAACAAGCTAGACAAGGCATTTGATTTAGAGGTTTTAACTGAGTTAATGAACATTTGCCTAGCATACATGTCATCCCATTATGCCAGAGATTCTTATTCAAGAGTAATCTCAGAATCCTGGCTCTTCAGATGAGATAAGAGCAAGAACCATCATAGAGGTGACACTTTTAGTTACCAGGGGAAAGGTTAGCTGCCACTGCTCTAACCACATTTCTCTGATACTGATAGAGAGAACTGTGACAAGAAGAAAGGGATGAAATTTGGGCTACATGACAGACTGGGTGAAAATCACAGAAGCGCACTCAGACTGACCCAATAGTTTCTGTCACTGTCTCTAGGTAATGCGAGCCCCCTTGCCATATAGCTTTGTTCAAGACTGCGTAATGAGGACAGAAGAGAGGGAAAACTTATTCTTTGAAATCTAGTCTTTCATCTCTGGGTTAGTGGTTCATTCGCACCCCAGAACGCCAAGCAAAGGGCTTTAGCCAGACAGAAAAGACTATGTGCAACAGAAGCAAAGGGAGAAGAAGAAAGATCTGACCAGAGAAAGATCACTGACCAGTGTGTGAAGGGAGTTTGTGATCTCAGTCCAACTCCTAGCACCCATGTCATTGAAACTGTCAGGATTAATGAAAACCCATACTGGGATTCTCAGCAAGAATTTAACATCCATGGAGTGATGATCAACTACTTACTCCTGCAAGCTGTCCCTCAGGTCAAGGTTGAGATGAAGAAGAAATATGAGGTGAGAAGGCAGTAAGAGAAGTATTCCTCAGCACTCCTGCCCATACACATATTCTCTGGCAAAAGGAAGTCACTATTTGCTTCTAAGAATATAATATTTTTCAGAAGCATTAAATCAACTTAAAAATAAAGGGGAGAGGAGGAACGGTATAGACTTTTATGACAACTTTTTCAGATAACTTTTTCAATAGGAATGAATTGTCAGGTTTGGTTTATCTCCTAAACATATAACTCCCATATCATTCCAAGATTACAGTACTTATGTCAAAAACAGTAGGTTTCTGGAACATCTTCAAAACGACATTCAGTGACAAAATAACTTTTCCCTCATACCATCAGAAAAATGTGGAAAAAGGTGAAAGCCACAATCATCTGATACTAGATGTTCAGAAACAACCATTACATTGTGAGTTAGAAGTTTGCTACAATGAAGGTACACTTTCACAGCTCTGAATTATAAGCCAAGTAAAGGACTCCAAATTTGAAATAGGGATTTAAACAGTTATAGATCAAAACAGACAAAACATGAATAAAATAATATAAAATATTACTCACAGTATAATAGGCAAAATTCATTTGAGTAAAATTAGAGGGTTTCTGGTAACAGTATAAATCACGGGACTGTCAGTGTAATGATTTGTAGGAATCAATTAAATACCCAGTTCATTTTAGCCACCTAGTATATAAGAAAGGGCACCTATCTTGCAAACATGTACGTGCTTAATTTTAACCATATGTCATTCCACGTGTCACCTGCTTAACAGCTAGGCATGGCCAAGGTCAAGATCTTGAGAAATACTCTATACTATGAACTAGTAAAAATAAACCAATCCCCTAGGTCCTTTATTTAAAATGTATAAACAGCATCAGTCACTCATATTATGATTGTCTATATCTCACTGTGGACATTAATGCATCTTTGGACATTTCAAAGTTTTAGACATTAAATGTACCTGATCTCCTTCCAGGTTAAGTTGTACTGTAAAGTATCTAGTTACAAAGCCTGCAATTGTTAAAATGACCATAGTGTATCCATATAGTGCATTACTAGTCCTGATTAATACAATGAGAACTGTAAGCAGTAGGAACTGAGTTTCTGATACAGATAACTAATGCCTCAATGTTTTCAAACTTAGAAGAGTCACAAGTGGCAAACTGTACAAGAAGCTGCTCTCCTATCACATGAGGCAAAGGCCAACCCGTCTATACCTGTGCCTTCGCACCTGTGAATTTGGGAGCACACAAGGGTGTGGAGAGGGGTACATGTCAGTGTACCAAGGTGGGTGCACACCCTGGGCAGTGTGGGCGCTTGTGTTTCAAGGTAAAGAGTGTTCCCCTCAAAGTAGAGGACAGCGGAGGAAGGAAAAGGAAAGGAATCCCAGCTTACACTCCCCTGTAGAAAAACCTGCAACTTGTGAGGACAGATGTGTGGCTCAAGGACTGATGGGTGGCTCAGATGGGTGGCTCATCAACAGTGAGGCGTGGTGGAGGTGCTTATAGGCACAGACAAGGCACTTCCAGCAGAGCGCCAGCATGCAGGGGCTGACCCAGGCCTTCCCAAAGCAGGAGTACAGGAGCAGCCTGCAGGGTGGCTGTACCCCCTGATCCCAGCCTGCTCTTCCCCACCAGCGCAAGCACACCAGGCTGCAGGAGCCTCTGGGGACTTTGGAAAGTCCAAAAGCCCCCTCCCTTCCCCTTCTCGCTCAGAAAGGACCCTCCCCTGCATCTTCTACCAGGGGCTGGGCTCGGACAGCGGCACGCGGGCGACTGGAGAGCTGCCCCCGCGGGGAGGGAGAGGGGAAGGCAGGGAGAGTTTGTGCCTGCTCCAGAGGCTTTCCCCTACCTGCCCGGTCCTGCACGCGGACCACGAGGTCCCAGGCGGCCGCCTGCTCCCGGTCCAG
>NW_005841863.1:3648267-3650768 GCF_000455745.1 Alligator sinensis
TTCTCCCTCCCTGCCGCCCGCCCACGTGTGCCGGGCGCGCTGAGGAGCGGCTCTGGTCCTCCGCGCACCCGTGCTGCCGCAGGGACAGCCGTGCCGGGCCCTGTCCACGAGGCGCGCGACGGGCGGGCCGGGCTCTCCGCGCTGCTGAGCTGCAATGGGAGGGAGGAGCGGCGGGGACTGGGTGCCAGAGGGAAGGGGCGCGTGGAGGAAGACCGGACTGACTTCCAGTCCTGTGCTGCTGGCAGGACTGGGAGATTTTTATCTATTTTAAGTGAAAAAGATGAAGAGAATTTCCTTTTGTTTTAACCCAGAGAGGGGGATGCATTCCTCTTCCGTCAACCAAAAGCCGGACACTTCTGACTTCAGTTCCACCTGTGTCAATTCAGAGGAACCCAGCTGAAGTCTAGATTTACCCTTCTGGAAATGAGAGCAGTACTTGGTCCTGCGTGCCTAACGGTTACTGAACAGTCACCAGCCTGATGCATTAATATATCATCTCCATAAAAATGTCTCCCCCTCTCACTCATGCACCAAGTACCTGGAGAACAGCAGTAGCAGTAGCTACCCTGGTCTCTCAAGCACTGCCAGGGGCAGCGGGAGGAACTTCCCTTGCACTTTGGTGAAGCAGGATTACTTTTCTGGTCAACGGAAGTGAATCAGTCTTTCACATTGCCAATAAAACAGTCGCCAGGGCCCCATGTGAAGCAGAGCTCTCATAAAACCCCTAGATCATTAAAGCACCCTCCCTTCATCAGAGAGGGAGCTGCGCTTCAGATCTGCAAAAGAGGCCTACATTGAATCGGAGCACTCACATATGGGTTGTGGAAGATGTTGATTCAACCCTTTAGTGCAGTGTTTCTCAACCTTTTCTAGACCCTAGGCAGACCTCAGAAAATGTCAGCTTTTAGCTGTCCTGCTATTTTTTATTACAGAAAAATAGAGCAATTGTTTTGTTGCAAAGAAATCAGCAAGACGGCAGGTTGGGATGTTTCTGACATGATGAATTCCTGCGTGACATCTCCGGGTCTGTCTCCTGAGTCATGTTTGCACACCTACCAGTGGGAATGTTGCGTGGCACCCACCCCTGAGAGGTTCTCAAGGCACCTCAGGGTGCTGAGGCACCCTGGGTGGGAATCACCGCTTTGAATTTAAGACGTCTTTGAATTTAAGACAAATCCCAATAATTACATTCTATACATGGTAAAATTATACATTTTATAATAAAGAGACTTGGGGTAAATCCCAGTAAATGGCAATTACACAGTTGTTTTGGCAGTTATGCCCAGTTTATGATTCAGTTCTGGATGCGCAAACATGCACATATCACTAAGCAGGCTCTGTATGGCTGTGCTCTGGCAGAGCAGTTATGCCCAGGTCCATGCATTAGGTCAGGTGAGTCTCCAAACTGTAGATGAGCAAAACCCCATGACTAACGGGTGTTTAACACCAAGGGAGTGGGTTTGCTCCTCTGGGCAGTGCTGGTATCTCTCTTGGCAGTTGGCCAAGGAGTGGGAAACCTAGCCCCACTTCAAACTTGCATCTCCTGCTTCCCAGCAAAGTGCTCTAACCATCAGGCCACATTTTAAGCATTATTCAGCACCCTCTCCATTCCCCACCCCCAAAACTGACCCCCCCCCAGGTAGCCAAGTGAGAGATGCACAGAATCAGGAACAAGAGGCAAACAAGCCAAATGGTGAATGTCTCAATGACCAGGTTACAAAACGCCTGGACACGGGAGTAGGGGTTGATGTCGTATACTTAGACTTCAGGAAGGCCTTCGATACGGTATCCCACCCCATACTGGAGAACAAGTTAAGAGGCTGTGACTTGGATGACTACACGGTCCGGTGGGTGGCAAATTGGCTAGAGGGTCGCACCCAGAGAGTCGTAGTGGATGGGTCGGTATCGACCTGGAAGGGGGGTCCCGCAGGGCTCGGCCCTAGGACCAATACTCTTCAATGTCTTCATCAGCAACTTGGACAAGGGAGTGAAGTGTACTCTGTCCAAGTTTGCGGATGACACAAAACTGTGGGGACAAGTGGACACGCCGGAGGACAGGGAACAACTACAAGCAGACCTGGACAGGTTGGACAAGTGGGCAGAAAACAACAGAATGCAATTCAACAAGGAGAAATGCAAAGTGCTGCACCTAGGGAGGAAAAATGTCCAGCATACCTACTGCCTAGGAAATGACCTGCTGGGTGGAACGGAAGCGGAAAGGGATCTTGGAGTCCTAGTGGACTCCAAGATGAACATGAGTCGGCAGTGTGAGGAAGCCATCAGAAAAACTAATGGCACTTTATCATGCATCAGCAGATGCATGACGAATAGATCCAAAGAAGTGATACTTCCCCTCTATCGGGCGTTGGTCAGACCGCAGTTGGAGTACTGCGTGCAATTCTGGGCGCCGCACTTTAAGAGGGATGCGGATAACCTGGAGAGGGTCCAGAGAAGGGACACTCGTATGGTTAAGGGCTTGCAGGCCAAGCCCTATGAGGAGA
>NW_005841863.1:3650908-3661623 GCF_000455745.1 Alligator sinensis
GTCTTCAAGAGGAGGTTGGATATGCATCTAGCTGGGGTCATCTAGACCCAGCTCTCTTTCCTGCCTACGCAGGAGGTCGGACTTGATGATCTATTGAGGTCCCTTCCGACCCTAGCATCTATGAATCTATGACACAGAAGCTGCCCTTGACAGGAAAGGGCCCTGGGTCAGTGGCAGAACGATGGGGGTGAGTGGGAGGAGGTCATGGCCCCTGGGCACTGGCCTGAGAAGGCACCAGCCGGGCCCTTCACAGTTCTTATTGTGCAACATGACTTTTAAGTATTGCTACAAGAAGGCGGGGGGGGAGTAAATTCAAGCACTGGCCCCGGGCACCAGAAAGCTGCCCTTGACAGGAAAGGGCCCTGGGTCAGTGGCAGAACGATGGGGGTGAGTGGGAGGAGGTCATGGCCCCTGGGCACTGGCCTGAGAAGGCACCAGCCGGGCCCTTCACAGTTCTTATTGTGCAACATGACTTTTAAGTATTGCTACAAGAAGGCGGGGGGGGAGTAAATTCAAGCACTGGCCCCGGGCACCAGAGACCCATGGCATGTCACTGCCCTGGGTTCAAGCCTAGGCCCTTGCTCTCACTGAGGCAGAAACTTCCCTATGACTCTACAGCTATTTCCAGCCCATGAGTATTAAATACAAGATGTCAGCTTCAAAAAGAGGGTTGAAGAGAGCTTTGAATAGTGTGTAACTTCTGGTCTGGTGGTTAAAATAAAGCACTTTACTGGGAAAAGGAGATGCAAGTTTAAAGGTGCCCTAGATTTCCCACTCCCTGGGCTGCTGCCCTAGCCACGAAGACTATTGGACAAGAAAGACACTTCTACCCCCGCAGCAGAGAAAACAGAATCTGACACTGCAGAAGTGCCAAGAGCTGCAGTTATGCCACTGTATACATGCCATTCATGCAAGAAATGTAAAATAGGATTCTGCCCTTTCTGGTCATATCCATGCCCCTTTCCATACCATCTAACTGAATTAAGCAGTTTTAGATCTGCAGGTTTAATGATGCATAGATCTCCCTCCACACAGGTTCTCCAGGGCTTCCTTGACATTAACCAGCACAACTCTACCTATTCTGCTATCTTTTAATGCCTCCAACCTGGTTTTCACCAACAAAATCAGAAATCCAGTTGTATTAACACGGTCAAGCTTCATGTGCACACAAAAGCAAGCTGCATTGAGCTACTATACTGGAAGGTGGGTGTAGTTTATTTATTATATTTGCACCTACACCCATTGTCACTGCAGGTGACACAAATGCAGAGGCTGCTCCAGTGCACTGTAATTACTCAGTTAATTGAGTCTGATGGAGCATGGCAATTACTGTGCCCCAGCAGCCTCCCATGTCTCATGTATCCATGTCCCCACACTTCAAAATGGAGGCAGGGGCATTTGAACTAAAGGTTGTTCAACGAGCTTTAGTTCAAGTGCCCTCACCACCATTTTGAAGCGTGGAGATGCTGATACACAAGACACTGCAGCACTTTAATTACAGCGGCTCGTGGAGCCGCTCTTATTAAAGCGCCGCCCTCCCCACCCCTGGAGTACATGTAAAAGTGCCCTGAAAGACCATTTCTGGTGTAGAGCAAGCCTCAAAGTAAAATAACAAATTCCCACATTATAAGCAAGGGTTCTTTCTGTTTTTGTCTCTCAAGTTCTCCATTCCTTGCTAGCTTGGGGACAGATGAATTACATTAGTGGAGAAATCTCCAAGCAAAGAGGAAATTATGCACTGAACTCAAAGATCTGTCACTTCTGATTGGTCTCACTGTCACATAACACTGGTATAACGGTGACTCAATATGCACATATTTACACCAACAGCTCTCAGTCTTAGTTCCAGACTAACAGGTGAACAGCAGTAAATTGGTGAGCTTGAGTCTGAGGGGCAGGTTGCTTAATAATTAATTTAAAATACTCATTTTGACTAAGTGGAGAGTAAAGAGTTATTTCCTATGTCTGCATCTGACTTTGGTTTATTTTTTTATATTTATCAGATACACTCTAGAGATGCTCTGGGGCTGTTAATTGTGTGCCATATTTACCCAAATCCAAATAAGACAAATCCCAATAATTAGATTCTATACATGGTAAAATTATACATTTTATAATTTTCTGTGTATAGAACCTAATTATTGCAGGGTTGTCTTAAATTCATCCCTCCTCAAGTGGCCTGACCCCTGCCCCTTGCCATCTGTCCCCCACTTGCCTGCTGTCCCATGTCTGTGTACTTCAACACCTGATCCCCCCCACACCTTGCCTCCCCTCTCACCTGCCCCCTCATGCCTTCCCTAGTGCCATCTGTCCTCTGCCACTGCCTCCACTCCACCATCTGCTCCTCCCTTCCAGCCCCCCACACCATTGCCACTTACCCTATGGCCCTGGCTCTAGTCCCTGCTCCAGCCCCCACCCAGCCATGCAGCAGTGGTTGTGACAGTGGCAGCTCCAGCCCTGGTTTGGAGATGGAGCTCCTGCCACCACTTCTACTGCTGCTTGGTCCTGTGGGTGCAAACATGTGCTCTATGCCCCTGACTTGAGCATGGCCACATCCAGGGCTAGAAAGGGGGCAAAGGAGGGGCAGGCAGTGTAGGCAGAGACAGTGGGGGGCCAGTGGCTGAGGCTCGGACCCCAACCTCAACCCCAAGCCTGAGTTGGGGCCAGAATCAGTCACAACAGCTACCTGTCCCCCTACTTATACTCAAATCCAAGACAAGGGTTTTTTTTTCCCCCTCCATGTTAAATAGGAGAAAAAACCCATCTTAAGATTCAAGCAAATGCATAAGTTACAGGAGGCTGCTAAATGATAATGAAGCTAACTTGGATACATTCTCTAGGTAACAGAATTCAGGTCTATCTTCATCTTTCTCCATTAGAAAAAAAATCCAACTCCCCTCAAAAGACAAAACCCTATCAGACTTCCACATTCCAGCATCTATAACAGTGAATGATTTGTCATACTCAAGTATTGTTTCTCAGAATGCCATCTGGAGGCCTTCTCATTCACTTCATATCAGTGGAGTTTGAAGCAGCATTGCCTGATAAGGATTCCACTTTCTCTTAGTCAAGGTTTTCCTACTGCATTTACTTGTCAGTACAATGTGTGCAGAAAGCCTCCAGATGGTGATGAGGGAGAGAAGGGCATAAGTACAGTGATACCAGAGATCACAAATCAATCACTATTATTAATGCTGGAATTGGGCTCAGACAGTAGACACCACAAATCTCTGTCTCTACATGAGTTACTTTTGAAAGACCACAGAAAGGGAGCTTTTTTTTAGTATACTGAAGTTGTGAAGGATTCAGAGGCTAATGCTACCAACTAGTGCATCTGTGTTCTGATGTGGGGAATGAGCAACTTGATTAGCATAATAAATAACCTAACCCTTCATTGACCAGCCAGTAAACTCCCTCAAATTCACTTTCATTTGTGGTGAAAGTCCATTTGATAAAAATCTGAATTAAAAAATAAATAAAATAGCCCATTACACCTCTTGTTCCTTGAGCTAACAGGAATTTAGTTACCAGTGGCTTCCTGATGGGAGCTGTTCCTGAAGACTCCCTGTATGACAAACCAAAACCATGGTATAGAGAAGGAGGAGGCACAAACTGATATAGCCTTATCCATGGTAATTTGTCCTGACACGTTCCACAAAAGATGAGTAAGAATTCCTCAAAGTGAACAACCCTCCAGTCCTGGCCTCCGTCTTGCTGGGTGCATCTACACATAGAGGTAATGCAAAGCAATAAACTCTGGAGCAGTTCAAGCTGGAGTAAACTGCTCCTGGGCGCAGGATCTACAGGCGTGCCTGGGACAGCAGCAATTTGAGCCAGGGTGGAGCAGGCCCCTGGCTGGCTGGGCTGACCAGGCACAATTTACACCCCTGGTCAGCGTCTACACATGCATTTCAACACAGTTAATTAAAGTTGGGGACAGCACTATCCTACAGTGGAGTTAATTAGTTTACTGCGCCCTAATATCAGCACATGCGTAGACGGTCATGCTTTACTGGGCGCATCTACACATTCATTAATGTGCTTTAGTTACTGCACATTAAATTTAGTGCTTGGTTAACCACATACCAAATCAATGTGCAGTAACTCGTGCTACTGTGCAGTAGTGTCAGCACACAGGTTTTTAGTGACGCTTACTGTGCAATAACTTAATACTACTGCACAATGGTGTATTAGCACTGTTTTTACCCAGCACACTACTGCGCAGTGTTATTAGGCTACTGCACAGTTAGCGTCTCATTAGATGCACTCACTGTGAAGATAATTAGTCTACTCCACAGTAAAGCACAGATGTAGATATACTCTCTGTGATCCTACCTAGTTCCACAGAGGTCTCCTTGAAGGTCTGAAAGGAAAGTAGGAAAGTGCTCTGGAACTGCCTCTTTCAACAGCCAAATCCATATGGTTTGGATACCTTTACTTGTGGAAGAGGAGAGCAATAGCACTAGATTTTTTTTCTTTTGCCTATTTTTCTATTAGAAATTTTCTTTTAATCCTTTAAAAACCTCATCCCACTTTTAGTGTTGTTTTTTAATTACCATTTGTCATTTTATTTGTAAAGCTTTGGAAATTGGAAGTTTTAATTAAACACATGATCTTACATATTAATTTGATAGTGATTGTAATTTTTTAAAAAGCAGAAAAAAGTGAAGTCTGGCAACTTGAACCTATTTAATTACAATTTTAATAACTCAGATTTTTTCTTCTAAAATATTTGAGAGGGTGATTGGTCTGGTCTAAAGAAGCAGAAGCAGTACAAGTATGATTTAGTAAAATACATAGACCAGCGAACATTTTAAAAAATACAAAACATTAGAAGTTGATTTTTTTTTTAATTCAATGCAATGCAAAACAAGACAGTACCACCAGTGTGAAATTTATCCTTGCCAAACGGAGTAACAGTCTTTAGGGGTAACTTTTGCACTCTGTGGTATCTTTTCTACACTTGAAAGCGATGTCCAGAGGTTGAAGTAAAATTTGAGATGCATCAAAGCACAAGCCCCTGTCTATAGGGACCGACTCAATTCACAATTACAGTTTTTCACAGAGCGCAAAACCAAGTGTTTTCCGTGCAAAAAAGCAGAAGTGCCGTGATTTTTTTGGGGTTAGGGAAAACCAGAACTTTCTGGTTTCAAGCAAAAAAGGTGAGAAGCCTTCCCACGCTACAGCAAATTGCAGCAAGCCCTACCGGAGCCTTGGAACATGGAGGCTAGGGCCTGAGAGCAACACAAGCCTGCCAGACTGCCAGGAGCCAACTGGCACTGCCTATGGGGTTTGCCCTGTTGCAGCCCCTCAGCAGCTGCTGTGAGATCCCAGGCAGAGGTTGTGGCCCTACTGTAAAGGAAGGCAACCCCGCCCCCAGTCTGTACCAGTCTGACCAGGGGAAAATTCATTCCTGACCCTTTGTGGTAGCACTGGTCTGACCCTGAGCTGGAGCGGCAAGACCCTGTAGCCAGGACCCTCCAAGGCCAAGTCTGAGCAGCAGGACTGGCTCATCCCTGACCAGTGGCTGACCAACCTGTTCTTAAACAACTCCAGCGCTGGAGGGTTCACACAGTTTGCCTCAGTGTCTGTTCCACCGCCCCCTACTCTAACTGGGAGTCAGTAACAGCAGCCTTCTGAGCACTGTTTGGCTTTCTCCCACAACCCTTAGGGGAGGGGAAAAAAAAGCAGTAATAGCAGCCTCCCAGCCATTGCCGCTTTCTCTTTTGGATCTCCGGTGTGAAAAAGAAAAAATAAAATAAATAACCCACCGCATACTTCTCCCATTGCCCTTAGAGGAGAAAAAAAAAAAAAACAGCAGCCTCCTAGCCATGCTCACCCCAGCCCGCTTCTTTCCCCCCTGCCCTCGTGGTGCTTGCACTGATGGTGCATGCACACCACTGGCCCAGCTGGGCTGGAGCAGCTGGGTGCAGTAAGAGCAGAACAGAGCCCATGGCCACAGCAAGCCCACAAATTAAGCCCCAGGGTCCACAAATTAAGCCTGTCCCTACTGATCACCCAGCTCAGGAGCCCTGAGCCAAATCATGGGGTCTCAGAGGGCTGCCACCATCACCATGAGTTTCCCCCCCTACCGGTTCTCCCCGCAGGGCCCCCAGCCCTAGCAGCATGACCAATACCCAACTCACAAGGTGCCCCCAGCCCTGCTGGTGCCCCTCATTCCCTACCTGCAGCTCCCTGCCTCCCCAGCCCTGCTAGAGGAGGCCCCCATCTGGCCCCACCCCCAGACCCCAACCAGGCCCTAATTACTCCAAAGGCTGCAGGAGGCAAAGTGAGTCTGAGCCAGCCCTGGACGGTCTCAGATTCTTGGGCCCCTGCTCCTGCCTCTGCCCTCTCCCCCTCCCCCTCCAGACAGGGCTTACGGTTTTACACTCTTTTTGCAAGCAACTCATTGCAGCCTGGAACTCTGCTAGCTTGCGGAGAGCTGTGTGCAAAAGGGGAAACCCATGATTTCCGGCTTCAAATGGGAAAATTCACAAAACAATTATATTGTTATTTTGCCAAACTATTTATTACCTTTTATTGAAATATTTATAATAATTTTTAAAATGTCTAGATATTTCTGTAAAGCCATACATCTTTATTAGCTAAAACTGTGCTTATGATCAGAAGTTACCAGAAGATTTCTGGACCCAGCGGATATATTAAAGCCCCAGTGGCTTTTACCCAATCTTTGCATAACCCACATATGTAAAATGTATTAGAGTTGCCAAGAACTGGCTGCCATGCTGAATGTATTCAGAATCTAGTTAGACCGTGTATGTGTTATTTCTAATTTATAAGCATAAATATCTAAAAAGGAGATAATAAAATTAGAACATTAAAAATGATTTCATATATCCCCAATACTCTGTAAGTGGGAAGGCTGAAACTGCTTTTATGCTACCATTAAAAAGCATCTCTCTATAGCAACAGGAAAAAACAGCAAATATCCCAAGTGATTAGGTTGTGGATTGTGAACTGTTCCCCATATGATAAGAAGCAATCCTCAGCTTCAGCCTACAAGAGCCAATACAGTACTTCCACTTTTTTTGTCACCCTTTGTTGACATCCCCAAAATATTTCCCAATATTTTTCCCATTGCTTTAATAAAAATCATCATTAATTTAACAGTAGTTGTATCCCGGAGGTATAAATACAGTTTCTACTGTCTTTAATTATGAGCGCCATACACACAGATCCCAGAGAAGACTTCAACCCTTACTATTTTATAAGCTTTATAAATGGAAGGAACAAATATTTAATACAACTTCTGTTAGGAAAATGAGCAGGTTGGGGGGTGGGAGGAGCAACAGATAAAGTGTAAACTTTTCTTCAATAACATGTTCTTAACTTATAGACCTCATTACCTCATAATATTTGGGCAAACTGTTTAGTATGTTTCCAAAAATGAAGAGCCCTAATCCTTTTATAAACTCCATGCATCTAACTGAAGTCAGTGAGTCTCCATAGGGGTGCTCCAACAAATCTCCTGTGACTTCAGCAGCCCCCATGGAGCTCATTCAGTTATAACATTACAATCCCACTGGATTTCACAAGGTTACATGGATGCATAAAAAGAGAGCTATTCAAAGGTATGAAGGGTAATTGGGTGCTAAATATACCTTTGTTCCTCTGAAAATATTTCCCATCCTAAATAAAGCAGAACTGCAGTGTGTTAGAGATGTGGTAGAACTCCTCCTGGCTAAATGCTCACTTACCAATGTTCAGTCCTAATTTACTCTGCCCTGCATCCCAGTAGGCTACAGTACTGGTTGTTCCCTCTTCCTCTTCGGCATATTTCCTGGGCATATGCTTTCCATTATACCATCATACAAATAGGACCTCTTCGCTCCCCTGCACTGATACTGATGCCTAAAATAACCCAGTAACTTAAGCACACCCACCCAGAACTCTAATCATGTGGGTGCTCTGAGTTTATAGAATAACTCTTCAGCAACACATGACAGATGAACTACATAATACATATAGGTTTTGTATGGGTTGTAAAAGAAACTTATTTCTACATAGATAACAAAAGAGATTCACATTTCCCTGCCTGTTTCCTTACCATCAACTGCTAATGTATCAAAAGTTCCTAATACCAAAAACAAATTGCACACAGATTTCCAAAATTCATCATATAAAGGTATATTCTAGGGAAGACAAACACATTGAACAACAATGTCTGCAGTCTTAGGCCCAGATTTCCAAAATGACTTTTAAATTTGGTTGCTCAGCTAGAGAAAGCCAGCGCATAAGTATCAGAGCTGCTGAGCAACTATACAAGTCATTGATTTCAACTGCATTAGGACTCCTTAAATTTGATCCAGGTAAAATACTCTAAAATTTAGGCACCAAAAATTTAAAAAGTAATTTTAAAAAATCTGGGATTTAAATTACACAATTGTATCTCCATAGAGCTCAGTCCAGTACAAGATAGCTATGATCCTGATTTACTCATGTCTTAGAATACTACACCTACTGACTTTGGTGCTAGGCAAGCAACCAGTGGAAAAGTTCTGCTGCCACAAAAGCCACAAAAAGTGGAGAGGGGAAGCCACTCAGGAAAGCAAACTGATGGCCTGATTAGGGGGAAGTGATGGTAGAATAAGAGCAATTAAAACTAATATACAGCCCCTCAAGCATATCCCTATGACACATGGGTAAATATGTGGGGGTGAGGAGGGGGTATACAGGAACCAAAAGAAAACAAGCAAACCCCCCCCCCCCCCCAAAAAAAAAAAAACCTCCACACACCTTTCCCCAGGGGACTCATAGGGTTCCACGTTTCACCCCAATAAAAAGATTTATCTTCCTTTCTATAAAAAGGAACCTTTTTAATCTGCAAAGGAAGACTGGATGGACCAGACATGGTAGTTTCACGGTTGCTACAGCTAAAAGTTGGAAAAGCCTGGGTTATTTTCAGTACTAAATAATGCTTATGTTTCTTGACATTTTAAAACATATTTCCATCACTTTTGCCCTTTTATCTTTCCTATTCCCTTGAACCAAAATTTTCAGAAACTTGTCCTAAAGTCACAGTCCTTGTCATGAATTAATTCAAGGTCTAAAAATTATTCACTCTTGATTCTTCATAAGTGACTTACTGATTTGGAATATCAAAACAGTTGTTAATCAACCATTAATTGCATACTAATTGTCAGACACAGTGTTTATATATTTTTTAGATAATTATATTTTCTTTACAGTATGACTAGTTAACACAATGGGGAAAAACCCTGCCTAAGCTTTAGGGACCTGCATTGTGTAGATTGGAGCAAGAAAGGGGAAGGATATCAATCACACTTCTTTCATAACATAAACCATGTAGCTGGAGGACAGGATGGCTTAGGGCAAACTGGCACAATATGCTACCAGGCACAAGTTGCTCTGCCTTTGATCAGGAGCAGCAGGTGCCTCCAGCTAGCATGTTCTGCTGATTGCAGCATATACAGTAGCTGAATGTAATAGGAGGAAAGGGCTGGACAGTCTCTTAGGATCTGTAACTACAATGTGTTGCTGCCTGCCTAGTATATTCATGGGGGCCATAGTGTACAGTCAGACTTGCAGTAGGGGTCCTACTGATACATGCATGTGTGGAAGAGACTCCTACCTCTTTATTTTTCACCCATATTACACAAATATACTGGCATACCACAATGCAGGATCTAACCTAAAGTGACAGTGTATTCCCTGTGCTATTTCAGATATTTTGTACATTGTCATTTTTATAGCAACATTTGTAGCTTCGGTTGCTCAAATGCAAGTACAAGTAATAATCTTTTCCTGTATAATTTTGCAAACTGAACTTTAATTATTCAGAAGTACAACTGCTGTTGTCTAATCCTTACTACCTCTTCATGTTGCTTCCTTGCTACACTCCAAAATTTTTTCTTGAAATCTACTGGTGGAAATAATTAAAAAAACCTCTCTGCCATGGGAAAGTAAGGTCTTTCTCTCAAGTTAAAAAGATGATAGAATTTTCAAAATCTATCAAAGCTCTTTTTAATAGTTATACTCAAGTTCATTATGAGTGGCTGGAAGGATCTTTCTGTTCTTAAGCATTTGTTCATGGCATAAGTCTATATACAAGTGTAAGGTGGTAACAAAAAAGAAGGTAAGAACAAATATTGGGAGCAAAATAGTCCAGATAAATACTTCTTATTCATACAACTATGTTAATTGAGTGTGTCACAACCCAAAGTTGTGGATTTTTTAATTGTGTGTGCTTCGGCACTGCTAAATTATGTTCCCGCCGAATTGGAGCTCTTTTGCACGACGGAGTGTTCTGTTGTTATGGAGAACCCGCGTGCAGAAAAGTATTTCCCGCTGTTCTGTAGCCT
Organism: Alligator sinensis; assembly: GCF_000455745.1. Lineage (NCBI taxonomy): Eukaryota > Metazoa > Chordata > Crocodylia > Alligatoridae > Alligator > Alligator sinensis. Next base: position 3,661,252 of record NW_005841863.1, read on the forward strand.
TCTTTGCATTGTGCATGACTTCTGCATTTAGTGATGCATGCTGCAAAGGAGTTTTCCCGCCATTTGTATTGAGATTTGAGCCACATTATTGGCCGGTCTTAATTTAGGCACACATGGCAGCTAGCTATTGGCTTGCTAGCCATACAAAAGGCTTGGGTGGTTTCCGCCCAAGTTGGAGAGAAAGACGGAGAGACGGATCTCTAAGCGCTGTGGGTCCTTTCGAACCCAGCGCGTCTTTCTTAAGGCGGCGATAGAGGCTCCAATTGCCGAACCCCCGGAGCCTAGCAAACTCTGGGGCACCACTTACCGACGGCCTCTAGCCTCTCCTCATCACTGATCACAGCCCAGACGAATCCCTACCCTAGACACCCG
>NW_005841863.1:3661839-3680119 GCF_000455745.1 Alligator sinensis
GGCCAGCCACAGCCCGCGTGCACACAGACGGGCCCGGCTCGCGCCCGGCGAGGGCGGGACAGGGAGCCGGCCCGCACAGAGTGTAGTTACTCCTTGTTAAAAAAATTACAGAGATATAAAAAAGCAATCTGAAATCCAGCAGCATGACAGACAGGGGGGCGGACCAGATGATCTGTTTAGGTCCCTTCCGACCCTACCAACAATGAAACTATGAAACTATGACAATGAGTGGGCAAGCAGGGTATGAACCACAGGGGCTTCCTCAGTGGGTGGTGCCAGAATGGAAGTAGGGGGAATGTTTCAGCCTCCCATCCCCCCCCATCTCCCTACACTATATCAGTGGTTTTCAACCTGTGGTTTGTGGACCCCTGGGGGTCCACATACTATATTTAAAGGGTCCACAAAAGATCACTATAATCATAAGCAACGATTTTTTTTTTTGCTGAGAGGGGCTTAAGACGATGGCCCCCACCTCACCTGGTGGCACAACCAGAGAAGAGCTGAACAGAGCCCATGTGGGACAGAGGTGGATGTGAGCTGCCTGCTGACGGCTTAGGGCTCTCCGCCCTGCTGCTCTCCCCCCAGGAGCCCTATGCCAGCTGTGCCGCCATTACAAGGCAACCCCTGCCCACCCAGCAGCAGCAGGAGACACAACTCTATGCTGCTATCCCCACTGCTGCCAGGCAGGCAGAGGGCACCTTGCCATGGTGGCACAGCCAGCATTGGGTTCCTGGGGGGAAGGCAGCAGGGCAGGGAGCCCCAAGGCTGCAGTCGGCAGCCTGCATCCACCTCCACCCCGCACACAAACCTGAGGGGCGTGTGCCCCCCATGCCCTCCTACCTGGGACTGAGCACAACAGCAGGAAGCCACTCCTCCCCCACCCCGAGACAAGCTTCCCATGGCTCTGTCCTGCTCCCTCCCTTGGGCCCCATGCAGCACCCAGGCTAGGCAGCGCCCCCAGGCCCAGCCCCTACTCCCTCCCTCACCACAGGGGCCTCAATCTGTACCCCCTCCCCAATAGGCTTACCTGCAGGCACCTGGGGGAGGGGCTCTCTACAGCTGCCTGGGGCTGTATTCCTGGCCACGTGCATGCATGCGCATGTACACATGCACATGGTATCCCCTGCATCCTGCAGCCTCTTACAGGCTGGAACTCTGCCAGCCTGCAAGGGAAAACCTGCCGTTTCCCACATTTTTCTGTGGTGAGCAGAAAACCTGGATCCATGCACAGTACTTTGAATCCAGAACAAATGCCATCCTGGAGTCATGCAGCCCAGGACTGGGACTTGATGTTCCCATTTGGGACTGTCCCTCCCAATTAGGGATGGGTTGGTCAACCTACCTCTTCCTGAGAGGGGCCAGAGCCCTCAGGCCGCCACATACTTGGCGCCTATGACTACGATCAATCAAAAGTATATGAATACCCACACTTACAATTCATAGATTCATAGATGTTAGGGTCAGAAGGGACCTCAATAGGTCATCGAGTCCGACCCCCGCATAGGCAAAGAGTGCTGGGTTGAAATTGTTTAAGGGTACGCAAATGAAAAAAGGTTGAAAACCACTGCTCTAACACTTTCCGTACAGAAGCTCATGCTGCAGCAGTAGGGAGGGCAGAGCAGCAGCAGTAGTGAATAGTGCCCTGGGCAGTGGCACTACATGGAGCAGCAACAATGGCTAGAAGTTCACTGGTGTAGGGCAAGTAGGGCAAACTGTGTCCAGTTTTGGGCTCCACAATTCAAAAAGGATGTGGAGAAGCTTGAGAGAGTCCAGAGAAGAGCCACGCGCATGATCAGAGGTCAGGGAAACAGACCCTACGATGACAGGCTGAGAGCCCTGGGGCTCTTTAGCCTGAAAAAGCGCAGGCTCAGGGGTGATCTGATGGCCACCTACAAGTTTATCAGGGGTGACCACCAGCATCTGGGGGAACGTTTGTTCACCAGAGCGCCCCAAGGGATGACGACTAGGTCGAATGGTCATAAACTACTTCAAGATCGTTTCAGGCTGGACATAAGGAAGAATTTCTTTACTGTCCGAGCCCCCAAGGTCTGGAACAGCCTGCCACCAGAGGTGGTTCAAGCGCCTTCATTGAACACCTTCAAGATGAAACTGGATGCTTATCTTGCTGGGATCCTATGACCCCAGCTGACTTCCTGCCCTTTGGGCGGGGGGCTGGACTCGATGATCTTCCGAGGTCCCTTCCAGCCCTGATGTCTATGAAATCTATGAAATCTATGAAGTTGTCACCTCCTTTTTTTGCTACCCAAAATATGTGTTTAAATGGTCACTCCACACGAATGTCAGCAGTAAAAAAAAGCTTACATCTTTTCCCGCAGCCATGAACCTTTGGTTGTTCCTCCTGTACTGGGAACTGCCACCACTCAGAGCACAGAACTGGCCAGTTACACCTCTGCTGAAATCAGAATCAGGAATAATTAGAGGAAATACTGAGAACGAATTCTCTTTAAAGAATATTCTAATAGTGTGTTCCATTTTCTCTGTATGTCTCATACATGGTTATTTATTGGATTCACTAAACCACTTTATTCTAATATTCATTAATGTCAAGGGATAGCTTGAAGATCTTTTAATAAAAGATCTTCAACACAAAAAAGGTTTAATAGCATGATTTTTTTATATCTCAATAAGAATTCTTATGTAAAAAATGACTGATGTAGAAGGTAGGGTTCAATATCACTTCTTTCAAAATAATGACTCCAATCAACAACTTCATACTGTCCTCTAAACTTCTGATTTACTGGGAGGCACACTCTCTGGAAGTGTCTTAACAAAATTTGCATATGAGAGTTAGACTGCCTATTCTCCATTCAGTACATAAAACACAATTAATGCATAAATCAATCAGCAAATCTCACTCATGAGGTGATTTTCAATTGTTCATTCAAATGCAAAGGGTGGATTAGAGAATGAAATTCACCCTTTGTACCGGTCCTTATTTATGAGCATATAACACTCCCAAAGTTCTGAAGCCTGTTGTCTTGTCCATGGTATTCCCCTGGAACCCACGTGTGATTCAGGATCCTAAATTCTTTCTCTCTCTCTAGAGCTAGCCAGAAATATTCCAGCAATAGCTCATTTTGCTGATTTGGCAAATATTAAATGTTTTATAGAGACTGTTCAATTTTGCTGAAGTGTTAGGAGATGCCAGGCAGATTTCCTGCCTAGCTGCTCAGTAGCTGTTTTGTGAGCTCCTACAGAGATCAGTTTTCCAGATGCTGTGATTCTGGGATGAGCTGTCACTTAGACTGCTGTCCCCAATTATGGCAATTGTAGGACTTCCAAAGTCTGTGGCACTGGAACAGATTGTCAGGTAGGCTGGACTAGAATCAGGGCTCTGGTCCCTTTTGGGAAGTTTCTAAATGTTTGGGTTTTGTCCCTACTCAGAATGAAGTCAAATGAAGGCATACTCCCTCTTTATTCTGTTTGAACGGGACTCTTAGCAGTTTTTCTGGAGCTCCACAGCCAAAGCCATCAGAGGTAAATTTCTGACAGTAGTACTACAGGTTTGGTGGATACTAGTCCATTTTCCATAGTGATGTATGTAGACAGGAAGGATTTATGAGAATAAGTGCAATGAGAAATTAATGACTCTATTGAAAAATATTTATCAAGAAGAAAGAAGAACAATGATATTAGCTGGGTTAACGGAAAGTAAATGGAAGAATAAAATTCCTCAATAGGGATTAAACGAATGGCATTAAGATGCTTCTTCCCTGAAATATAACATATAGCAGGGGTCGGCAACGCCTGGTACGTGTGCGGAGCATGGCACACAAGGCCATTTTGCTTAGCACCGGGCCACCACCCTGGGCTCTAGGCAGCTGCTGCCAGCCGGGAGCCCTGGCTCCTCCCAACAGGTGGCTGGGAGGCTGCAAGCCCTGCTGCAAACAGCCCAAGCAGCATGACTGGCAGCACCTACCCCAGAGCCTGGGCTGGCTGCAAACAACTGCTGCTTCCCCACCCTGGCCCCGGCCCCGACAGGCGCAGTGCCGGCACCCGCTGCCTGCCCGGGGCCGGGGCAGAGAGGCAACAGCTGTTTGCAGCCTTCCGGCTGCTGCTGGCCCAGGTTCTGGATAGCTGCTGATAGCCACGAAGCCCGGGCTTCTTGCAGCAGGGCTTCCATCTTCCCAGCCACCTGCAGGGAGCAGCCCGGGCTCCGTGGCTCTCAGCAGCTACCCAGAACCTGAGCCGGCTACAGTCGGGAGGTTGCAACCAGCTGCTGTCTCCCCACCCTGGCCCTGGACCCGGCCCCAGCTGTCTCCCAGCCCCGGGCTCTGGAGAGACAGCAGGTGCCGGCAATGCTCCGCGACATGCTGCCCTCCCACGCTGCTTCCGCAGAGCAGCGTGTGGAACCCAGCGCAGCGGGCCACAGCGGGGGACACACGGCAGCTGCCTGCCGCTCCAGGCTCCCCACTGCCCTGGCCACACTTCCCCTGCAGGCGAGGGCAGCAGCAAGGGGCACAACCCTGCGCTACTGCCCACGTTGCTCCTGTGCACATAAGGGAAGTCTGACCAGAGCAGTGCAGAGCTTGCAGCCGCAGGCAGCTTCCCCGTGCAGCCCCTGTGCATGCTGCCGCTCCGGGTCACACACACTGTGCTCCCAGCCCTGCTGCCCTCCCCCAGGCCCTCTGGAGCACAGCGTGTGCGACCCGGAGTGAGCGCACAGAGGGGCCCCACAGGGAAGCTGCCTGCGGCTGCAAGCTCCACACTGCCCTGGTCACACTCCCCCTGTGTGCACGGGAGCAGCCTGGGCAGGAGCGCAGGGTTGTGCCCCTCGCCGCAGTGCTGCCCCTGCCCACAGGGGAAGAGTGGCCAGGGCAGCGAGGAGCAGCAGACAGCTTTCTGCACCTCCCTGCTGCGCCGTGCCACGGGGGCGCAGGTCCCCCCTGCCGCCCAGGAGTGCAGGCTGCTGCCGGGAGCTGGGCCCAGCCCCCGCCCAAGCCTGCAGCAGGCAGCAGCAGGCCGGGAGCCGGCTCCTGCTCCTGCTGCAGCAGCCACTGCCTTCTGTTGGGGACAGGCAGGGAGCTGCGGACCTGGGTCCCTGGCCCCACAGCTCTGGCAGCTGGGGGCTCCCTCTGGCAGGGCTAAGGGGCAGGAGCTTTGGGTGGGGGGCAAGGGACAAGAGCAGGGCTGGGAGGCTGTTGTGGGGGGACCCTCACAAAACAAATACACAAGACCAAAGGTAGTATCAGAAGTTTTATTTATTGTCACCAGGTTTACAATTTTTAGAAAATCTGGTATTTACTGTACAAAAGGGCAATATTTATGATTATTAACTATACTGATATGCAGTGTATCCTGCCATGTACCCCCTGCCCTCGTTTTGTTTTTCTGGCATGCCGACACTCCGGCACCTTCCAAAGTAGGCAATGTGATTTTTTTCAGCACTCTGGCCAAAAAATGTTGCTTACCCCTAATATATAGCATAATGTTATATGTCATGCATTGGCAGACCTCAGCACTAGTGCTTAGATAGACCAAGAACTCAACTTCTGTGGTGCAACAAGCCTATAAACAAAGAAGGTAAAGACAAACTTATAGAATATAACTTACGAATTACAAGAAAACAGAGCTAAATCCTGCTGTGACAAATCAGTTTTCCAGTGGCTTCAACAAGAGACTTGCTTACACAAAGGCCATGTCCAGATGAGGCGGGTGCGTGCTTTCAGTGGCACAAATTTGTGTACTGGCGCAGGCCCCTACGCATGCCCTTTGTTTTGGCCCAGCTACTCCCCACTCCTGATTGGCCTCTATATGCTGCAGGGGGGAGGAGGGGATGCTGGCTGAAGCGCACGGTGTCTCAGTACAGGCCACTTCAGCACAGGCATAGCCAGCAGGAAGCTCCTGCACAGAGGCACCCTGCCCCCACAGCTAGCCAGGGAGCGGCACATGGGCAAAGCACACAAAAATAGAACATATGCGCCAGGACATATAGAGACAAGGCCCCATCTCTACACGCTGTGGAGCCCCTGCACTGAGGCATACAAGGTGCCTCAAGACAGGGAATCAGGCAGCCCTGGGCAGAGCCCCTGCATTGAAGTACATGGACACAGGGGAGCCCCCAAGCTGAGGCACATTGTGCCCCAGCCAGCCGTGGAGCAGCTAGCTGGGGCAGAGTGTGCCTCAAGACAGGGGAGCAGAAGAGTGTGCTTCAACACATAGAGTGGCTGGCCAGGGTGCAGTTTGCCTCAAGACAAGGGAGCGCCAGCCCAGGGCTGCCTGCTCCCCCATCTCGAGGCACACTCCGCCCCAGCTAGCTGCCTTGCAGTTGGCTGGAGCACAACATGCCTCAGCTCAGGGCTCCCCCATCTCCACATTCCTCAGCACAGGGGCTCCACTGATCTCCGCTGCTCCCCTGTCTCGAGGCGCACACCACCTCTGACAGCTGCCCCATGGCTGCCTGGGGTGCCTTGTGCCTCAGCTCAGGGGCTTTGCAGTACGCAGAGGTGGAGCAGACAGCCCTGGACACTCCTCCCTCCCTACCGCACCTGTGGGTTCTCTACCAGTACTCAAAGCATAAATTGGTAATTTCTGGTAGATGTTCAGGGAAAAAAACAATTGGTTTTCATGCATAAAGTGAGCATAGCCACAGGAAGCAGTATGCACTGTGTGTCAACCATATGTGATGCTCTGCCTATAACAACTGGTAAGCTACTGTGATATTTTGTAATTTTTATACATTTCTTCATCCTTGGGAAGACTATACACATCACCAACTGTTCCCAGCACTGGGACACTGGAGGTGGCAAAGATCTCATTAAAGATTTTCTGCCTCTGAGATCCTGTTTAGAAAAATAAATATCAAGTACAGAGATCTTGACCCAAATGTCTGCCAGATTTACATATGCCCTTTATATTACTCTTCTCCCTCAGTACACAGGAGCCATATCTTGCTGAACTGTGTGGCATACAGAATAGCCATGACTTTGCAGAGGTCTTATGATGAGAAAACACCATTGAGAAGAGAATTTGAAAAACACAGGATGGTATAACTAGTAAGGGGAACCTCACTAGAAACCCCAACAAGGGATTACAGCTGTAATAATAAAGTAGTAAATGCAGGGGCTTTGTCACAGGGATCCTTCAAATATTTTATATTAAGGAAAACAAACTAAAACAGTCAATATATAACTTATCCCCTGTCCTGAAAAACATCATTTACTCTCACTGAGGAAAAGTTGAATTTGAGAGAGATCTTAAACTTGATGAAAAACGTATATATGATAAAGGAGTCTCTCAGCAACCAATGCTATTAATAAACTGTTGTGATTCTCTTTGGCTAAGAGTGACATATGCAGAAAGCCCAGCACTGATTGAGAATGAAAAAAGGAAACCAAAGGAAAGTCTTTGATGTGTTAATACACTATTATTTGAGACAAAGCTTATAGAAGCTGTTTACAACAATATGACATAGCACATGGCAAAGGCCACCAGGGAAGATAGACAGAAAGCTGATTTGCCTCATCTTATGCCCTTTCAAACCTGGCAACAATCACATCTATAAATACCCATATAAACACAGATGGGCAGGGATCTAAGCCATGTATGAGCATCATATGCATGAGATTGATTTCAAGTCAAGAACTTCAGTATTGTTCTTTAAGAGTCTATGCCTATCATTAAATGACTATAGTTACTAACATTACTCAAGCTGTGCATTAAATTGAAATTCAATTTTTTTTAAATTACTTGCAGTGAAGTTATAGGGTGTTTGGCTCCTTATATTCCTGACCTAGATGGAAGTACAGAGAGATGCATTAAAGACTTTCCACCACACTCTTGCCTTATACAGAACTGGACACAACTGGTTCTGCAGAACAATTTGTGCTGCACAGGTTAAAGAGCTGAGATGCCCTTCTCTGTGGGTGTCCCTGCAAAAAAACAGCCATTTAACATCTCTGCCAACAATCTTCAAAGTATCAATTGCTTCCATTTTTCTGAACTGCCAGACAAGGAAACAAAACAGTCAATACTACTTATTTCTTTCAACCATCCCTTGAAGTTACTACTTGTGACAATGTGACAGTACTAAACATTGGTGTGTGCACTCATTTGGCAAGGTGTTTTGAACTGTATACAGATGTCATACTATACGACACAACACTCATCACTGTAAATATCCAAGTTCTGAGGCTAATAAAGAATAAACTATTACACACAGGAAGTGTCAGTTTTATAGAAATTAGCAGGAAGCACTCACTGCCTTGTTGCAGTTGGTCCTGGGGCTCCGCCTTCCCTATACCCCGTCCACTTGCCAACTGTTGGAGTTCTTGTGCCACTGTGCCAGCCTGCAGTCCTGGCTTCTCTTCTTCAGCTGAGGGACCCCAGCCTCTTCAGCCCCTGTTCACAGTGTAGGCTCATATTTGCAGCCTGCTCTTTGTTCCAGATCCTTGAGCCTACTTGACCCCAGTGCAGGGCTTGTACCTGCGGTGCCCTCCACAAGCTCAGAGCTGAATAAACCCTGCCCATGCATTAGGGATGATGAGTGACCCCAAGCTCATTCTTGGGGAGCACGGGGTCAATGAGCCTTGCCTGGCTCCCAGACACTGACCTCACCTTCTCTCTGCAGGGCAGGGTCCTTTGTAATCTGTGCTCGGCCAGGTCGTACCCCGGCAAGCTCGCCTCCTTGCCTCCTCTCTCCCTGCTGGCTTCTGCCAGCGTTTTTAAATCCCCCACGGCGGTGGCTGACATCATCAGCTGGCCGCCGCTGAGCTTGATTGAAACCTGCTTGAAAAGTCGGTGCAGCGTGACCTGCCTGATGACCCAGCCTGCCTCTCAAGTAAATTTTCGGGGTGGGGTCCCTGGGTTGTCCCTGACACTTCCGGTCCTCAGGATCAGGTCCTGCCACCACAAGAGATGTTACATTTCCTTGGCTGTCCAAGCCAGATTCAGATTGTGGGACTCCTTGCAGGCCAGATCTGGACTCATCAAAGCAGCAGTGAGTGGTAGTGGCATTAACCTCCATGGGTACCCAAGATACTGCTTCAGCGTAGGGAGCCACAAAGATTAAAGCAAGCACAGCTCACCCTGCCACCACTGAAACACATCTCTGACAGGGCTCTGTACCCGAGAATTCAATGATGGGTCCTGTCCCTGCTCATCCCACCCCAGAATTCCTGGGCCCTCCAGGAACCCCATTGAGCCATGTCATCCAGCCCACAGGCCAGATCTTTGACATCCCTTTACTAGTGGGCTTGGAAGGACATGGAAATGGACTTATAAGCAGTGACCTGCTGCACAGATCTGTTGTTCTACAAATATGAATATATGAGGGAGAGAAAAACAGAAGCTAATGATCTAGCTATGCAGCAGATGAATGCTACCTACTGTTGATTAAAGCTAAGGCTTCAAATATAATTTACCTATTCTGTACACTCCTTGCTAACAAAACTAAGCTAATTTTTATTGTTTTAACTTAAGAATAATCAGATAATTGCATAAAGTCTTTTCCCTGCTCATAACAGCATTTAGAAACATAGTTTGATTCCCTTCTTATTTTCAAAGCTGTAAATCAGGACCAACTCAAATGAAATAAAAAGGGATAATCCAGGATAAAGTGACTATAAGGGGAATGACATGACCGGGATAAAAGATACTAAAACTAGCTAGTGCACACTAACATATTCTAAACCTCAAACGTATACAAGACAATTTGCACTTTAACATGTATTATCTACCAAATGGATGCCTGGAAGAGCCCAAGGTTCACTTCGGTCAGTTAACATGTCAAATGCAATTTGCCTTGCTAAAAATATACTATTTTTGCTGTCAGTGAGTGGAGAGACAGGCTCAAGACTGTTCTGTAGCACTTAAAAGTGGGTTGTTTCAGTAGGACTGCAGAAGAATAAAAAAAATTATTGAAGCATATTTAATAATTCTGTTACTGATCCAAAGGAAATAATGGAATCCAGTTCACTCTCCTTTTGGAATAACAATGTTACTTCCAAAGACCAGTAAAAAAAATGTAATCATTTGTTTTGTCACTAAGGCAAGCAGATAGGCTAGAAACATATTGAGTGGTATGTGTGACATTTTTAGTATATCCACCCCTGGTCAAATTCAAAGGGAGTAGACTCCAAGATCCTTTAAAAAAATAAAATTAAGTAAATCAGCAATTCAGTTGAATAAAGATTAACAGTAAACAACTGTAAATCTATTTAGAAAAAAAAGTGGAAACTTTTAAATTAGCACCTTCAGTAAAAAAGAGAATTTCCAAATTTATTGCATAAAACAGTATTACTGATTACTGCAAATTACATATTTGCTTTGCTTTAACCCCAGTAAGAAACTTCTTGATAGTCTACTCCATATTATTTATGGTTCAGTGATTTACATGGAAGTTTAGGAACATCAGTGCCTGAGAACAGAACATGCAATGTTCAGCAACAAACACAGATAATGAACAAGGATAACCCTCACCTCCCATTACCAGAGAGCTGCTTAACAGGCTCAGCTGGTTTGAAAATTATGATTCCTTAACACAAGTATAATATTCTGTTCAAATTTATTTCAGATTCAAAAAGGAAGTTAAGAATGAATAAAAGTTCAGAGGAAAGGACAGTAGAAAAAGTATTCTGTGTTTGTTAAGGATGAACATAATGAGTAAGTGGCTATGCAATGCAGACTGTAGAAACATTATATACACCCAGAATTATTACACAGGACGGTAATTACTGAATACCATAGACCAGTGGGGACCAATTTTTTCGCTCTGCAGGCTGGGTCAATCTAAAGGCTGGATCCAGTCCATGGGCCTGATCTAGGGCACAGGTCCTTCCCAGACAGGAGCTATCTAAGGAAATGCCAAGGACGGGGCAGCTGGGATGTTAAATCCTGCCCTCTTCGGGCCTTATGTACCTAACTCTAGGTTGCTACCAGCAAGGACCTATCTCCATATGGAATTCATAGCTCTGATCCTTCACCAAGTGTTATGCACAGCCTGTCCTTTCTTTAAAACAAAGGAGGAGAAGGCCCCTTGGTTGTTGAAGCAGACACCCAGGTTGGCAGAGACTCAGCTCCCTCCTGTGTCTTACAGTACTCAAGCTCACGCCTCCCACCCTGAAGGAGATTGTCTTAATCACCAGGCTGTTATTTTTGGATTGGGGTAATCTCAAATCATTTTCTTCAAATTGTTCCACCTTGAACAGCAGAATTAGAGTCACTGGTACAGACAGAGTTCACAGCTTTCTTACCAAGGGAATAGGGCACTCATTTGGGAGGGGGCAGAGGGGTGTCATAAATGCCTACAGCTCCAACACTGTTTATGCATTTTATATTATGAACACTTCTTGGAACAGGTTGTAGAACAAAAGGATCCCCCCCACCCCCTTGCAGGCAAGTGCCCCAACCACTACGTTAGAAGTGTTAATAGCCACTGCTCCTTCACCACCAAATTGCCAGACCCATAGGGAGCCCCACAAACCAGATGAGGTAGCCCCATGGACCAGATTTGGCCCACAGGCCAGAGTTTGAGCATCCCTGCCACAGACAATACAAAATTCCAAAAGTTAAAACACAACCAAATCTGTTTTAATTTCTAGAATGTGGACTACTTCCATATATGTGCTAACAGTACACAGTTCATGTGTTATTGCTTCTACTGTGTCCCAACTCATTAAACATTGCAGCTCTTGAAGAGCAGAAATACAGAGCACAGCCAGACAGCCAATGAGCTGCACCAATATAACGAGGAGGAATGTTCTAGGAAGAGAAACTTTGAGGGATAAGTGCACTAAATCCATGATAGCGTTTACCTGTGCATAAGAAAAAAAGCATTTTTATTGCATATGTTGATGAGAAAAATGCTTCTGCTTAAATAAAGGCTGGGGAGATTAGATAACAATTAGATAACAGACTCATATACAGCTCAAGGCAAATTCAGATTGCACCATGATAAAAATATTGGCACCTCAATAATAAAAGAAATGCACCAGTGATACCACAACAATAGAAAATTTAAATTTCAACAGGATTTCTCATGCTCAAAATCATTTATGTGCTAGAGTGCTTCTCTGGACTGCAGCATAAACCTTGATCCAGAAACCACTGAAAATCAGTAAGTCCTTTCACTGACTTTCAAAAAAAGTTGGACTGTGGATTTCATGGTATCATCAGAGCTACCAGTAAATGTCTACAATTGTTAGTTATTATTTCAGGATCATCAGAATTGAATAAAAAAAGGATACAGTCAGAAAAGCACTATCTACACGTCCATTAAAATGTGAAGCTACCCACAGAGAATGCAACTTATAAAGATTTTCCATTTATCATTGCTCTTTTTCCAAGCCAGGGATACCCTTACTTCCTACCTCCTATCAGCATGTTCCATAATGCTCTTGTTAAATAAAAATACTTTAAAAAAATGTTTCAAACGCAACGTGTATGTGTATTTATTTGTGTTTCTAATGCTGTGTGTGTGCACACACACAGAGCTGAGTTTAAACAGACTGAAAAAGTTTTAGAAACATTTTTAAAGTGTGCATGTGTGTGTATAAAATGTAATTAAAATATTACATTTTGAATTTAAATTTTTAAATAAAATTTAAATTTAATGCTTCCAGGTTATACCCATTTAGAGCTGACACAAGCCTGATAAGCCATCTAGACTTGGGTAGGACTTTGACTTCTTTGACTGTTGACCTTATTCAGGTTGACCAGAGCCTTACTTTGAGAATAATTCCATTGGCTTTAAATAAAGGAGTGAAATAGGAGGGCTTGGGTTTTTTTCTTTTATGACTTCATTAGGCTTAGTAGAAGCAGGTTTTACATGCACAAGGATGACCAAATGCTAAAAGATTAATAATAGTAGTTTAAAAACCAAACCATATTTCTGTACCTAAATTACATAAATCCCTTTTGATTATTAACACTGAAAATATTTTAACAGTCTAATTTCACAGATTCATAGAACATAGAGTCAGAAGGGACCCAATGGATCATCGTGTCCGACTCCCTGCCCCTGGCAGGAAAGAGGACTGAGGTCAGACGATCCCAGCCAGGTGATTGTCAAGCCTCCTCTTGAAGACCTCCAAGTTAAGTGATAGTACCACCTCTCTTGGAAGCACATTCCAGACTCTGGGCACCCTTACTGTAAAACATTTCTTTCTAATGTCTAACCTAAATCTACTCTCCACTAGTTTGCACCCATTATTCCTAGTTACTCCCTGGGGTGCTCTGGTAAACAGCACATCCCCAATTCCCTGCTGTCCGCCCCTGATAAACTTATAGATGACTACAAGGTCACCCCTCATTCGTCATCTTTTGTAAAGGCTGAAGAGATCCAGATCTCTCACCCACTCCTCATAGGGTCTTTCCTGGAGACCACTAATCATGCGAGTGGCCCTCCTCTGAACCCTCTCCAGATTCTCCGTGTCCCTTTTGAAGTATGGCACCCAAAACTGGACACAGTACTCCAACTGCGGCCTGACTAATGCCACATAGAGTGGGAGCATCACCTCCCCCGATCTGTTGGTCATGCATCTGCTAATACACGACAAGGTGCGACTGGCTTTGTTGATGGCCTTATTACACTGCTGGCTCATGTTCATCTTGGAGTCAATTATCACTCCAAGATATCTCAGCCTCTGAGCTGCTGAGGAGGTCATCTCCCAACCTGTAGGTATGCTGGGGATTCCCCTTCCTAGGTGGAGTACCTTACATTTATCTTTGTTGAATTGCATCCTATTTCATTCTGCCCATTGATCCAACCTGTCCAGGTCAGCCTGGATCTGCTCCCTGCCCTCCGGTGTATTAACTTTGGCTTATAACTTGGTATCATCTGTGAACTTGGAGAAGGTGCTCTCCACACCCTCGTCCAAATTGCTGATGAAGATATTAAATAACACCAGTCCAAGGACCGAACCCTGCGGGACCCCACTGCCCAACTTCTTCCAGACCGAGAACAACCCGTCCACCACCACTCACTGGATGCAGTCCCTAAGCAAGTTAGCCACCCACCTGACTGTGTAGGCATCCACTCCACAGTCCTTGCTTTTAATTGTGTGTGTGTAGCTTTTTAATTCATGTTAATTTCCTTCACATTTAAATCTGAATAGACTAGTCAATTTTATTTTTGCTATAACTGATTTCTAGACAATTTCATGTCTAGGCTTCATAACATGGCAACTTGCCATCATGTTTAGCTTGTGAACACAGCAAAGTCTGGTTTGATTGTTATAATATTTCTACTGGAATTTGGAAGGAAATCACAATATAGTTCTACTTACTTTAGAGCCTATAAAACTGTTTGTAGAAAACCTTATTTTTAAGTCAGGTATTATTAATAGGAGTTCCTTTGTAAGAAATTTGTTTCTGTACCACTATCAAAATGTATTACAGTAATGGACCAAAACACTAGAGGTTCCCATCAGGCTGCTGCAGGGGTTTAATTTTTTGTTATTTCTATAAAATACTATACTTTTCTTTATAAGGATAATAGGAGTCATGTAAGAGTATAGGAAAATGACACTATACTTCAAGGGACTGTTAATGTAGATTTAGGGAAAAAAGAAAATGTTTGTGAGTCCCCTAGTGTTTGAAATTAAATCACACAGAGCTTGGAAATTAAACGTTTGATAATCAACAATTATTTCTTGACATCTGCTGTATGTCTTGAAAATAAACTGGTAAATCCTCTTTCTTTAATTATACCAAACCTGTAGTGCACTGCCAACCTGACTGATGCTAACCTCCCTTCTCAGCCTAACAGATACCTTAAGGAGTACAATACTTCTACTTGTATGATTTTTTTCAACTCCCATTAGAAAATGTCTTATTATTTAATACCACGACAGACCACCTTTCATTATAAATACAGAGATTATAAACCTTCAGGAGACCTTAACGATTAACTTTTGAGTAAATCGGCATTTAATCTACAGTTGCAAACAGCCAATACAGACATTTGAGACTTAGAGGAAACTCCCTAACATACCAATAAATCCCCCAAGTTCAGAAGCGCCTGAGCATTTTCAAGTAGAATTACCTAAGATATACGTGTCAGTGATGAAATGATTGTTAGTGTGATATAAGGAAAACAAGCATATATTAGAACAGAATCTTTTCACTTTCAGTCATCACATAAATATATGAATATTTGACAGTAGCTAGGGTTATACAATAGCACTAAAGTTTAGAATGAGAAGAACACAATTGTTGGGGCCTGCAACTGTCCCAAAAGGTCCCAAGTCATTTAGGATACCCTATTCACCATTTTCTCTCAAATGTTTGGTCTCTCCACATCCTATATTTAGGATGACACATATCACGTTTGAAAATACCTTGAAATTAAGACTTTTACAGGTTAAAGGTCCTTTCGAGCATTCTTTAGAATGAGATAAATAACCTGTGAATAGTTTCAAATGTGATAGGTTTCCACCCAAATGCATAATAATCACAAATAGTTCACTATGCCTATAGCATGAATGCCTTTTGTGAGCCAAATTATGTCTTTAGTTTACAGGTGAAACTCCCATTGACTTAATTGATGGCTACAACCATGCACCTGTGAATAAGTTCAGACCTTGTACCTAATCTAGGAAACATGAAACATTAAATGTTTTGTCTTTCTATCAGAGATCAGAACTATCTGTTTTGTGCCCTGGGCAGCAGCAGTACACACAGCACCAGCTGCAGCCAGGCTTCCAGTCACAGTTGATATTTTTGTGCCCATACCCGACTTCTTTAGTTATGCTACTGATGACTATAGCTATGGTACATTCCTTAGTCTTCCCCTGGATCCCTCTGTTCTTGAGTGATAGGATCTAAATTTTCAAGGATCTCTCCATTTTTGATTGCTCTGATTATCTGAAAGGGCTGAGAACACAAGCTCTAAAAATGAGGGCTTTAACAAGTTGAATACACAAAATTCAAGACACCCAAAAACATTTTTTTAAACATTAAAACTATATATTAGAAGACATTTGTAGGGGAAACATAATCTATATAAAACAAACTGCAAGATTTAGAACCAGAGCTTTGAGATATTTTAAAGGAAAATGATGAACCAAAGGTTCTTGTTAGTAGAAGAACTTCACCTCCCCATAATTATTGTGTGTATAAAGATAAAACAAAACAATATCACTTACTAATAACTAAATTAACATTCAAGCACTCATAGACTATGAAAAAATTCAAACAATAAGTCTAAATTATTTTGAAACATATTTCTGTACCAGAACATGCTCAAGTCAGAGATAATCCATGTTTGACCAAAGAAGCCCTAGTACATTTTACTTACAAACATACGAAAAAGAAAATAAGCAGCTTACTAGACAACAACAAGCTAAAACCCCAAACATTGCGCTTCATGCCTCCAGATTTTATTTAATGGGCCAAACTCTCCTTCTGTCTCCTGAAACTCATATTGTAATTGTCAGTGATTCCAATGATACCTTCTCTTGACATAAAAACTCATCAACTGCAGGCTCATTGCTAATAAACTAGTTTAAAACAACTTATTAAGACATAACCTTTAAGTGTGTGCGAAAACAATATGCAATCAAACATGCAGTACAAACATCTATGAAGCCAGAGCGAAGCATTAGGATTACTGCAGCTTTTTCTGAGTGAGTCAAAGCATATGGTGGTATAATGGAGCATGAATTTACAGCAACAGAGATGTACGATATAGATTAAAGCTTCATCTGTGAGAGCATACTGCACAGCAAAAAACAACAATTATTGTGTTTGCTGCTTGTATTGTGATGATGGACCAAGGAGCTTTCGTGGAGCTGGGGCTCCCTCTGCTGCTAATGTGGGGTTGAGAGAGCTTCCTCAGAAACAGCAACAGAAATGAGTTCTCCCTGATAAGAGGCAGACAAGGTTCTTTGGGTAAACGTGATGTGTTTCATTAGACCAACTAAATAATTGGAAAATTTGTCTTTTGCAAGCTTTCAGGCACAAACACCCTTCCTCAGGCATGTCCTTAGACGAACATGGCTACCTTAGACCTTATGTCCATAGACCAACCCATTCTCCCTGATAATACTTTTATTTTAAATATAAGGACATGGCAGCAGGCCCAGTCGGCTCTCTGCGTATCTTGAGCTAAGTCTTCCAATTGATTCAAAACTTCAGGGCTCATGCAAGTGTGGGATGTAGGAATGACTGACTCCAGCTCCACGAAAGGAAAGCCAACTCATCTTGCTCTGCTAAGTACTCCTCCCCTGGATGATTTTTGAATTCAACTCGTGAAACAGCAAGCCACCGGATGTACTGCACAACAGCTTCTTGTTAATGAATTGTCTCTGAGTGCCTACAGAAATATGATTTGAAAACCTCCAGCCCTTCCTATCCCTGAGGACCAAATGCTGTCATTCAGTGAGCACCTGTAGTGTCTATGGCTTTGTTAGAGAGCTGAGCTAACAATGCTTGTAGACGTGACCGAAGCACCATGAGGAGGTGCATCCATAGTTGCGACCAGGGTTGCCAACCCTATTTGAATCTATTCCGGGGGGGTTTCATCCCATGACATAATGACATTAATGACTGATCTACTGTACTGAGTAGACTTTACATCAGGAAAGCAAATATGACTACATTTTTAAAACCCACCGTGGACTACTGTATAACTCGGATTCCACATGTAATACTTATTTTAACAAATGTCCTATCATGGATCTCCCGGGTGGAAAACAGGGCTTGGAACAGCAGCTTGGTAACTAGGATCCCTGCGGCCGCACCCAGCGTGGCCAGGTCTTAAATATGAAATGATCGTATTGGAAGCTCAAAATGATCGTATTTTGCTGAAAAATGAATGTATACTGCAAAAAAAACCAACCTCAAAAACCTGCAAATCAAGTATGCAGATGTGTATGCAAATACGACTTATTTACTGTACTGTCACTCACCAGCAAGCGAGTGAGAACTGGGTCATCGATCATCCAAGTCACAGCCTGGCTTTATTTTGAGACCAGCCGTCATAAGGAAGCCCAAAAGTCATGGCAACCTTCCCAAGACGGCCTCGGTCTTGGCACGTGCCGCATCAATTTACAGACGTGACGATGTACATTGGGCCGCCCGCCCCACCAGGAGGGGCCTGATGGCACAAACGCCATCGCTGCGCCGCCCCGCCTAGGCCCGGACCCGGTCGCTAGGAGACCAGCAGGCGGCTCCGCCCCATCGCGGCGCCGGCGCTCGGCTGCTCAGCCTGGGCGGCCGCTCAGCAGTGGATTGGTGGGGCCTGCGCGCAGGCGCAGTAGTCGCGGCCCCTGCTCCGCCGCGCGCCAACATGGCGGGCGGAGAGGCGGGGGAGCGCCCG
>NW_005841863.1:3684533-3717357 GCF_000455745.1 Alligator sinensis
GCACGGGGTGAGGTTCGGGGCCGGCGGGGGGCGTGGGGGCGGCCGCGAGGGAGGGCGGTGACTGAGGGGCGCTGCGGCCTCGTTGTCTTTCAGGACCCCGCGAGCGATGTGGCGCAGCAGGAAGCCAAGCAGAGGTAGGGGGCGCTGGGAGCGGGGGAGGGGGCCGCGAGCGGCGCGGGGTCGGCCCCGCAGCCCTTGGGCGGGTGCTGGGCGCGCCCCGCCCGTGTAACGCACTCTCCTCTGCAGGGAGGCCGAGATGAGAAACAACATCTTAGCTCAAGTCCTGGATCAAGCTGCCCGCGCCAGACGTAAGCAGCCGGGCCCCCGCCATGTGTTGTGTCCCCTCCCTCCATTGGCACCCAACTGCAAAATGCAGTTGTATAGATGACAGCACAGCTTCCTTCCTTTCTTGCCCGGGGAACGGGGGCATCGAGACAGGCCAGAGCACGCATTCCTCTGCTTATTGAGCTGCTTGTCTCCTCGCAGCACTCTTTGGAAAAAAACAAACAAACCTGGTGGGGCCCTTGGGTCCAGAGTCACGGCTCTGAATCAGGCCTCTAGAGCGATGTGTTCGGGTGGAGACATAAGAGAAACGCACGATGAGTGCAAGAGAAATGCATCACCTCGACCCGCTTGGTGATGTCTGTTTTAAGAAATAAGTCCTGGGTCAATCTTTGTGCTGGACAGCAAATGTCCCCAAACTCCGATAGTTTATTATAACGGAACCGGGAACAAGTCTGGTCCTTGCAAATAATGGCATTGGATTGATTCAGTGCCTGTTTAAAGAGACACTTTAAAAAGTAGCAGCAGTACCGGCTTTCCCATGCTGCTCCAGTAGACTTTGGAGGACGCCTCTTGAAGTGAGAATCAGGGTCTCTTCCCCAAAATCCATGCAAAGAGTTCTCTGTTGGGTTAATACAATATAGATGCTTATTCCTTAGGACAGCATTTCCCAAACCTGGGAATTGTGCTATGTGTTTATCATGATCTCAAATAGGGTTGCCACATCAGCAGATGGGGGTTGTCAGGGTGGGGGCTATGTTGAAGAAATGGGGTCATGTTGAGAAAAAGTTTGGGAAGCACTGCCTTTGGATTTTGAGTACATCTTTGGACAGTGTGGCAAAGACCCACTTTGAATGATAACAACTTTGGTCACAACTCTTCAATGGGACAATTGTCCGGAGGTGAACAGTCTCCTGCTCCATTGCCTATTTTTGTTAAATTTGGTTTTGTGATTTACTTACAAGAATAAGTAGTGGATTGAGAGCATGGCTGCTTTGGTTGCATTAATAGACACATTGTCAGAGACAAATGCCTGCAGGTTGTCTTGTAGACAATAACAAGTTTGAACCCAGAACAAATGTTGGAAGGTGCAAAAAAAGTAAAGCCTTAGGGCACCTGTACACTAGTGCCGAGGCCAGTCCAACTTGCTGGAATTCCAGCATGGTTGAGCAGACTTGATTAATGGAGTCTGCTGGAGCGTGGCAATTGCTGCCCTCCCGTAGCCTCCTGCATCTCGTGTACCAGCATCCCTGAGCTTAAAAATGGCAGTGGGGGCACTTGAACCAAAGCTGTTGAGTGAACTTTAGTTCAAGCACCACCCCCACCATTTTCAAGGGTAGGGACACTGATACAGAAACTTGGCAGCGCTTTAATTAGAGTAGCTCTCAGAGCCGTTCTAATTAAAACACCCCCCATCTCCAGAGTATGTGTAAAAGTGCCCTTAGTTTTGTATAAGTTAAAGCTCCCCTCCCCTTCCACTTATTCTTGTTTTAGAACCTGGCACAAAGAGGATTGCATTGTGCCATGTGTTTATCACTTAGGTTAGATGAATATAGTAGAGTATAAAAGTAAACCTGTTTTTGTTACAGTAAGCAATTTGGCACTTGTGAAGCCAGATAAAGCAAAAGCTGTGGAGAATTATCTTATACAGATGGCAAGATTTGGACAGTTACCTGGAAAAGTAAGTTAAATTATGTTAGTCTGGGTCTTCCTTTTGCTTGGGGTCACTTTCAGATCTGTTGTTCCCAAAGAAACAAGTTCGAGATGTTAACACTTATAACTGTTATGCACTTTGAGAAGGTTTTTACCTCAGAATCTTGAAATGTTTTCTTCATCCTCAAAAAAACAACACCTCTCAGGAATTGCCAAATAATCCTCCTCTTCTGCTGGATTTAACTTAAAAGTCAGTTATTGTGTAGCCCAGTCGTCTCCAAACTTTTTAAGGTGAAGATCACTTTTTGAAGTAAAGGGCAATCCAGGATCTAGAGCCCACCTACCCCGCCTCCCACCCAGTAGGTCAAGTCTGGGGGAACAGGGGCAAATCAAGGCCTCCATGGTGAGGGAGGGAGTGGGGCAGGGGTGAGTGGGGCCCTAGCCGGGGCAGGGGCAGGTTAGAGGCTGGGTGGCTCGTCCAAGCATGGGGGGAGGGGGGAGGTGTTAGGGTTAGCGGCTCCTGCTGCTGTACACATCCCAGCACAGGCCTGTGGGGCAAGTGCCCCCCCCCCCCCCCCCCCCCCTTTCACGAGGGCAAATCTGTGCACAGGGCAAGGCGGCTGCTGCTGTGCCCCGAGCTTTGCGCCCCGAGCTTCCGCAGGGCTTGGAGCACAAAGCCCAGCACGTAGCAGCAGCCACCTCTCCCTGCGCGCACATCAGTGGGGCACATAGCCCCCAGGCCTCCCACTGGGGTGCATGCAGCTTCAGGAGCCCCACTGTCCCTGCATGCCTGGACGATCCACCTGGCTTCTGACCCTCTCCTGGCCTGGCCTGGCTGGAGCCCCACTCGCCTGGTGGCAGGGAGCGCAGAGGGGGATCGACCTCCTGTTCTTCACATACGTCTCACCACTTCTGATCATGGAGCCTCTCATAGTCAATCTCAGTTGTGGGGCTAGGCCCCCCAGACTGAGATCAACTGTCAGGGGCTCCCCAATAGTTCAGTTGATCACAACTGACTGGTTGGTGACCACTGGGATAGCAAGTAACACACTCATGTCATGAAGCTAAGTATATAACATTATGGAAATGTTTTAGCTTATACAGCAGCTACATTGGATCAAAAAATATCCTCTTTTTGCATAGAGGTTACTTGGCATTGTAACTTATTAAAATAATAGTTTCCTTTTAAATTTTCTGGGAAACCTGTATTTAATTCTTGTCTTTCCATTTCTTTTGTTTGCATGGTGGGGGGGGAACAGGTTAGGATCAAAGGAATTATGAGGACAAAATCGGCATTAGCCAATGCTACTGTTATTATTGTTGGTCTTTGTAATTAATACAAATGGTAGGGTGAATCCACTTGGCTGCAGGTGTGGTAAAAAGCAGTACCCTGACCTTACCATGACATTTCAGTGGTACTGTTACTACATTACTTGAGTTCTGCATGCATGTCTCGAGTGCAAGTGGAGGAGATACCGAGGAAAGGCTGGGAATTGAGCACTCAAAGTAATCAACAGGGATCTTAGTTTTCTCTGATTAAAACCCTGCAAATCCATTATTAACATTAAAAGCCCCCTGCAGCATCCCCTAGCCCTGCTGGTGCCCCTACCCCCCAGCTGCCAGGGCTATGGGCCCAGTGACCCATGTCCACAGCTCCCTGCCACCAACAGCAGACAGCTGCAGCAGAAGCAGCATGGAGCTGTTTCCCCCACTGCTGCTCAGCTGAGGCTGGCTCCCCACAGCCCTGCCAGAGGGGCCCCCACCAAGCCCCACTTACCTCAGGCTCCAGGAGTGAAGAGTGACGCTGAACTGAGTGGAGCCATGGCCGACAGTCTCAGGCCCTGCCCTTCCCCCTCCAGGCAGGGCTGGGGGTTTCCTGCCCTGTTTGCAAGCAGCTTTTGCAGGCTGGAGCTCAACCAGCCTGCAGAGCTCTTTGCAAAAGCAGGGACTCCATGGGTTTCTCTGCTAAAAGGGGAAATCTGTGGTTTTCTGTGTTTTTCCGTGGGAAACTGGAAACCAGGATCCCTGCTAATCAATAATAGGTTCGTTGCAATAATGAAATACCAAAAGATCAGAAATAGCACATGGTAAGCTGTGAACTGGAGCAAGCAGTCAAGTAATTCTGGATCCCTTATTCTACATAACAAGAAATCACTTACATGTAAACAAGTGTGTACCTGTATTAGTATAAACCTGCTCCACTGTCAGAGCAGAGAATGGTTTCATAGTTTTTAAAGTCCAAGAAGACTGACAGTTCTGTAATAAACACTGTTCTACATTATATCAGCTGCACAAAGACCAGTTATAGTGATGCTTTGCTTTGGATGTGTGACACAAGCAATACAATTCTATCAGTTTCACTACTTCTTGCATTGCCCACAGCATCTTAGAGTAGATACATATCCTGCGCAAAGGGTGTTCATATTCCTTGGGTGATTCAGATCTAATGCCCTAGTTATATAAGTAGTAACATTTCAGAGGTTGGCTATAAATTTAAGTGAATAGGGCTGTGTAGTTTGTTATATTATGAGCTAGTGATACTGTTATGCCATGGTCACATAGCAGTATGCTGGATACCATACAGCTTCACAAAACAACCCAACAATTTTGATAAAGATAAGTTCTTATATTTACTAATCACTCTTTCAAAACTACAGCAAAAGCAAATGCTGAACGGAGAATGGCTGAGCTCTTGAGGCTGGCTCTCTACACCAAAAAACAGCTGTAAATTGGGTTCTGGGTAGATGGGAATTAAGGTCCTCTGGAAGACAAGGTATTTACAACCTTGGTTTCTGAAATCCAGATCTTAAGAGAACTCTACCTGTCCTTGATCTGGCTTCTAGAGACCATCTAATTAAAAAAAACTAGTTCCTGTTGAAAAGTTCCACCTTTTAAAATGCTGATTGCCAGTGATTTGGAAATGCTGCAGTTCTGTTAGTTATCTTATAACTTGCCTCAGGAATATCTTTTGAGTAGTGATAGTAATATCCAGCATAACCAGTAACTCCTTTGTTCTTGAACCACTAATGTGGTTTACAGTCCCAGTAGTTTATTGAACACCTTTTCCAAGCACATGTAGGGAAGAGAATGGAATACTGCTGATTCAATTGAGATAATAAGCCACTTCTTTCCTACTAATTCTGTTTTTATTTTGCCTTCCTAGGTATCAGAACAAGGTTTGATAGAAATACTTGAAAAAGTGAGCCAGCAAACAGAAAAGAGAACCACAGTAAAGGTAAATGGTCTCTTCCTAAACAGTATAAGATGTCCTCAGACAGAAGTAGTCAAGGGCTGGAAAATAAGATGTGCATAATAAATACTATTTCAGAGCTGGTCAGCTGATTCCTCCCCTACTTACCTGCTTTTCCACTGGTAGGGGTTGGCAGGTAGTCATAGGATTCTTTCGTAATGATGTAATAATATGCAGATATAGCTTAGTGTCAGGAGTGAGATGCATTCACAGGACGAGAACTGTAAATTGTGGTCTTGTAGTAGTAGTAATGTTACCCCCAAAATGGGCACATTAAAGTAGTGTGGCTAGGGAGGGTAGATTTAAATTATAGCAGTAGCTGTTTTTTCTACTGTCTCCTGCATTAGTGGTGCTCACTGAATTTCTACGTTATTTCTATGCTAGTAAAAGATCCAGGAAACACTTTTAGTATAGCCATAGGATGTTTCTCTACCTTACCAAGATTCAAGTTTTTAAGTTGTTGTACGCTGCATTTATTGTGCTCTCTGTAATTTTTTCTTTCTAGTTCAACAGAAGAAAAGTATTGGAATCTGATGAAGAGGATGATTATTAAATGCTACTGTAAGTGCATCTGCCAAATTGCCAGGAAAAGCGCAAGGAACATACTGTACCAGGCAGAATGATAGAGCTGAAAACGTTTACGTATATGTACTTTCCGTAATTTTTTTGGTAAAGGCCAATAAATGAACTCATGTTCAGTAAAATAAATGTATTAGAGAAAGGGTTTTTATAGCTTACATTTTTGTAGTATCAGAGGCCTGAGTGGTGTGGGTTTCTGCACTGCTTCCTTGTCACGAGCTTTCCTTTGGCGCTGCTCAGCATGTAAGCTATGCCACTGGCACCTGCGCACCATTATCTTGCTGCTGCCACCATAGGAGATCCTATAACTTGGTGGGGAGGAAAGGTATTAGGTTGCAAACAGCCACTGTCTGAAAGAATTCCCTGCACAGTCTAAATCACAGTACTTGATTTAGAAACAAGATCTCCACTGTGGGGGGTTAATCCAGCAGTTCACTGGATCTCAAACTAGCTGCCTGGAACCATTCCTGGATGTCATGTAGAATAAAATGTTTGGGGAACCAAGTAGTAGAGCTGGGGCATTGGTTCTGAGGGCCTCTTAGTAAGAAGTCTACTGGATGAAAACTTACCAGTGTCAGTCAAACCAGTTTCCTTATAACATAGCCCATCAGATTTCTCACCAAGCGTTTGTTGCTGTAGAACAAGTTTAAAAGTTAAAGTGGATATTCAGTAATGTTTAAACTTGATTAAATAACTAACGTAACAGCACTATTCAGATACGTGGTATCATACAATCTTTACACTACCTCCATTTTTATCAAATGGCTGGAGTATTCCCCCCCTCCAAAAAAAAATAGTTTGCCCTAAACTCCCTGCGACTTGCATGCAGAAGTAAAATTAGCCCTGTGATGTGCCTTTATTTGAAAATACGGTTATGGGAACGTGTGATACAAATGTTGTAACATCCTGCGCGGTGTGATAAACATGTACAGGGAGAGGTCTTTTACACCAAAAATCTCTTTTCTGATGTGTACACAATTCCAACTGTAATGGGCTTGTAACAGAATAAAAGTGTTTAAACAGAGCAAGCATTTTCACCTAATGTGTTTATGTGAATATTATAAGAATATCTGATTACTATAGTCAGGTCTTGCTTTTTTTTCCCTTTAAACTTGTGAAGTCTGTAGTATCCAGTAACTTCCCTGTCTTCAATGGTACCATGACTGTGGGCTGTAGTGCTGGCCGTTTCTACAAGGGTATTTATTCTGAGCTTTGACAACACTTTGCATACAAATGTTTATGTTGACAAACAGATGTAGTTTTATGCAAATATAAAGGCCTGTTTGTTTACAGATATTTTCCTTGGAAATATATAGAACTGGAAGGGACCTCTTGCACCAGTTAATCCAGTTCCTGCTCCTGCATACAACCATTTTATATAATCCCATTCATAAATTTCTCAAGTTCCATCTTAAAATGAGTTTTTTGCTGCTACTGTTCTTGTTGGAAGGCTGTTCCAGAACCTCACTCCTGATGGTTAGAAATCTATATGTATTTGTGGCCTTTCAGAGGCACTAGTTTGTGCAGTAAAAAAGCTTGCTTTTGTTGCTGTAGACCAGGGGTGGCCAAAGTTACTCACCCTGGGAGCCACATCCCATCCTCCACAGTTCAAGGGGGAGCAGGGCAGGACACTGAGCAACCCGGAGTGGAAGTGACCCCTCCATCCCTGCTGTGAGCTGTGGTTTGCCCACTTCTGCTGGAGACCAATCATCATAATACCAGAAAAAACCTTATACAGCTTGGAGACTTGTGACAGCACTATACATTGGCAAGAAAGGTCCCCTTGACAACCTATGATAAATGCTGTTGTGTTCTCCAGCTCTTCTGTACAAACCACCTTTGCATTGACCTGATTGTTGGGCTGTATATCCCAACTGCTTATTCATTGGCTTTAAACTAGAATCTGAATGCCAGCTAGAAAGCTTCATGTTTAATTAAAAAAAATCTTACCTGGGAATAGGAAATGCAAATTATTTTTACTAAAAACAACCAACTTGGCTTGGTTTGGAGCCATCACAGAGATGAATTATATGCACTGCTCTGATGTTTATTTCTGCATCGACGGTTTTATATGCTAATTGTGCAAGTTATAAAATAACAAGAAAACAATGCAAGTTTATTTGAAAATTGCTTATGTTCCCATCAAAATGTAGGCTATCATAGCTAGAGTGACTGGGATATCATAGTCTGTATTAAGCTCTCAGCATGCAAGCATATTTATATTAAAAAGGACTTGGGTATACTCATATCAGGATAAATGCATAACTCAAACTAAGACTCATTTAACACACAGTGGCCCTTTTACATCTTTTAGAGCAGGTAAGCAATGTTTTTGACTGGAGTGCTAAAAAAACCACGCTGTCTCCCTTGTAAGGTGCCAGCATGCCATAAAAACAAAACCAGGGTGGGAGGCACATGGCAGGTTGTACTGCATATTAATATAGGTAATAATCATAAATGTTGCTTTTTGGCTTTGCTTTTTTTTTTTTTTTTTTTTTAATATATACAGTAAATACCAGGTTTTCTAAAACCTCTAAACCTGGTAACAATAAATAAAACTTCATTTACTGCTTTTGTTCCTATGTATTTTTTTTTTTTTTTGTTAAGCATGTTGTGATGAGAGGGAGCAGGGGAAGGAGAAAGAGAAAAAAAGGGTAGAGCGCGAAAGAGAGGAAAAAAAAGAGAACGTGCGTGTATTCATCACTGCTCAGGTCTCTCATTGCTACCGGCTGTGGCTCAGGCCAGTGGGTCCAGGGCAGCATCTGGCTGGATGGAGGCAGTGACACTTCAGCAGCTGGGGCGCTCAAGCCTCCCCAATGGTCCCAGACTGGAGAGAGCCTGGGTCCAGGGCTGGGAGGGTGGTGGGCTGGGCTGGGCTGGGACTCAGGCAGACAGACACCCTGTTGCACTGGGGCCAGGCGTTTGGGGCAGGGTCTGGGCAGTGCAGGGGAAAGCACTGTGGGCAGGCCAGCCTAGCCAGGCCCTTGGGAAGGCAACAGCCAGAGGAGAATGGGGCCGGCAAGGATCGGGGGCTGCCCTGGGGCTCCGCAGATTTGGGCTGCGGTAGGGGACAGAGAGCCCAGAGCAGCAACTTAAAAAATAAATTTTAAAACAAATTTCCTCACACACCACCTGGCATGCTGACAAAAATGTCTCCACATACCACTAATTAGGCACAGGTGCCAGGAGGTGCCTACCCCTGTTCTAGAGCAACTGACATCATTTGAGTTACCTGGTACCTGTTTATTTCTTTCTCAATCAGTTCCCTATGCCCTCCTTCCTTCTGGTTAGGTGCAGTAATACTGATTTAAAAAAAAAACAAAAACAGCCTTTAGACACATTTTAGGTTCCTGCACCTTCTAAATTAACTTATTTCAATCAAGGAGGACCTTTTGTACTAGGTTGTAAGAGTTGGCTATGTAGGCCATTTATACACAAGCTTTGGGAGGTGGAGGGTGACTCAGAGCCACTCCAGCTAAACCACCTGGGGCATCAAGTGTGTAAGCGTCCCTGCACTGAAAAATGGCAGTGGGGTTGCTTTAAAGCTCATTGAGCAAGCTTTAGTTAAAGCACCCCCATTACCACTGGAGTCTGCTGGAGCACAATAATTATCACACTCCAGCAGGCTTGATTAATCAAAGCTGCTCTGATGTGTTAAGCAGCCTCAGTGTACATGTATAGGTACCCCTAGCACTTCATTAATCCATCTGACAGGGAAGCCATCATTTTAAGCTGGAAAAAAAAATAGATGGGTTTTACAAAAAAGAGTCTGGAGCCCATTTACCTGAAGGACTGCTGCTCTGTGTTGTGGACAGCCATACAGTAGAGACACCAAGTGTCATCCGTATGGGGAGAACATTTTTGGAGGGAGGGCCCATCTGTGGAATTCACTTTGGCTGGTTCAGATAGGCAGCCCAGGCTGCAAGCCCACTGAGGGAAGGCTGAAGAGCTTGTGAGTGCTCGTTTGGTGATTGGGATGTGTGGGCTGTGATGGATGTTAGGCACTGTTTAATAATGGATGGCAGAGTACATAGGATTGCTGCTTGGAGTTCTTTAAAAATAAAAACCCTAATCAATGCTCGAAAGCTGATGTTCATCATTTCAGCTTTGATCATTGCGTCTCAAAGTGCTTCAGTAGCTCTGATGCATACAGGCTCAAGGCTACTTGCCAAGCAAATTAATAAGTATGCAACTCCCTATTAGACTCAGTATAATATAAGATTGCTAAAACCTCTGAGAAGCTCTCTTATGTAGGCAGTTGCAGTAGCATCCCTAATGCAAAGGGATGAGGATGCAGATGAGGGATGCAGATTTTCTCATGTAAATTAGATACAGTTGGAAACAGCAAAGACTAACACTAAAATTATCTATACCAGTCACATATAACAACTGCAACAAGGTTATTAATACCTTTCAAGGCTGAGAGTTTTTATAATAAACACTATTACCCAAGCTGCTTCATCAGTTGCACAGAAATACATTTGGAGTGTTAAGCATCTTAAAATTGATTTTTCCTTGCATTCAAAAGTTATATTTCCTAGAAGAATTACTTTCCTAACAGAATTAAAAAGCTTCAGGTAATTAAATCAGCAATTCATAGCCACTCTCACTTTCTTCTGACTTTTCTCCAAAAGACTGAAAGGAATGGGATTAAAATTTCCATCTCCCAATGGAGCAGTTGTTATTTACAGCATAACAAAACTTTTTCCGGAGGTAGTCAACATAATAGGTGTAAAACAACTCCATAATGACATGGACTTGGCTCTGTTTGAACCAGTGCCATTGTGCGGACAATGTTCTATTTGATTATTTCATCCCCATGTCTCTGCGTATAATCAGTGGCAATATGCCATCACTATTAAAAGGATCTAATGAACTGATTTTTTTTAATCATCCACATTGTCAAAACATTTTACCAAGCTGTAAAGTCAGTTTCTCCTTTGGTAAGTGAATGCTGTAATTAAAAAATGGAAGTTGGTCCTCATAATCAATTTTAGAGTCCATCCCATCCATCTTCAGATAAACTTTACCCACATCTTAAATTTACAAATGATATTTTACACCTCTCCAGGCACTTTGTAGCAATTTAGCTGTGCAATCTGCCTTGGTTAAGTAGATAATTTTTTCCATTCTTCATTGAGAACCAGAAATGCGACTTGCCTTAGGTCACATTCATACTGTTATGGGGACCAGGATCATGGACCAAATCTCCCATCTCCTATACCTACAACTTAAGCACAGAACATCAACCTTTTATCACAAGTTATTTATAGCTTGTGATAAAGAGTGGACAGTACTGGACAGGGAGGGAATGACAAGCATGGAAGAAAGCAATCTAGGTCTAGGAAATACCCCATTTAAATTAAAAGTTTCTGTAACTTCATACGCAGCCCTTTGTCTGCTCAGTAAGATGCAAGCATGGAGGAAGGAGGAAATGTGCAGAGGCACTTGACCTAAAAGCAGCAATTCCAAGCGATCACTTGAAGCACAAAAATCCAAGAAATAAGTGCAAAAGAGTCGCAATTTAAATAAGCGGTCAGAGCTAAGAGCATTTTCAAGAATCGTTATTTACTAGTTTCTCTTTTCCATCATTTGGCACAAATCCAAGGCACATTAGAAAATTAGATGAACTCATAAATTACTTAGAAAAATATACACACAACCCTTATCTGCGAACGCTTGTGCGCGCACAGGCTGCACATTTTGCTTTTCACATTAAAAAATTATTTGGAAACAATCCTCTAGCAAGCCCTCTGGCTTCATGGTGCCCCAAACAGGTCATCAACATTACAGTAAAAAGAACCAAACTTGTCCGTACAAATAGTTTATAAAAAGAAACAAAATGCTACTTGGATGTGATCACCTGTAAACCAAAATGATCGTGTAAAGAACCTGGTATATTTATTCAAGTATTTCTATGTTATAACCCCCTTTTAAAAAATATTTTTGAACTGAAACATGTTAAGAAGTAAGTTCCACATCTAAGCCTCCATCTAGTTATCTGTGAGTATCCTTTAAAGTGATCACCTCTGAAATACAGATAACATATTCCTGCATGAGTTGTATCTTTATTGGACAATTAGCCCCATTGATTTAAATGGGTCTACTTGCTTGAGTAAGGAATATTCATTAACATATAAGTACAGGCAGGCAGGAACAAGTTCTTACACAGTGGCTATGTCTGTAGGCTTGTATGCACACAGAAGGGTGAATAGTTATGCATTTTGGTCTGATTTACTTGTTAAAATTTAAAGTAGCTTTGTGCATTATGCAGGTTTGTTTCTGCCTAGAGAAACATTTGAATAGGGATCTGAATATTAATCCAGAGCTGATCTTTGTCAAGGTCTTCTTGCTTTGTTCCCAGCATCCTAGCCCTGTTGTGACAGGATTTCATAGACCCAGTCCAAATAAATGTCCCATTGGAACCAATAAGGGCTTTGACATCATAAAAAACTGCAGGCTTCTAGCCCTTTATGTTCCTCAAGGCTACATCTCTATGCCATGTTGAAGTGCACAGGATTGTAGTGCCGTGTTTTTCCAACTAGTGGCAACATCCAGGATGTAGTTAGTAAAGAAAGTATATTTAAATACATACCATCATGGTTTGTGGAATTATGGTAAAAAATAAAAAAATTTTAATTCTTTCCGGTAATAAATATAATTTAACCAATTCAGTGACAAAATTAGAAAGAGGAAAAACTAATTCAATGCTTTATAATACAAGAGTGGTTGGCTGGGAATTACTGTATAGCCTTTTTCTTCTTTACTGTAATCATTTTTAATAAGTGCTTTGATAGTAGAATTGGGAGTCATTTTTCTGTCTAAATACTTTGACATCTCAATATGTCTCAGTTTGCCGAGATCAGTAACACATTGGCTGGGTAGGCACCTTCATAATAAACTGAGAGGATTCAATCTCCAAAAATGCAAGCCAAGAACATTCTGTCTCTGCTAAAGATTTAGCCTTCTGATCCATTTTTGAAAGCATAGCTTGCAAGCTTCATTTACTTCTTTAATTCCCAGCAAGAGGATATTGATACTGACACCACCTGGTTTTCCTGTTTTTGGCAGGAAATTCACACTTCTTGTCAGTGTTTTGAAAGGAAGTCATCAAAGCAGTCTTTTGACTGTGAAATACTTGGATCTCTAGGACTGGTTAAATCGCTATTTTCACTGACATCCTCTGCTGAAAGTGCCACATTAACAGTGTGTCTTCGATGCATTAGTTTACTTTTAAGAGGAGCTTCTATTGCATCATCATCTGTCACAGGTTCACCACTGCTTTCTGCGTCAGTCGTCTTAGCTCTGCTCTGTTTCAGTGTTTCAACAGGTTTTAACTTGGTTTTATCAAAGTTCTTAATAGCCATCTGTGTGGAGGGGAAGAATAATCTATATTAAAGGCATTTTGTGATTCCCTGACAAAAGTCAAATGATTCCATTTTAAATATGTGCTAAAAGATTAATTTCAAGGTGTTTTGATACTACAGTATAATAAATACTACTGAGGACATATAGCCAAGGATTTAAATTGCCATACAAAACACAATAATTATTACCCCCATTCATATACAAGGAAACAGGAATACAGTTTACTTGCCTGAGATTACACATACCATGGCAAAAGCCAGGAATAAATCCAAGGCGTCCCATGACTCCATTAGTGCGTTGTCCACATGACCACAGCACCTCTCACATACCTTTGTAAGTTATATCTGAGGTATATCTACCGCAAGTATTGGTGTCTGTACCCTTCCAAGACAGCTGAAATGAGTCAGATTGTCTCTACTCCCACTTTGGGTCTGGAGAAAGAGCCCTTTTGCTTCTTGGATTTTGTATGCTAGGCCAGACTTTCTATATTTATTCCCAAGACCTCGCTATTTGGGTCACTTCCTCTTTGATTATTTTTATTTCATCTTCTCAAACCTGCTCTTCCTCCTCTTTTGTTTATCAGAGTGATTCTCCTGGGTGATTCTACTGGAAGACTGGACACTTCCCAAATGTTAAAGTGATTAAAATATAGAGTCCAGATGCAGAACACAAACCAGTGCTTATTTCTGATCCCCATTACTGAAACAACGGAAACAAAACCTTAAAAAGTGGCAGAGGATTCAATCACAGATAAAGTGGCTTGCCCAAGTCACTGCAGAAATTCAATGGCACAAATGGGATAGATTTTAGGAGTCCTGGCATCTAGTTCACCAATCAAATGGCAAACAACTGCTTCCTAGAAATGTACAATTTAGTGCTTATAATGCAAAAGCAACTTTTACCTGGAACACATATTCAGAAGCCCATCCCTCCAAACTCTGGAGGCTTATCAAAGCTGGTCTCTCTTTTTGACCTGCATCATCCATCACTACTTAAGACATAAGGGGGCAATTATTTGGGCCGGTGGGTCATATAGGGAATTTTGCTGAGTTGTTGCAGGCTGGATCAGTACCACCCTCCCACCCCCCCACTGCGCGAACAGCTTACCAAAACTCCCTATGTGGGATGGGGTTGCGGGTGGGAAGCGGCGTTCAGGAGTGGGACAGGCAGGCAAGGCCGGGATCACACGGCAGGGGGTGCCGACAGCCCGGGGCTGGGGCAGAGCCACAATCCCCCCACATGCCCCTACAACGGGCATGGGTTCCGCAGGCAGGGGGATGCAGGGAGTGGATCAGGGATTGCAGCTCTGCCTCGGCCCTGTGCTGTCAATGCCCCAAGATCCTGGCCCTGGCCTTGGATGCAGCTCCCTGCCCACCCATGCAGCTTCTGGCCCATCTCCATGGAAACCCCAGGATCTCAGGGCATTGACAGCGCAGGGCCAGAGCAGAGGTGCAATGCTCTCCCCACATGTTCCTGCCTGCAGAACTGGGACTGTGCCCTGGCCCCAACCCCACGGTGTCACAGCCCCATGATCCCAGGGTCTCCATGGAGACTGGTTGGAAGACACAGGCAAGGCACATGGCCAGGATGGGAGCTGCATCTGGGGCCAGGATCTTGGGGTGGTGACAGTGCAGGGCTGGGCCCAGGGCAGAGCTGTGATCTGCTCCCTGCTCCCTGCATGGGTTCTGCCTGCAGAACCCATGCCCATCACAGGGGTGTGAATTGCAGATCGCAGCTCTGCCCTGGGTCCCAGCCTCGCATGTCACTGCCCCAAGATCCTGGGGTCTCCCAAGCCCCACCTGCCTGTCTTGCTCCTAGAAACTGCAGCCCAGCAGCCTGTGGACCTATCCTAGCCACCCAGCCAGAGGCCCTGCCCAAGTGGGTCCCACCCCTAGTGGTGGGCCCAGGGCGGATGGGCCAAGGTGCCCAGGCAGCAGGGCTGGGTCCGGCAGAAGCAGCCAGAAGGCACCGCTGCTGCCGGGAAATAGTCTGACCACCACACTACCCCAGCCCTGCCCAGCCCAGCCCAGCCCCGCTGCACTCCGTGGCCGATAGGACTGGCCTCATGCACCACAGCCCAGGCTGCCCCTTGCACTTGGCCTGGGTGGGACCAAGGGACCCACTGCAGGCCATGAAAAATCTCTCCACAGGCTGGATTTTGCCCACCTGACTTAGAAGCTTCGTTCAGTATATTTTAATATCCAATATAAAAAAATAATAATACAGCTAATGCAAGAGAGCCATTCTTCCTACCTGGTGCAATAATTCATCATCAAAATTAGGGACGCTTTTGTCTCTTGTTATTGTTCTCCGCAAATATTTTGATCTGAAACACACAAAAAGGATCATTGTGAACTACAAAGCGACACACCCTCATCAAGAGTCTCTGCTAAGCTGCCTTGCACAGTGACCAGCCACCAGATGGCAACATTTCAACAACAATTGAGACTCAAATATCTGTTTCATGTGCCTTTTAAAAATGTATGGCCTACTATATTGTGGGGATAAAAACAGTTTCTGTCAGATTATGTACATTAGTGTTTAAGTGAAAATGGCAGACTAACATCTAAGTATCATCATTATCAGAATTCTCAGATGGTATTATGAAGTACATCTTGAATGAGATTTTCAAAACGTATTTGGCTACACATTGCAATGAATGGGAGATGTATGGCCAAACCCCAAAGCTGGGCTTATCCAGGTTGTGATAAACACCTAATCCATTTTCTTCTTTGAAGAGTCATGTGTATTTGTTGGGAAGTATCACCCAGGGTACTTCCAACAAGGGTTCTATGCTTACTTGTTAAATCTGTTGATTGATTGGACAAGTTGAATTCGTCTGCTGACTGGATCATCTGCTTTCTCAAATGGCTTAGTATTTACTACAGGTTTAAAACAAAAAAGGTCAAAATTAAATTTGAACCATATTTTAGCATCAAACAAGCAGAGTTTTGAATTAAAAAATTGACGAATTGAAATTTATTTTAAAATCATATTAGAACTATAATTGGAAAGATCTGAACCAGAGTAATATTTTCTTTGGTTTGGAAACTGTAAATCACTATGTTGTAAAAAGAAAGATAGCTCTGATCAGGACTGTCGCAGCTTTAGTAGGGGATTTTCTTAACTAAGTAAAAATAATTCCTGAGTTCAAGGACTTTAATTTAAATGTTCACCAGTCAGGAGTAAACCACCAACCAGAATCAGTTGAGCTACCATCACATTGCCTCACCTGTTAATTTCATTAGTAATCTCTTTTACTGCCTTGGGAAACAACCATAATCTTCCCTGAAAGTAACATTTCTGCCATTAGCACAAAGATATTGCTCTAAATTTTGCTCTTCTGGTAACCTACAAAATACAGGGTGTTTATAAAGTCCTTGTGCAATGTTAAACTTTAATAACTTTGGATATACACATGATAGAAGCAAACTGTAAGCAGTGATGGAAAAGATAATTCATTAAGTTTTTTCACACAATGTAAGCTATGCATAGGGTAAGGATCACAAATGCAATTCATGAAACCCATTAAATTTTAATTCAATTTTATTAATACCTTTCTAAAAATGTTTTAAGTTGTACTTATATGGCAACAGAGTTATGATATTTTGGAGACTGAAAAGCAGGTCTTTAAAAATCAACACTGGAATTTGTTTATCCATTAAATAAGTTAAAACTGTTACTATTTCTTATCCCACGAACCATTTTAGAATTTATCCTGGGACAACAGACACTGACTTCTGAACAACCACATTTTGTCCCACGATAAAATGGCAGGCAGCCCCAGACACAATGTGCTGGATCAGTCCAGGGGCCCTTTGACACATGGGGCTGCACCAGGCTCAGAAATATAGGCTTGGCTCCCTGGTTACTGCTACCCAAGGTAAGTATTTTCTTCATGGTACGTTTTAAAAAAACAGTATGTGTATTATATTCAGGGGTGCATTTTATGCAATAAAATACAGTACCAAGTATGCAAAAGCAGATATGAACTTTAAACAAGGTAAAGTTGTTTGTTTCTTTTAAACTTTCCCTCTTCCTATGTTTCTCAGTCAGCACAATTTTAGGTGTTACTTGTAATACGCATGTGAAACAGCTACGTGTACCTTAATTTTAAAAAAGACCCATAACCCCACAATATTGGATCTAGTGCAACAATTAATTCCCAAACCTTTTCTCTCTTTGTACCAGTGAAACTGTGACATTTACCTTTTTTCCTGATCTTGCCAGTTATATGCTGCTCACTGTCTATTTCTCCTCCCTCTGCTGATTCTGGTGCATTGCTTGGTGTTGCTTGTAGCAACTTCAGGATACTGGAATTCTTAATTTTAAAAAAGTTTTTATTTTTCACCACTTTTATAATATCCAGCCTTTGTACAGATTAGTGGTTCCAGTAATCAATGCAGACAGTCTAGGGTAATCACTTTTAGTAAAAAAATTATAACCTACAGTCAGACACGCTGGGATAAATACAAGCCTAAAATTATATTAGCATTTCAGTCGCAAGTTTGAACAGAAGCAGAATGCATGCATTGTTCCACAACCTCCACTGAGCTGGAGGCTTACACCTGTCCTCCACAGAAGCTCTATCATTAAACTGTTCAGTATTTTGGAAAAGCTGACAGGTCAGGGAAAGTATAAAGTGCTATTTAAGCTGTTATTTATGTTACTCTAACATCAATAAACAAAAATGTCAGTAATAAGATCCAGGCAGAAGCACACTTTATGGCCATTATCATATTCCCCAGGGGCACAAAACTGAAAGCAGTGTCTAATCGCTGGAGAAGTGCAATAATCCCTTATAATTTAATATTGTAGAGCAAGTAGTTATTAATGGGAAGGTCAGATCTGTGTATTTAACTAGGCATTATTTATGTGGGTTTCCCACCGTACCCAGCTAATAAGAACAGTCCAGTTGTATATGGGTATCTTGAGCATTACTTAAGGAGAAAGACGATGAAATGTGCAGTGATGTTAGATTCCCAAAGTGCTATAGCTGGCAAGGACAATGTCCTCAATTCCTCTACCCCAGAGCATGGCTACTCCCAGGGTAACGACAGTTCCTGATAAGGACTGTTGCTTTTTAATTTTTTAAAATGTTCCCTCTCCCACCTTTTTTTCTTTTCAAACAACTGTAGTCACTTAGGATTTCTGAAGAGATATTGGTATGATATTCACCTAAATGGGAAACCAATCTCAATTCAAGTCAGGAAGAATGGAAGGAGATCACTAGCATAGGAAGACTTCCTGGATGAAGTGGGTTTTAAGGAAGGATTTTAAAGAAAGAAGGTAGAAGCAGTGGTGTTTATGCAGCTATTGCTTGCCTTGTCCTGACGCCCCACTTCCGGCCACTGCCGACATGCATTCCCAATGCCCCAGATGCCTGCCATTTAAACCAGACCCATGGACATACAACAACGTGCGCCTGCCAGACAGATCTGGTCCACAGGCCATAGGTGTGACACCCCTGCTATAGATGGACCCATAGCAGCTTTTAAAATAAGTGTCAAACATAATTGCTTACTATTATATGGATAGGCAATTGGAATAACTTTTACACGTTATCTAGTTGTTAAAGATAGGAATATCTTGCCTTAGGAGTGACTGGAAATGGTGCTGTGACGATCCTATGTTTTCATTTTCTCCTAAGAAACCCAATGGGTAGGAACAAGCAAACTTTTGTACTTACTGGCTCAGCACAGTCTACAGGAGTACACTGTCTTTTGTTCCTAATATGGGTCAATGCACCATTCTGAAGAAGCAGCTCTACCAATGCTTTGTGCCTTCCTATCACAGCCTCATGCAGTGCTGTATTTCCCTTGGTATTAAAAAGGTTAACAGAGGCCCCATGCTGGAATAAAAAATAAAATAAAATGCTATTAACACAACGTAGCAGAAACTGGAGGCAGCACATAATCATTCTGTTTGTCTCTACAGTTTTACATAAAGACTGAAAACAAGAATCAGAAATCTTTCAGCTATAGGGAATCTGGAAAGTGTGGATTAGTGCAATCATCAGTTCAACAGCCATAAGCCTTTGAACAATGATACACTATCCTATTTCATGGATTACTTCATCTCCCTTTGCATATATACATCTGCTCGGTATCACAGTGCACACGAGGATACGTGAAGCACGTCAAAGATTTCTTAAAAGAAAATACCTTTCCTATATAATCAATCCTGTAAGAAAAGTGTTACCTTCAGTAACATTATAGAAATGTTTCTCTCAACAAAGTGCCCCAGGGGATGGGTTTAAAGTGTAGGAGGAAGGAAGAAATGTTCGTAATTTTCTTTACAGCAGTTTTAAAGGAAAAACTCTTTAATAAGAATATGAATACTAATGTTTTGCATTTAAAACTATAACATGACATATTCTACCTTAATATCACAAAAAAAACTATTTACAACATTTTTGGACGCAATCTCACCTGTAACAACAAGGCAGCAGTCTCATGCTGGCCATTCAAACAGGCATAAATTAAAGGAGTATTTCCAAGTATATCTTTTTTATTTTGTTTAGCATCATAGTCCATCAGGCATTGTACTACCTTTTGGAAGAGATAAGAAGTTCATGTTTAAAACACTAACAAACCTAAGCCATAGTTACAGAACAAGTACACTTAATTCACTATTAATGGCACTTGCAGTAGTATACATTTTATGATAGCACAAATCAGTGCTGAATATTTCTGATACCCAGAACCAGTAGTTTAGTGCAAGAGGTAGATGCAAACTGGGAGCAATTCAGAATCTGGATCCTTTGACCTTGTGCACCTCATTTTGTTTGTTCCCATTTGTGCCCAGTTGGTTTAAAGACAATCTAGGTTTATGCAGACAACCTAAGGACTGATTGTGACTAGTGTCCAAAGTTATCACATGGGCTAACTTTTTCAAATGGCAGTTTTGGGAGAGGGTACGAATTAGCCTTTTCAGAAACTGAGATAATGGAGAATGAGAAAGGATAGCAAATGAAGTAATTTTAGTATAAGTGTCCCCTGACAGGAGGGTTACTTATTTCAAGTGCCTAAAGGAAGAATAATGCGTGGTTCCTTTGGTTTTTAAACAAGTTTAGAGCAGGGGTGCTCAACCCCCACCAGCTAGCCAGATCCAGCCCCTGTACTATGTCATCTGGCCCACCCAGCTGTCCCTCCTGATTCGAAGATTTGGAGGTGGGGAATGGTGGCACTGCTGCCCTGTTGCCAAGTTACCAGACTCATGGGGAGGCCCGTGGGACAGATGGCATGGTCCTGCAGGCTGGATTAGGTACACAAGGGATCGTGGGGCCTAACCCCATTTCATAGGGCTGGATGGGGGCAGCAGGGCCCCCAGGGCAGATCCTGGTGGATGTGGCTGGGTGGAGACAGCACAGTGACCAATCCCAGCATGCAGGGCCCCATGGCCCGATCCCAACACATGGTGCTAGGTGGTGCAAGGCCCCAGGATTCCATCCCAGTGCATGGGAGCCAGCCAAAGCCATGCAGGGCCCAATTCAGGCATGCAGAGTTGAGAGAAGGCAGCACTGGGCCCGATCCTAGCATGAGGACCAGCCCAGCACCACTCATCTGGCCTGTGGAGCCAAAAAGTTGAGCACCACTGTCTTAATACATTAAGGGTCATAGGATATATGACAGGAAAGAAGCATGCAACTTAAAACCACTCAGAACTATCACTTATGGACCTAGGAACTGTGATATCCTGTGTTCTGTTTTCCCCTTTTCACATTTTCTTTGATGTTTCCTCTCTCTCTTCTTTTTAGCTTTTCTCTTCCTTCTCTCCACAATCCATATTTTCCATTTTTTTTCTTCTTCCAAATTTCTCAACCCTGCTCTTCACCTGCTGTCCCACATATGGTATCTTCCCTTTCCCCCACTCACTACAGTGACTGTTCAATGCTGCCACTAGATCCCTCTTCTCTTTCAGTGCTACTTATGTGACTTGTTCAACCTGCATCCAAGAAGATGCGGTAAGCCACTCAGAGAGCTTTAAGGAGACCAGATGAATCTGCTTGGCCTGCACATTTCAATGAGTTGAAGCACATAGTACTCCGTACCAACAGCAAAGGAATATATGTTTGCGTGTACAGGCTTATATGAACTCAGACTATGAAAGGAAAAGCTATGTGAGGGGTGCACGGGAATCCAAACCAACCATTAAAGAGAGTCAAGCAAACGGATGCTGCTGGATCAGATGGGTCCATGCAATTAAAATTATGGAAAGGGAAGCAGGGTCAGTCCCTGGATCAGCATTATAATAAACTCAAGTGTCTAAAAATGCAGCACCATGTGAAAGCAGCTCAGTGACTCCACAATCTCAGAAAAGAACTAAGCACAGCACAAACAGGCTTTAAAAACCTAAACATTTTTAAATGACCCAATGTATGACAATGTAACCACAAGGGAGA
Source organism: Alligator sinensis (assembly GCF_000455745.1). NCBI lineage: Eukaryota > Metazoa > Chordata > Crocodylia > Alligatoridae > Alligator > Alligator sinensis. Next base: position 3,706,070 of record NW_005841863.1, read on the forward strand.
CTAAGTCTGTCACTGAAGCAGAAGAGAGGAAACCCTACAAGAGCCTAATTAAAAGCAGTCATTCTTGCTCTTAGCAGGGCTATTTGCATAAGGTCTGTTAGTAGGAATTCTGCTGCCAGCAGTCAGCTATTAAAGTTTTACTTTTAAAAAATCTTTAAACATTACACAAGCTTTTAAATGTGGGTTGAAAATGGTCTAAACCAAATAAAAATATGTATGAATTTCCAGGTGCTCAAGATATTCATTACGTGTTCGATGTAAGATGCTTCCATTACAGCCAGCACTTATATTGTACAATAATTTCAGGCCATTAAGATATAGAGAAAGATTAGATAGGAACAGTTTCAGTGCATACGGTGAGTGCAGCCTGGCAGGAATCTTCTCTCTCTCTGGAGAATTTTCTGGTGTTAGGATGTAAAAAACCCAAACCTCCTTTTTGCCTGTACCAGCTTTATCCTCAACAGCCTATTCCACAAAGCAGCCTGGTTCTTTTTGGAGGATGAAATATAAATGGTCAGCACTGACCCATGAAGATAACTGCTTTGTTTGTTTGGCCACAGCAGAATTCAGCCCATTAGTAAAGACATTTAAAAAACACAGGAAAAATATTATATTGACCAGAGTTCATATTTAGAGTGGTACACTGTTTTCTAAGAGATGGATGATTAAGTGTCTGTTCAAAGCGATATACTGCACAAAAGCTTGCTTTTTCATTGAAGGCAAACTGTTAAGCTAAAAGATCAATTAGGAGGCGTATACAGAAGTGCAAGAGTGCTACACCAACATATAGGAAGACAATCTCTTCTCAGAAGAGTTTAGAATCTATTAAATCACCTGAACTACCATATTTAACCAAATCCAGGACAGCTTTGAATTTAAGACAAGCCTCCAATAATTACATTCTATACATGGAAAATAATAACTTTATTATAAATTTTCCATGTATAAAACCTAATTATTTGGCTGTCATCTTAAAATTCATCCCCCCACTGCTGTAGTATGGATAGCAGGAAGGGGGCCTGCCCCTTGCCTGCCCCGCACATGACCATGCCCATCTCCCTTGCCTCTCCTGCTGCCTGCTCCCCACCCCTTGCCACCTGTGCCAGTACTTTCCCCCTGCTGCCTGTTCCCTCTGCTACTTGTACCCTATCAGCAACTACTCTCCCCACCTCTTTACCCTTGTCTACCCACCATGTGCTCCCCTACCCACCAATTCACCCCTTGCCACCTTCCTCAAGCCTGCTCCAGCACATTGCTGCCCCTCTGCTGCCTGTTCCCCTCTCTGAACCCCCCCCCTTAACTTTGGGGTGACACTGGCAGAGAAAGTCCCCAGCCCTGGTCCAACCCAGCCCAGCCAGGCCAGGCAGAAACAGCGGCAGCAGCTCCAGGCCTGGCTGGGTCAGGGCAGAGCTGGAGCCAAAGCCCAGGTAACTGGCGGAGGTGCAGGCTGCATGATCTCCCCGACGTGCTCCCCACCGCAAACGTAGATCTCCCCACATGCCCTCTCCCAACATGCGTCTCCCCCACACCATTTCCCTCATAGTCCCCTTGCCACAAATCCCCTACGCTATCGCATGAGCTACTGTGACCTGGGGCAGGTGACAGCTCAATCAACTCCAGCTTTGGCCCCAAGCCTGGAGCCAAACCAGAGCTTAGCTGCCACAAGCTGACTGGGGAAAAACACCTTATCTTGGATTTGAGTAAATACAGTATACTGAACTTCTACTCTACTGCATGGCTGTTGGAACAGTGTCTAAGCAAGGAGACTAATCATAACACTAAATACTTTTCAATCTAGTAGGACCCTTAAAATGCTTAATTTATGGTCAAGTCTGTCCTGGAATGAGAAGCGTCCTTCTATCTGCAGATGGAAGCTTTAAACTGCTGAAGCACAAGCCATTTTAAAATAAGCAACCAGCATCTTAAATGTTAAAAATATTCCTCACCATTAGATCTTTGCATTAGCTATACTTCACAAGGTAAGTTTGAAAGTGTATCAGAGTAGTTTGGGGATGCAAAAATGGAAATGGCAGATTAGTGTAACAGGTTATTGTATTAGTTCCTTTACTCCAGAGTACCTAGTTTACACTGTTGACTGGCAAATGACAAATCAAAACAGTCTATCAGTTTTGACCATAAGCCCATTAGCAGTCAATGGCAAAACTCCCACTGGGGCCCTGTAAGTTAATTAGAACTATCTGGCCTCATGCATTCAGATCAGTAACCTCCTCGAAGAATCTGTAGTTGATGTTTCCACCCTTCGTAGAAACATACAAAGTGAATATGTGTACATAAGACAAGACTGCATATATCCATATCTTTTAAAATTGTGTGCGTGTTTTCAACATTATAGGAGTGATGCATGCAAACAGGAAAACTGTACTTCTGATTTTCTTGAGTGTGTTGTAAGCACAGGTCTGAAGTCATGCAGTAAAGGGAAGCAGTAACTCGTTTGCACTGGAGGTATAGTAAAGTGACAATAGTTTGAACTACATTCTTTTTCCGTTCTTGACACCTGAAAATGACAGGCTTGGTGGCAGAGCCACTAGATGCTACAATGTCCTTCAATACTTGCCACCCTTTTGGATTTAGGAGGAAATACAGGAACCTGCATATCATTTAATGTTTAGGAAGGATACTCTCATCATTTCTAGGACTTCATGGAGCCCTTTCATGCTATGTTATTCAATCCAACATAAGGAGTCAAACCCCTATTTGGTCTAATTCTCTGCCTCCTCTCTTCAAAACAAAGATGTCTGCTATGTCAAGGCCTTGCCCAAATCCAAGCAGGAAGAGATCCTCACTCTGCCCATCTTCTTTGTACAGCATAAAGCAGCTCCATAGCAGACTATACCAGAAAGTCCCATTCTTTAACCTCTGGCCTCTGCTACTCCAAGCTCTCTCCCACTTCCTGGATGTTCCTATTTCTCACTCTCACCCCCCTCCCCTTTTTCACATCTTGCCTACCTAAGGATTGATGAACCACCCATGCCCCATTAAAGTCTAGCTACTGCACCTGCGGCTATACAAAAAAAATTACCTGAAAATGACCTCTCTGACAGGCCAGATGAAGAGGGACTGCATGGTTTATATTTCTAGCACCGACACTGGCACCGTGCTTCAACAAAAGGGAGACCAATTCTGGATGTCCGTGCAGTGCAGCCACATGTAATGGTGTAAAGCCATCCTGGTTTGAAACATTTATGCCAAGTCCATTAGCACGCATCCTGGCAAGTGTCTGTTGTGAGAAAAAATAAAAGTCATGGACAACTGAGCATACCACTTCCACCATGCTCAGCAGTCTTTAAAAGCAATTTACACAAACACTTGTCTAGGATGGTTTAAGCAGAGGGTTGGGATAAATGACTTCCTGAGGTCCCTTCCAGTCCTACTTTTCTATGAATCCACCATTAGATATCTACAGGGTATATATGCAACCAACATAGGGACATAAACAATATTGTCCAAGGAGTCTCATTCAAGGTCCTCCGTAAGATATGAGGGTAGTTTGGTGGAACTGGTGAAAGTGAAAGTTGTCTTATTTTTCTCTCCCTCCTACAAGATAGATTGCTACAGAGAAAGTGCAGAAAATTTAAAAAAATCCATAATTAGTAGGGGCTGAAAACCTTTTTAGTTCAGTGATGCTACTAAATAGATCAGACCCACATAGTTGTTAGTTCTACAGGGATTCTACTGGATATGGAAGGTAGGAGTTAATATTATATTTCAACTTGGTTTTACACACATACAATTCATAGCATCTGATGAAGCAGGATGTCATTTACAAACACGTACGCCTCTGAATGAGTTAGTCTAAATATGAATGCACCTGCCTGGAAATGAATACAGTGCCTGCTAACAGATGTTACAGCACCTTCTTCCTTGTTAGCATTCTACAGATCTACCCTGTTCTGCTCTCACAGAATGGAGACAGATGTCACTTTTGTACTGTCATAGCAATTTATTATGGAGACACAAAGGCAAAGCAAACAGACGTCTATACCATTTGTCACACCACAAGTTCCCAAATTTGTGGCCATGACAAAAGGTGCTAATATTTTCTGCTGCTTTATGCAGCGGACATCTATTAGCTTTATGGCAGGAGAGAGTATGGGCAGCCTGGAGTTGGTTGTGCTCTGCAGCCATCCCCAGCAGGTGCTCCCAGGGCTAGAGGGGCCCATTCCTGTGTGCCCCAGGAATTCCTGCACAGGGAATCACCAGAGCATGTCTGCCAGTGAGGAACCCCAGCTTTCCCTGCTTACAGAGATGCACCCCAGAGATTCCCTAAGGCATGTCTCAACAACCAGGGAACCCAAATTTCTCTGCTTAGACACCTCAGGGAATCTCTGGACATGCCTCTGCAAGCAGCAAATACATTGCCCATTGTCCTGCAGGATCAATGGGCAGAGCAACAGGCTACACATTTTTCATGCAATGAAACAAATCAACGGTGCCAGAACATGTATCTTTATTTAAGTCTGAGGTGGTTCTAGATTCAGTTTGTATGAAAGATGCTGTACAAGTTAAAATGATCTTCTCAGCCTTGTACTAATCACTAGAGCTAGGGACAGAAGTTACACATAAACCGGTTTACCTCATCAGAAACTGATTTAAACCTGTAGTAGAACAGAAGTTCAATGCACATAAACCAGTTTCAAAATGGCTGAAACTGATTTAAGATAAACCTGGTTGAATGCAGTATCAGACTTAACTGATTTGGGTCAAACCAGTTTATGAAACTTCTGTCCCAGACCCCTTCCTGGTTCAAATTAAATCACAGTCCCCCAGAATGATTTCCAGCCCTGGGCTGCTCTGGGCCAACTGCTCCAGCACAGAAGGGTTGGGGGAGGGAGGGACTGCCCCTCCCAGGCAAACCCCAGCTGGGGTCTGGGGCCTGGGGCCAGGGAGGGGAGTTAAATATGCCCTACCCCTGAGTACAGAGCTAGCCTGCCCTGCTAAACTTACTGATGGCTGGACTACAAATCCTAGAGGCACCTGGAAGCAAGAAGAGAAAGTGATGAGCAATACTGCAAAGTCTTACTGCTGTGATTCTGGACTACAAATCCCAGAGACCTCAAGCACAGCAGGAAGAAGCAGCGAACACAAAGCCCATGCTAGCTATGTGCCAAAGAACTGTGCTTTAGCACCCCCCAGATTCTGGCCTGAGCCACTGCAGGAATGTGGCAGCATTTCCTGAATCAAAAGTAAGTGTCTGTCCAGTTGTTTCTCAATTTAATTTCTGCAGCTTAGACCAACTTGCAAAGACTGAATCTATTCAGCCTTGGGCTTTTTGACTGTCTATACTTAGCCTAGGTGGACAGATTTCCTGTTAGTCTGATTACAGGAGAGAGACAGTCTAAGGGTTGAGAGGGAGCTGGTTATCAGGGGGTCCCAGAGCAGTACAGAAACTGGGGAGGCCTAGAGTAGCTTGAACAGTGGTGCTCAATCTTCTCGAGCTGCAAGCAAGATGCTTATGACCTGACTGCACTACAGGCCACCACTACCCTTTGATAGGGAAGTGGTGAATGAAGAGATGGAGGTGGCTGCCAAAGTTCAGAGGCAGTATGGCAGTAAGCTGTGCCTGCCACAGAGGAGGTGGGAAGAAGAGAGGAAGCAGCTCCTGGGAGGGAGCGAGCAAGGAGGGCTGTGGAGGGAGTCAGTGACATAGTGCATGGTAGGGAAGAGGATATGCTGGGCTGAGCTGCTTGCTGTCGATGGATACAACCATTTTGGGGGCTGGATCTTGCTCGTGAGGCTGTGGGTTGAGCACCACTGAGCTAGAGGCTGAAGGAAAAAACTAGGAGGCTTACAACAGAACTTTTCCTTATCCTTACTTATCCAACCTGCTTAATACCAAAAGTACAGGCTCCATCACCTGGGCAAAAACAATGCAAAAAGGGGAACAAAATAGAAAATCCAAAATACTGAGATTTTCATATAGAGGGTAAAATGAGCTTGTGTGTACTCTTTTACCCCAGTCCTCTCCACAGCCTGATCAACAAAGAGAGCAGTTTAATCTTGTGAGGTCATGAACTCCATCAAGTCTGCACACTTTTAATTGCAGGTCTCCTGTGAGCAGAGATACAGCTGGGCAGAAGAACAGATGTGTTATTTCCCTTGGGCTGAAAACTAAACTACAGGAACACAACAGGGATTCTGCTCACACAGCGGTGAATATTCCAACCTTTTGTGCTGGCCAGCATTTTGAACATTGGCACAGCGGATGACAAAATTCTGACTTCACAGTACTGACAGCTTCCTCTTCATCTTCTAAGTCTTCTTCCATCAATTCCAAGAGATAACGAACCTGGCAGAAAAAGCAGGTACTCCGTTAGAGATTTCTGTCCCCCAGTAAGTGCACACGTGTATAAATATGTTCCAAGGTACAGGGGAAGGTTGTACCCCTGGTAGGCAGACAAGGTTCTTTGTGTAAATCTGCTATCTTTTATTAGACCAACTCAAAAAGTTGGAAAAATTCTTCTTGGCAAGCTTTTGTGTGTAAATACCCTTCATCAAGCTGAGGAAGCATCTGCAATTGGTGTTTGCTCTTCCTAGATGGAATGAACAGCACACCAACTGCAGATGCCTCCTCAAGCCTGACGAAGGGTATTTATACCCAAAAGCTTGCCAAGATTTTTTCCAACTATTTGAGTTGGTCTAATAAAAGATAGCAGATTTACACAAAGAACCTTGTCTGCACACATAACAAACATAACATTTCACACACATACGTATACCTAAACGCAAAATAAATCAGCAAGAGCCAGAATGAATCACCCAATAACTTTGACTCCCCTGCAGGACAAATTAAAAAAATGAAACCTCCTGCTGGCAAGGAAGCCAGCAGCAGTTCACCTAGTAGCAATGAAGTAAATTATAAATGACTTCCCACTGCCCAGTCAAGGCTTCATTGTTCACCTCTCTTCAAGCTCTTTCAAATCCTTTTCAGGTCAGACTGCTGAGCTGGTTTATGCCAGCTCACGTTAATGCAAAGCTTGATTCATCATCTGCTTTGAAGAATATAAAATGTGACAAGGATGACTACATTTATCCACAGCCCACACTGTACAGGTACAGTAAATTCTTAGAGCTGCAACTCCTTAAGACCTGGGCACCTTTCCCAACCATTAAGGGCAATATCAGTGTCTAAATGTACAAGACCCTAATTTTTGCGAATGACTGCACAAGCCGTAGCTGAAAAGGAGACAGACAGCCTTTCTACAGGCTTGTTTTCATCCACTAAGCAATCCTACCATCATTGCAAGTTCACTTCTTGAGTCCTATGGTAAATTCAGCAAGACATAGGAAAAAAAAATAATCTGGCCCTGCCTCCAAACAAGCAGCTGGAAGGAACAGCAGGAGAAATAATAAGAGCTCTAGGCCTGTCGTGGTGTTCAGTAGTAGGGAAGAGTTCCCTGCAGAGTCTAAAACAAGTAAAGCCCTGCCTGCAGGCCCTTCTCTTCAACTCTGTACTGGTCACAGTCAACACACATACCCCATCAAGCAAATACAAATGCTGTTATTGTAGCTTTCAATGTTAATGTTGAGTTCTCAAGTTATGCCTCACCAAAAGTTTAAATATGTATAAGTATACCTGATCCCAACTGCAATGGATTAGCCAAGGATTTTGGTCAAAAGGTTAAATACACTTGTAAATTGAGGTGCACATACAGTATCCCATGAATATCCGATAACCTAATTCTGCTAATTAACATATCATCTCATGTTTGGCACTCATACAACCAGAAATGCCATGTAGATGGCCATATCTGGACACCTATATGACTAAGGGAACAGAATACCACCCTTAATTTCCATCAGGAAATCAGCAAGCATCAATGCAGATTTGAGAGCCCTTGTTCTCAACTGAACACATCATTCAAGAAAGCAGGCAACTACTTTCTGTTAAAGTTTCCAAGCAGATCTGTAGTATAGTTGGCATCACAAAGAAAATGTTGCTCTCTACTGGCCAAGTAAGAACAGCGCAAAGCAGCTGTGGTCACAGCAACACAACTATCTAAAAGACAGCTTGGGATTTGTCCATATCAAAGTAGTTAATTTGAGGCTCTGTTGGCAGATAACCTCAACGAAAGGGGCCATATTCTCCAACTGTTTTTGTGACTTGCCAGCATCACCCTCAGTCTTATCTGGACTGAAGTTTAGCCAGCTTGCTCCAATCTCAAAGCACTATTAAGCACTTTTTTGTACAACCAAATGGATCAAAACAAAATGGGTATAACCCTGACACTAAAAAGAAAACCCAACATCTACACTGAGTATGGGAAGATGGATTGTGGGATGCTGTAGATTTTGCTTGCAGAGGTGGGGAAATTGGTAAAACATGAAACCACTGAAAGAAAACCTTGTTTGCTCCAGCTAAGGTTTGCAGACCAATCAACACTCCCACAGCTCTGAAGAGAGCTGGTAGACCTTCTCATGTCAACTAGGACACCTGATCTTCATTCGAGGGACAGTCTCTGTGCTAAAGGGTGGTGTGGGCTCCAACTACAAGGGGTCTTGAGATGCTATAAAGCATGCAGATGCTGAGAGCTGTCACTCCGCAACCTTCTCAGTAATCTTCTTTTAAAAATGGGAAGATTAGCTCCAGGATAATTATCTCATGCAGTGGTTTTTGAGCCAAAGCTGCACTTCAGAGGTATACATCTTCCAAGACCACTGCTAGCAATTTCCATAAATAATGCATCCAGTACTTCCCCATTGGCTTTCAGCAGCAAAGAAGAACAAGGTTAGATCTTTAAGCTGAAGCAAAGACTCCCAACCTTCCCAGTCCCTCAGAAAGCAATGCTGGATATAAAGCTAAGTCTTTTCTGTGTACATTTTATCTCAACTCCACTTCCTCCACAAGAATAATCTCTGCCACCACAGGCACAGCCAGCTTGCAAAAATGGAATCAATTTTATCTACAAAATAAGACATTTCCTTGATGGACCAGTCACTAAGCAAATGCAATCTGAATGAACAAATTTATTCACAGCCCAAAACCAACGTCCTTTCTGAGGTTATGCAGATGCTACAATGGAGGGGAAAAATGGTTTTCTTTGCTTCCTGAATAACCACAGCATAAAAATTTAATCTTTAGGTTTCACGAGATTGGCTTGAAAGTCTGCTCTTGTATGCAGAGAGCAGTTGCAACGGAAATCTGCAACCCGGCTAATGACCCTACTGCTGCTTCAGTTCCTATGGAAACAAACCTCAGCTAGTCAACAACAAGATGAAGGCTTTCAAATAATCATGTTTAACAGCTACCCCAGCTGTAACCTTTGCCACCCAACGAGAGAATTCTGTTCATAACAAACAGTTTGACATGAGGACATACACCAATTCCATTCAAGCAAAGCAGCAAAGGAAGCCACAAGGAATAAAATTAAATGATTTATTTTCAGAATGAAGAGATGAAACATCTTTGTGCTCTGTATTGTTGAGTATCAGTTAGTCAAGGTTGGAACTAGGTTTTCCCAGCTAAAATGTCAGGTATCTGGTTAATCTCTCTCAAAATTTTTCTCATATGTATTAAGCTTTGGCAAAAGGAATAAAAAAAAATTGCTTGTGGAAATTCATTCAATATTCTGCATGTTAAGTCTTCCAAATCCATTTCTAGTAAGGAAAACGTTAAATATCCTCCTTGTAGGAAGGGCAAGGAAGTCATCTGATTCCCTCACAGATGCACAGCAAGCCAGTGTCTGAACCATTATTTGGAGCCAGACTTCTGATTTTCAGTTCACTGGACAACAGTGCCTTCTTGAAAAGACATGGCGACATTTTTTACTCCTATTGTATGCAACTCAATTGCCAGGTACCCAGTTTTTCACAGTCTTAAGCAACCATACAGCTATAACAAAACAAAGTACCTCGCTCATATTGTGCCTCTCATTCATCAGTCTTAAAGTACTTAATGAAGGAGACAGTATCATTATCCCCATTTTATGGGTAGGAAAACTGAAGTACAAAGACGAAGTCATTTGTCCAAGGTAACCCAGCAAGTCAGAGCTAAGAAAAGAACCTAGGTCTCCTGGATCCCAATCCTGTGCTTTGTACATTGCTTTTCCACACACGCAGCTGACATAACTGGGACATGCAGCATGCTCAGCACCACATAAAAAGAAATCAAGCTTTTGCCGTGTAAAGATTGTCAGTGAAAATTCAGGGCTATATTTGGAAATATGGGTCTCAACATCTGTATGTTTTGGCTTACCCATCTGTAAAACAGGGCAATAATGTTTATTCTACGTAAATCTAGAAATAAACAGGATTCAAGAGGTCCACAGTTCAAGGTAAAGCAATATTCTAGGGCTGTCAATTAATTGCCATTAACGTGCATGATTAACGTGTTAATTGGTTCTTGCTTTAATTTTTTTAACATGTTAATCGTGCATGTGGTTTTGGAGCCTGCACCCAGGCTCTGCTCCGTTGCCATCAACGCTGCCTCCAGGCTGCCCAAAAGGGCAGCACTGGCAGTGCAGGGAACCACAGGGCAGCCTGGGCGTAGGCTCCAGGCTACTGCAACAGGAAGGCAGGGGGTTGGGAACATGCAGACACACACCAACACAGCCTGCATACAGTCAGGAATGCAGCCCAGCAGCATGGAGAGCAGCGCTCAGCAGTTAAGTCTGTGGAGGGAAAGGGATGGGGGAAGAAGGAAAGGGCCGGAGGGGACGCAGATCAAGACCCGCATGGTGAGGGAGGGAGCAGGGAAAGGGCAGGGGCTGGGGTGAATGGGGCCCTAGGGCCAGGGCAGGCTGTGGGACAGAGCTGCAGGTTGGCTCATTCAGGGGTGGGGGGACATGGCTCCCCACTGCTGTGCACAACCCTGGGGGAGGCATGGTGGGGGTATGTGCCCCCCCCCCCCCCCCCCCCCCCCCCCGATTTCTGCGCAGGGCAAAGCAAAGCTGCCTGCTGTGGGCTAGGGCTCCGCTCCCTGCTGTCTTTGCCCTGTGAGTCAGAGATGTCAGCCATGCTGTGCCTCATGCCTCCCTTGGGAGTGCACACAGTGGCAGGGAGCTGCGCTCCCCTTCCCCATGCCCTCGGACAAGCTGCCTGTGGCTCCATCCCACAACCCACCTCAGCCCCAGGGCCCCATTCACCCTAGCTCCTGCCCTACTCCTTCCCTCACCATGGAGGCCTCAATCTGCACCTCCTTCCCCTTCACAGACTTAACTGCTGGGTGCTGCTTTACACGCCACTGGGCTAGATTCTTCTATGTTTACCATATTTCGTTTAAAAGGGGACACATGGGGGTGGGAAGGGGATAAGGAAGGGGAGGGGGGGGG
>NW_005841863.1:3717388-3738829 GCF_000455745.1 Alligator sinensis
AACCCCCCCCCTCCTCCACACACACACACACCCTTACTCCCCCACACCTTCACACACCCCCACCATGCAAAGTACCTGCATAATTTTGTATATTTTTGAGTTTTCAGCTTTGTGATTAAAATCACAATTAATTGCAACTAGTTGTGCGATTAAAAAATTAATTGCAATCAATTTTTTTAAATAGTTTTCTAGCCCTACAACATTCTGTTCCATTTTATACATGAAGCACCAGGCTGACAGAGGTTTAAGGTGTCTCTTTTGGGAAGAAGTGGGGATTAGATACAGGTCTAGAAACAGGCAAATACTTTTTTCCAGTTTACTTCTGAGGTTGACTCAAGACAATCACTGAAGCTGAGTTTCTCTATCTTAAGATTTAATTAACAAGTGACTGTACAGTCCTTTCCTATAGTTCTCTCCTTTCCTGTCACCTGGTACTTATGCCTATCCTTTGACTGAGACCAAACAGATTAGCAAATCAACTGTAATATGTACTTTATTATATACAAACTGTTTTATGATGCCATTGTCAACCTATATTACTGGTGATACTGTTTGACATGTTATCCTATCAAAATTTTCAGAAACAAATAAACAATTCTCATGTACAGCCTGCACATGAACCCACTATACCCTACATGAGGAACTGGCAATCCTTTAGGACCAGCAGGTCACTTTAACAGAATATGGCCTGAAGGGAGACCTCTGCTTCGGACAGCTGCCACTGCCATTTGCCACTCCCCCGTGCAATATCAACCTTCCACCCAACTGCCCAGCTTCCCAGGCCAGACCTAATCATGGAGGCTGGATCCAGCCTGCAGGCCAGAGGTTGCCAACACCCTGCCCCACACTCTTACACGGGGCTTCCACAATCTTGTCTTATGAATTTTTAAATAAACTCCCTCAAAAATCACAAATGCCGGCAAATTTAGATTCAAAGGTTTGTGTGTCACCTGCTATTTTTTCAGTAAAATGTCTTTAGAAAAGTAACATTATTTTAAAATGTTTCAGATGGAAAGAAGAAAACTGCAGCAATAGCTAGAAGGTAAACAGTAAGTAATGCAAATTATAGGATACAAACATTGATGTTGATATTACTACAGAAGCCAGCTATTTATTGGAAATGAAGTGTAAAGTCAAAACATATCCAAATTGCAAAACTCATGTCTAATCTGTATTAATGATATCTGAAGTCTTAACTTTTCATTCACTGTTTATACTATCACAACAAGCACTTGACAAAACATTAGTTGCATTTTAATGCATATGTGCAGACATACTTGTTACACATGCTATGCGCACAATGTAAATAGGTCCTGCAGAATGCACAATACATGCATGCAATCCAGAGCTCAAGAAACATTTGGATTTTATATTTTTATAACTACTGCGCAGTATGATGCAACATGTAAAACAAATAAGCAAAATTTAATCAACTCCTCATGTCCTTAGCAAGATCTGAACATTCCTTTGACTGTTCCACAGCTAAGATGTTTTGAACAAATGACACTGTTTGCTTTTAAAACAGGCCACCTCCGTTTTGTTTTGTTTTTTTATGGACAGCCACTGGGACCAATTCTATAGTCTTCTTGCACCCAAATCAGTATAGGACTCAAAAGGACTCCAAGTTTTCCTAAATGATTACTGGCCAATTTGGCAGTGGTGTTTTCCTTGTTAAAGAATTCAGGATCTGGTTCAGTATCTGCAATATAAGCATATTTGTTCACTTACAATTCTAAATGACTGCACATCGCTATCTAGGCTCTGCTAATATAGTAGGTATCAGGTAGTGCTAGTTACCTCAAGAAAATAGATACCAATATCAAGAGCTGGGAGGAGCTGGCTGTTAACCAACTCCAAGGCCACTGCAACCTCAACCAAGCGGCATCCTGTCTTGCCCTCAAAGCAGAGAAGAGAGAGCAGAGGAAGGAAAAGGAGAGGAATCCCAGCCTACTCTTCCCTGTGGAAAGACCTGTAATTTCTGTAGATGGATCTGTGGCTCAAAGATTGGACTCTTAAGTCACCTCAAGATCTCTCAATGAGTCATGTTAGAGATGATCCTCTGATTGAGGGATTGCCAATGATGAGTACTAGTGAAAAAAAGTCAATATTTGACAGTGAGACCCTGAATCTGACAATTATTGTCCAGTTTTGATTAGGCTGGTCCTGAAGGAAGCTTCATTGTAATCAGTCTTGAAGAGTGAGCTCCTTGCATGTGCAAGTTTAAGTAATGTGCATGCTTTTTAAAGAGTGGGCTTTAATTCGTGAAGTCACAAGTTACTCATTAAAAAACAGAAAAGGGAATCTGCTGGAAAAGGAAAAAAAAACAACAAAACTTACTATCCTAGAATGCAACATCCTCAAAGAGCATCAAAACCCAGATTAACAGAGATAAAGCCATGACTCAGGGGAGCAGCAGAAAGAGAACGAGGATCCAAGACACCCACAGGAAAAGGAAGTGGAGAAAAACAAACTAGGACTTTGGTCACATTTTCCTTTTGCTGATACTGCAGAAAACATGAAATGATTCTACTGAAATCCACAGTTACGCAAGTGAATGAAACAGTTAATTAAGCACCAGGGAGATTCAGACATCGTTTCTTTTTGGCATCACTAGTGTCTAGTTTTACAAGTAGTGAATAAATGAAGTTCAGAGACCACATGTCTACATGATAGATTGGTGATGGAGAACAGGGTTGTGCTGGATTGACACCATTTCTAGAATATTCTGAACTGTGTTTTTGAGCAGGAAGAAGTCATGAGCAACGTTTGCAAGAGGCTACCTACCAAGTACATTGAGGAACTCTGTTCTAGAGGAACTAGGCATGGGGAACATGGAGTTCGTTTTATTTTAAAATCATGAATACACCAAATAAAAATGATAAAGCTAAAGCATCTTAAATCAAAGAGTTAAAGAAGCATGCTTAAAAGATTCAATTCAGTGTTTTCTCCTATAATTGGCAATGTATTTGCTCTGATCTAAAAGTACTCCCTCTACTACAGCAAATCACAGACTCGTCAAAATACTGACCCTTCAAAATATTGTTAGCTGAGTATTCTTGAAACACTGAGTGAATATTCACAGTAGCACCACTGGACTTATCTAATTTTTTTAGAAAGAAAAGACACTGATTATCTATTCAATGTTTTGTATAAAAAGCTTCCTCAATTTAAGAAAAACAGATGAGAAAAAACAGATGCATCAAGTCATTCTAGACTTACCATTTCCAGATCTCCATCAGCAACTGCTCTTAAGAGCTTTTCTACCTAGGTATAAAGAAAAATGGAATTTTAGTTGGTTTTGGTAATATTGGTATAAAACTGTTCTCTCTGAAAACCCACTGTACTTTACTAATCTCCTAATTTGATGCTACAGGATTACAGGTAGCCTATTTCAGATTTAAAGATAATAAGGTCTTTCCTTTAAAACTTTAACTTATGAAATACAAAAGCTGCATAAAGCCTGTGGCCATTTGATGATTTTTGAACTGCTTATTGAAAGATAAGCATTACTTACGTTACTATAGGACACATATGGTGCATATGTAAAACAAGCCTACGTTAGCTGATATACCAAATCACTGTTCAGATTCACCAACTATTGTGTTTACAACTTTGTTTAGGATCCAGCGCTAAAACCAAAAAAACCCAAACTATTTAAATTATGAAGGCCTCTACTGTTTATGCTGCTATCTTGGTAGGCTAACAGTTGCTGCCAAAACAGCCCAGGTGTGCATAGTAGATAAGTAGTAGAATCATAGGGCTGAAAGGGACCCCGAGGGATCATCAGGCCCAGCCCCCTGCATGGGCAGCAAAGACATCTGGGGTCAGATGACCCCAGCCAGGTGACAGTCCAGTCTTCTCTGAAGACCACTAGGGTGACTGCACCACCTCTGGGGGGAGCTTGTTCCATAGTCTGGACACCCTAGCTGTAAAGAAGTTTTTCCCAAAGTTCAGCCTGAAACTAGCTTCCAGGAGTTTGTGGCTGTTGTTTCTAGTTTTCCCCCAGAGCGCCCTAGTGAACAGTTGTTCACTGAGTCCCTGATGTGCACCTCTGATATAGCGGTAAGCCGCAAGCAGGTCCCCTCTCAGCCTTCTTTTCTTTAGGCTGAAGAGTCCGAGATCCATCAGCCTCTCCTCATATGGCTTGCCATGCAAGTCCTGGATCATGTGGGTTGCCCTTCTCTGGACTCTCTTGAGTTTTAGCATGTCCTTGTTGAAGTGTGGTGCCCAGAACTGGACACAATACTCCAGCTGCAGCCGCACCAATGTTGAGTAAAGCAGGAGAATCACTTCTTTGGATTTACTGGAGTTTTATTGGCCCTAGTGGCTACTGCATTGCATTGCCGGCTCATATTCATGCTGGGGTCTGTTGTTACCCCCAGATCACTTTCATCTGTAGTGCTGGTCAGGTTAGCGATGCCCAGCCTGTAGGCGTGCTGGGCGTTCTTCCTTCCCAGATGCAGCACTTTGCATTTCTCTATGCTGAACCTCATCTGATTCTGTTCTGCCCAACATACCAGTCTGTCTAGGTCTGCCTGTATCTGCAGCCTATCTGCGGGTGTGTCCGCACAACCCCATATCTTGGTGTTGTCCGCGAACTTGGCCAATGGGCTTTTCACCCCTTCGTCCAGGTTGTTGATGAAGATATTGAACAGCACTGGGTCAAGTACCAACCTCTGGGGTACACCGCTGCCCACATCTCACCAGAATGACACCGATCCATTCATTTAGACTCTCTGCGTCCTACCTTGTGACCAGTTTCACACCCACTTGACAGTCCTGCAGTTAAGCCCAATATCTTCCAGTTCTCTGATCAGTACCTCGTGGGATACCAGGTCAAATGCTTTCTGGAAGTCGAGGTATGTGATGTCAACCGCTTTTCTCTCATCCAGGTGACGAGTCACCTGATCATAGAAAGAAATGAGGTTGGTCAGACAAGACCTACCCACAATGAAGCCATGTTGGCTATCTCTCAGAACATTGCCTCCCATTAGCCTGTTGTTGATCGTTTCTTTGATGGTTTTTTCCAAGATCGTTCCAGGGATTGAGGTCAAACTGATTGGCCTGTTGTTCCCTGTATCTTCTTTCCTTCCTTTCTTGAAGATAGGCACCACATTGACCCTCTTCCAATCTTCAGGAACCTCTCCCAAGTGCCATGAATTCTCAAATATCCTCCCCATTGGTTGTGCTATGATGTCAGCCTTCTTGCAGCACTCTCGGGTGGAGTTCATCCAGTCCTGCTGATTTATATACGTCTAATTACTGTAATTGATCGTACATCAGTTCTATGGTAATGGTGGGAATGGTGTCAATCCCGCCCTGCTCATTCTGTGCCCTACCTGGCATGTAGTTCCACTTGGTCTTGTGAAAGATCGAGGCAAAATAGCCATTTAGGAATTTCATTTTTTTCTGAGTGGTAGTGACCAGGTATCCTGAGGCACTGAGCAGCAGCCCCAGACTCTGATTAGTTTTCCTTTTACTCTTCATTTGGCTAAAGAAGGACTTGTTGTCCTTGATTCTTGTAGCTAGTTTTAGTTCAGTTTCTGCCTTAGCTTGCCTAATCTGTTTTCTACAAGTGCAAGCCATTGTCAAGTAGTCTTCCTTAGAGGCTGTTCCTACTTTTTCTCCACAAGGCAATGGATTTTCTTTGAGCCTTAAGGATTGTATCATTAAGGAATGACCATTCTTCTCATGCTCCCTTTACCTGTGGTCCTTGGTCTCAGAGCATTCTCTGCTAGTGACCTGAGCTTATTAAAATTTGTGTTTTTAAAGTCTAAGACTTTGAGCTTAGTATCTGTTTTGTCAGCTTTGCAACGGACTGTGAACATAATGATTTCATGGTCACTATTGCCTAGGCTGTCCACTATGTTTAAGTTGGTCACCAGGTCATCCCCTTTGGCCAGCACCAGGTCAAGAACTGCATTGCCTCTAGTTGCCCTGTGCGCCTCTTGAGTCAAAAAAAGCTCTTCAGTGCTGGTCAGGAAGGATCGTGATCGATCCAAGCTGGCCAAGCACTCCTCCCAGGAGATGTCTGGGTAGTTGAAGTCATCCATGACAACCATGTCCCGTACACACACAGCCTCCGTTAGTTCACGGGCAAATGTTGGTTCAAGTTCCTCCCCTTGGTTAGGTGGCCTGTAGTATACACCTACAGTCGGGTCTCTCTTGCCATGCCTCCCCTGGAGCTTGACCCAGAGGGTTTCAAGCTGTTCTTCTTTGGGGCCAACATAGGCCTGTAGGAAGGTGTACTGCTCCTTCACATAGAGGGCAACACCCCCACCTCTCTTCCCTACCCAATCCCTTCTGTGAAGGACATAGCCCTTTATGGCTACACTCCAGTCATGAGAAGAGTCCCACCAAGTCTCTGTGATCCCTACTAGATTGTAGTGCCCAGTGGAAAGCAGGAGGACTAGTAGTATCTGATGCCAAAACAGCTTTGTTTAAAAACCAGTATCACTATCAAAATTTGCTAAAATAGGATCACCAGAAAGTTTATAACATGCTTTTGCAGGTGTCACTATAATGCTGTTTTTCATACCTTTTATTGACATCATGGTAGATATAAATTAAAATAAGCAAATTCCATTTTTGAACATTTTAGACTTTGAGACCTGTAATTAGACAATGTTAATCTTAACATAAAACTGTTACAAAACACTAATCTAAAGATATAGAAGCTAAAAACCAGAAACTACATTTTGATCGTAAACTACCATTCAGAATTTTAAAAAATAACCACCTCTCCCCCACAAAGACAGTCCAGGTGTGCTTTATTAATATCTAACACGATGGTAGATATTAATAATATCTGTAATATCATGTGCTCCCCAGGCCTCCGCTTGTCCCCCCCACTCTCCCATCCCCTGCTCCTGCCTGTGTCCCACTCCCTTCCTCACCGCTGGGGACTCGATCTGCGCCCTCCATGGGGATGGGTGAGTGTGGGAGCGGAGCAGGGGCTGGCACTGCACAGCCTGGGCAGGTGCTGGACGGAGCCATGAGTGGCTCATCTGGGGGGTGCATGCCCCCGGATCTGCATGTGGGGCGAGGCAGAGCAGACTGGGCCCGGGGCAGCGGCAGGAGGGAATGGGGAAGCTGCAGGCACCCAAAACTTCGCCACAGCCTGCCCAACCCCTCCCAGTGCTACCGCATCAATCACTACAAATAAAATCTCTTTACCTACATTATGAATGTTACCTTCTATTATCATTTAATTTTGACTATTACAGAACTTTGACCTCAGTGTTAAATGTTGTTTTTTTTTTTCTTAACGCCCTTCTCCCTTGTTTTACGAACAGCTTCACAATAAAATGTAGATTAGTCAGTTTTTTTCCTTTCTGAATCTCACACCCTAGCATAGTATTCTAGTTCTGGAGTTTCAAAAGTTGACAGTGAACAAAAACTGGTTTTAAATTAATAACAACACATGCAAATACACACAAGTAGAATTACTACATATATTATAAAACGCTTATAGCAAACCTTTGACTCAGGCATAAACTTCCCAACTACTTAATGTAAATAAATTGATAAAAAAAATACAATAATATGAATTATACCCGTGCTTGCAGAATGTTTTTTTTTACCTCCACCAGTGAGATGTTGCCATTTGGGTAGTAGAATAAATGATAGAATCTTTACAGAAAAGCACTGGAAAGAGCTAGTGATTGGAAGAAGCTTCCACACTATCCCTTCCAGAACACCATCTGCAATCCCATGTGTGCCTATTGGTAATAGTTCACCTTAAACTCCTTAAAGCTCCAGCTATGCTAGCAAATTTTGCAGTTACAATCCCACACCATTGCAACTCCATGTGTAGCAAGAGTGAAAGCCAGTGTAAGCAGGAATCAGGCATTTTGCCAACATATTACCTAATACTGTAAGCTAGGAGTTTTGTACAATGCAGAAACGCTTTACTGCATCTTTCTGCTCCTGCTTTGTCTTCATTATTTTACTACTCTGCACTGCATACAGAGTGGTAGTGGATGATATCACCAAAGCTGAGAAGCCTCATAAAATAATTGAGGGGATTTTACAATAAATTTGGGCATCTGGGATGTGCAGGACCTAGGCAGTGGGGTGGATGGTGAGCTGGATGGGGATCTATAAATGTTACTTTGTTTACTTACCCATTAAATCTGGGCCCAACTCTACCTAAGAAGCTAAATCAGGTCATCTTAACTGTCAGTCAGATTTTATCACTGTATGGAAAATGCCTTACAGAAATGGGAAATGACATACAACTCTCTAGTGTCCCTCTGTTAAAGCATGTTGATTCTTAATTTTTCCACAGTACCCCTCAGTTGAAGGAGTATTAGCATTTGTTGTGTAGCATTTTCAGGATTCATTAATGAAAGTTGTAATGATTTTGCAAATTGCAATTAATCTCAAGAGCCACTTACAAATGTATTAGCCTCTCCCTTTACTAATCATTCTTTTCCAAAGTATAAAGATGCCACAGCCAAGACACTAGCATACAATACCAAAGAGATCTCATTGTACTGAATTACTGGATGGCCAGCTACTCAACAGCCAGAAGTGTGGATTAATAAAAACTGTATGACTTCTCCTTAGACCATGTAATATCCATGCAATCTGGAGAGCTCTTCCTGCTAGTTTCCAGTCTCACCTGAACTCCAGAGGCACCTCCCCACATGGAGAAGCTGCAGGATTAGACCCTTATTTTCTTGATTGGTAAGAATAAGAGCAATAAGCCTAGGTGAAGCCTGGCAAGTGATAATGAGATAATGTTGGATTACAGAAAGAGGTCACAACCCCAAGGATCTAAGTATAAGCTGCTAATAATCTTTTCCCGTGATTTCAACTACATTACAGACTCAATATTCATGGAATGATTAATTTGTCTCTTTAAGGAGAAACAAATCCTCAATCTGCTATTAGGTGATTTTTTTGTGAATAATGCCTTATTTGTGAAGCATCATTACTGTGCTTTGCTCTGTACAAATAGAGATGTAGTCCCTGCACCAAGGATCTTAGTCCTAATTAAATGCAGAAGAAAGTGTGCTTGCTCAGACACGCACACACTCACACTTTTAACTTAGACAACACTGATACCACCACACTCTGAATTACCCTTTCTTAGATATACTTGATGCTTTCATGTTATTGCCTAAGAGCTTCCTAGGATACGTGTTTTGAGAAAAAATTAGAACAAATAAAAGGTTTACTTTATTATGTGGAAGGAAGCAAAAATATTGAGAAGCCTGGGTTGGAGTGAACATAGGAATAGGAGAAACAAATAAAGACACAGCGACAAGAAGCAGGATTTGGGAGGATAATGACAAGAACAGACTTGATGTGCAAGTGAAGGAAAGACAAATGGGAAACTCAAAGAGTGACCTGGTCAGAGAAGTCATTTTGGGTAGACTAGAGCTGGGCAAGATCAATGCATAGGGTGTAGTAGACAAGGTGGGGCAGGGGCAAGCAGCAGGAGAGGGCCAGGTGAGGGAGCAAGGCAGCAAGGGCATAAATGCCAGGGTATAATCATGTGGGGGACAAATTTAATATAACCCCCCCAATAATTAGATTCTATACAGGGAAAACTAAAACAAGTTTATATATTTTCCCTATATAGAATCTAATTACCGGGGGGCGGAGTGTCATCTTAAATTCAAAGTTGTATTAGACTTGGGTATATCCGGGGGAGCTTACATTTTATGTATATGTATGTATATGTACGTACACACACACACACGCGCGCGCGCGCCCCACGCACCTTTATATATAACACAGACACATACATACATAGATTTATATATAGTACAGTGGGGGCCAACCTTCTTGGCAGGTGGGCCATGAGTTAGCCCTACACCCTCCCCAAATGCCACTCCAATCCTTTTTCTTTACCCAGTCTGCTGGTCAGCTTTCTGCTCCCTGACCAAGCTGCTCCTCTGCTTTCTAATTCCTGCCCCAGCAGCTATTATGTTGCCTGTGTACACGTGTGTACATACATGGACACACAACCCACCACCATAGGCAGCCTCCTCCCATCCAAAGGGTATTTCTACTCTTGTTGCTCCTGTGCACAAAAATATTCCCACTTTTTAACAGCCCTAAAAAAATTTAGTATCTAAAGAATCTTCTCTAATTCCTGATGCTCAGCAAAGAACTAAGGACAACAGAAATATCCCCCACCCCGGATCATCTTCAGAGTTTGAAAGCCTCCCTTCATTTAAATACAAGAGAGCTGGGATCTATCTTCTCAGGTTCAGAGGGCCGGATGGACATATGAAGACTAGTTTCTCTATGAAATGCTTATTCTGATCTCTAAAAATAAATCAGATTGAAAGCTCCAAGACATCAGCCATCATTAGGGAAAACCTAGTAATCTCGAAGAATGGACTTCCATACACATGGCAGAAAACAACAGTTGGGCATATTCATACACAGAATAGCAAAACCGAAGAGCACTTTTCTGACGCAAAGAAAAATAGAGGGGAAAATTGTAATTTAACACCGTCTTTTCCTGAAACTGTCTCTTCATTTATTAATAGGGACTTGTCTATATCTGTTGCTTGCTGTTACTTTGCTGTCCCAGGCAACCATATTTGCGGAAGCAGTTTAAAATGACACTGCACAAAACATGTACCTTTGCATTGTTAAATGCTAAACTTTTACTACTCTTACCTCTTTGTAAATATTTTTAACTTCTTCTGGTCTTGTATCTGCACATGGTGATGACAAACTTGAGATAGATGACTCTCTGCTAATGATGTCCACTGAACACCGAGGAGACCTAACTGGTGACTTTAATCAGTCCATAAAAACAAAGCAAGCAGGAAGGTTTAATCTAATAATATAAACTGCTAAAAGTATGCAAAAAAGAAGACCAGTGACTCATTCTGTTTGTTACCTCAGAAGTAGTTTGTTCCCTTTCAAATGTTAGATAGTTTAATTCCATCAATGATAAAATCTGCATAAAAATTAAAAACATCCCATAAATATAATGCCCAAAACAAATTACTTGATAACTTCATATTAGCAAGAGCACCAATCTACAATATTTATGTGCTGTATTAGAAGACAGACTCCCAACTCACTTACAATGTAAAAACTGACTTTCCTTCTTTTAATGGTAAAGGGTTTTTTTGTTTGTTTTTTCCAAGTACCAAACCACAAATCTCATTAACAATTAAGCATGAAATACAGCTACCCACTATGAAAATACATTTTAAAAGCTCCAGCTAGCAGATAAGGAAGCATACCTTGGAATTCAGTGCACACTGGAGGGAAGTTTCTTTCATCCGGTTTTGAATATTTGGGTTGGCTCCATTTTGCAGCAGCACTTCTATGATGCCTTGATAGCCCCAGCGAGCTGCTATGTGGAGGGGAGTGTCTCCTTTTTCATTACCAATATCTAATTTACAAGAGTGTACATCATAGTAGACTAAAGCCTTGACACACTGGAAAGGAAAAGAAAGCCACCAGTGAACTCTCTCTGATTCTTAGCCTACACAACAACATGTGCAACCCCTGTTTTATGCCTGTTTTACTGCAGCTCCTGTAATCCATTCTCTTTGGGATAGGCTTTTATGGCCCAATGTCATTAAACAAAAAGATCTAAAATGAATAAATAAATACAAAAGGCTCAAACAAATAGGTTTTGTTGTTAAAATCAGCACCTCCAATGTTAATGGGCACCAACACTAAAGAAACTACCATGGACTGATAGTTTCTAGGACCAATAGTGTCCTAGTTTATAATGTGAAATAAGTTGCCTTTTTAAATAAATTGATTTTATACAAATAGGCATCATAATTTAATTACATGCCATAATCCTATTAGAACATCCATTTAGTTTGTAATAAAAAAAATACTTACATCCTCATGACCGTAAGTGCAGGCTAAATGAAGTGGTGTATTGCCATTATTGTCTTGAACATCTGTACTTGCCTTATAGTGCAACAAGAGAAGCTTAAGAGAGAAAATGTATACATCTAAGTAACCCAAAATTAAAGGACCAATAATTACTACTGTGGTAGTCTCCTTTAGGTTTCTAAGATAATGAACAAATTTAGTAAAACAGAGCTACATCTTTTCTGCTTTAAAAAAGTAACTGATAACTGCCTTTGGCTTTATTACTCTATTTTTTCTTAGCCCCTGAACCAAATGAAAGCTTCTTGTCACACACTGTTTAAAAAATTCAGAGTTGTGGCTGAAAACAGACTTTAAATCACACACTGTAGTGAGAAACTGAAGCACAGATAACACAGAAAGTTACCCAATATTCTTTATGAGTATAAATGTATACAGGTAAAGACAGTAGGTTGAATTAAGTGATTACAATGGCTTTTCAGAATCAATGCAGAGCAAATTCCACTGTTTTATCAGTCTGTACTGTATATTAGACACCTGTATGAAAAAAGTATTGAAAGATCATGCATGTACACTGAACAACTGGGATAGACAGAAACCAGCAAAGCTTTGCTGCCCAGAAAAACGTTAACATCTGGATTATACCTCCAGAATTTCGTATTTAAAGTGCTCAATTGTTTAATTAAAATGCTCAACAAAATCCTCAATTGTGACAGCACACAGTTATTACAAAAAGCCTTAGAATTTTTTAACAATGGTATGAATAAATCAACAACAGTTAGAGGCACATATTATCACGGATTATTTGTTTTTAGTTCTATTTCATTTTTTTTAAACAGTTAGATTAAATCTTTATATGCTTACAGTAATGTTTTGATATCCTTTCTGGCAGGCAAGGTGAAGTGGTGTTGAACCATGGTAATCCATAGCATTGACCACAGCTCCTTTGGAAACTAGTACGTCAACTAATGATGCTTGCCCTATGGAAAATATATGGCGATTAAAACTGGGAAGCAAACATCTTCACAAGACAAAAGTTAACCTTCAAAATTAAAATGTGAACTTTCAATCCTGTTATGCATTACTGTGTCCACCGCATATTCACTTTCTTGACATTTGCTCTTTGGAATGGATAATTTCAATTTAATGCAAATGATTCAAGGTTACAGTAAGAGGGTCTTCATTTGCAAACTTTATCTCTATCCTGAAGGTGAGAAAGGAATAAAAAGTAAATTGATGTTGCACAAATTACTCTGGCCTTGCTACATGCAATATGGAAGTCAAGGGCAACACAAAGAAAGAAGAGCAGATTAAAAAACCTGCTGAGTAGATTAATGCATCTGCTTACAATTCTGAGGTCAGTACCATGACCCATATTCAAAGAGGCAGGATGGTATAGCTGCTGCTGTAAAGAACAGGGTGCAGAAAGATCAAGACTTGCTTCACACCCCGTCAATTAATTAACAGAACATAACGATACTGAGTAACCTACCTGTCTGCCTGGAAAAAAGCCATTGTGACAGCCAAGGCAAAAGCAAATAAGCAGCAACAAGGCTTCAGTCTGGACCAGGATTCCTGTTTCTCTGTCCCACAAAGGAAGTGTTATGCAAGATGAAACACTTACCGTAAATAGCAGCTATATGAAGTGGAGTGTATCCCCGGTCATCTCTGGAAAATGGAGTGACAATGGAAGGGTCATTCAACTTCCTATAAAACAAGATAGTTTTTGAAAACCTAAAGTTAACACATATCAGGTACCGGAGAAAGTGTTTGTGTGCATGTGGAGTAAAACAGGTTTCACACCTTTTATCATCTACCATTTCTCATTAATAGTGATTATTCTAGTTGTTTCTTGCTCAGCAAGAAGAAAAAAAAAATACAGATATCTGTTCTTTTGGGTGGAAAATACAAGACCAGTTTGAGACAAGTCACTGCCTAACATGTCCAAAGGAGGGCATACTTCATCCTTCTCTAAGTTTTCTGAACTCCAGGCTTTTTGTTACAGTAAAAGCTGCGCTATCCGGTACCTTACAAGCTGGCGTGCTCCACTAAACAGCATGCCGGCTTGTAAGATAAAGTGAAACCGGAAGTGCCCGTTTCTCCAAGCCCCCACAGCCCGGGGCAAAGCAGCCTGCGTTGCCGAGCTCCCACAGCCCAGGGGCATAACAGGCTGTGTGAGGCTGTGCAGGGCCTGCCTCCCTGTCTCGCAGGGCCTGCAGGGCCCACGGCATGGGCGGTATGAAGTGGAGTGTATCCCCGGTCATCTCTGGAAAATGGAGTGACAATGGAAGGGTCATTCAACTTCCTATAAAACAAGATAGTTTTTGAAAACCTAAAGTTAACACATATCAGGTACCGGAGAAAGTGTTTGTGTGCATGTGGAGTAAAACAGGTTTCACACCTTTTATCATCTACCATTTCTCATTAATAGTGATTATTCTAGTTGTTTCTTGCTCAGCAAGAAGAAAAAAAAAATACAGATATCTGTTCTTTTGGGTGGAAAATACAAGACCAGTTTGAGACAAGTCACTGCCTAACATGTCCAAAGGAGGGCATACTTCATCCTTCTCTAAGTTTTCTGAACTCCAGGCTTTTTGTTACAGTAAAAGCTGCGCTATCCGGTACCTTACAAGCTGGCGTGCTCCACTAAACAGCATGCCGGCTTGTAAGATAAAGTGAAACCGGAAGTGCCCGTTTCTCCAAGCCCCCACAGCCCGGGGCAAAGCAGCCTGCGTTGCCGAGCTCCCACAGCCCAGGGGCATAACAGGCTGTGTGAGGCTGTGCAGGGCCTGCCTCCCTGTCTCGCAGGGCCTGCAGGGCCCACGGCATGGGCGGCTATGCTGCGGAAGGGGTGGAGGGACTCCCCAGACACAGCGGGAGAAGCGGCTGCCAGGGTCGCTCAATTAACTGGCATATTTTGTTATCTGGCATCCCCCATTCCCAGGGGATGCTGGATAACAGAGCTTTTACTGTACTTTCCTACTCAAGGTCTTGTATAATTCTGAGACCAGAGTTTTCTAGAGGTGCACCAATACCAATAACATGGCTGATAAATGCCCTGTGCATGTGCGCAACCGCAGCACAGCACATACGTGGCAAAAAGCACAGCCCGGCAGCATGGAGAGCTGCCTCCAGCTGGTAAATCTGTTGTGGTGGAAGAGGAGGGGGAGAGAAGAGACTTGGGGGGCAGGGGGGGGCAGATCAAGGCCCCCACAGTGAGGGAGGGAGGCTGGCGCTGGGGCAGGTGCTGCCCAGGCAGGACATGGCTGGGCTCATGACAGAGATGCGGCTCATACAGGGGGCGTGGGGGGGGGGCTCCCACTGCTGCTTGTACCCTTTGAGAATGCTTGGGGCAGGTGATGGCTATGCTGGGAGGGGGCTATGGTGAATTTTGAGATGGCTGCAGCCCCCCCATGGCCCTGCTCCCAGCACCGCCGCCCCCCACCCTGAGCATAGCCTGGGCCAGCCCCTGCCAGGAAGAGCCTGGCACAGCCATGGCCCCAGCCCACAGCTACAGCCCACCCTGCCCCGCACAGATCCAGGGGCACCGCCCCCGCTCCCACAGCCTCCCTGGGTATGCAAAAGCAGGAGCCATTCCCCCTCCCCAAGTCCCCTGGACAAGCCACGACTCCATCCTGCACCCAGCCCCAGTCCCACTCCCTCCCACACTGCAGAGGCCTCATTCTGCACCCCCTCCCTGCCATATCCCTTCTCTTCCCCCTCCCCTTCCACCACAACAGACATACCGGCTGGACCCTGCTCTTCAAGCTGCTGGGCTGCGTATTGGAAATCAGATTGGTATCGGCTGATATGCCTCCTTAAAAGTCAGCTATCGGCATCAGCCCCCTAAATCTCTATCGGTACACCCCTAGTATTTTCTCTCAACCCACATAAATGGGTTCCTAATCAAATCCTAAAATAGAAACATGCTCTTCCATCAGAAGAATTTTCCAGAATAAGCAGTGCACCTTTCAGTATTACCCTCAAAGGATTCTCAAGACAAATCCTGGAACAAAGATATTATAAATCTTTTTGTATGGAGATAGAGAGCCCTTACCCAGAAACTAGCTTCTCGCATTTGTCACAGAAACAGAGTGGGTGGCACATTTTCTGTACAGTGTCGTTATCATTGTCACCTTGACTTAATAATCGCTCCACTTCTTCCTGGTTACCTGAAGCAATGTGCTGCAAAAAGCCAAGGGGGAAAACAGAACAAACTGGTCTAAGAAAGCTTTAAAACCACCATATGTCATATATCAAATCAACCAATCATGAAAGACCACTCTGCAAGCATGAGAAAGCATTGGTGCAAAGCTGAACAGTGCTGTGGCATGCAACTTCCTAACGGGTATTTGGTATGAAGATCAATTAGTTTTGATCCTGATTTGCTTTGCTTTCCATAAAAAAATTAAACAATTGCTGCTGTTTTCTTTCAGACTCAGTCACAAAATTGATACTGCCTCTCTGTATAGACACTTTACTGTAAAATTACTAAAAAAGTGTCTAGCTGTAGCTGCAAATGCATATAATTAGTAGCTCTGCTTTGTGCCTTTGCACAGTAAAAAAAAAAATTATAATTAGATGAAGTAATGTATAATATTGAGGAGCTGCAAGGTGACTGCACTTCAGATTTTTTCAGAAAATCATCTTAATTTTAAGTCTCAAAGCTTTGATAAGCAAACAGCTGCTGGCATAATCTCTCTCTCTCAGTGAATCTCTAACTAGTACTGTTTTGTCTCTGCATTTCTTCATCTCTAGAACCTATACTACTATTAGTAAAACCACATTCTCAGCTTAGAAGTTTTTGGCACAGAAGTACATTAGACTGATTGCTCAAACACATTTTTGTAGTTTGATGTACTTTGACTTCCAGAGGGCCATATAGCAGCATTATAAAACAATTCGTGTGTTATAGGGACTGTCCCATAGGCCACATGTGGCCTGCTAGGGGTTAACATGCAGCTCCCAGGCCTTCACCCAGTTGCCACTCCCAATTGTTCTGGCTGCACCATCAGTAAGGTGCACTGTAAGAAGCATACAGTGAGTCCAGGTTGAGCACAGGGTGCAGATTGTAGCCCCATGGAGTGGGGGTGGCATAAGGTTCCTGTGCAGGTATGTGGGGGAGCATGTGTGTGGCCCAAAAGCCTGTAGCTCACCTGGTACAGTCCATGCAGCATGCAGCCCCCAGTGGTGTGACACTTCAGCTTGTGGACAGCTCTGGTGTATTATATTTTAGAAAATAGCATCTCTATGACAGAAGCATGTCCATGTAACAAATATACATAGATGTATATGCATACAAAGTTATCCAATGAAAATTGTTCACCTTGAAGAAGCAATCTATTGGAGTGGTGGACATCTGGGACAGCAAGTTCATTTTTTGTTTTAACAACAACTTCTCATTAAACCCCTCAGATTCCTGGAAATAAACAAGAAGTTTCAGAAACATACTCCACAGACAACATATAAAGGAAATGTTATAAAAACTTGCTTTCTGAATAGATATCAGCTCTTATTTGTACATCATAGATTCAGTCCTAAATATATAATGTAAAAAGATGTATACCAATGAATTTTATACATACACAAATGGGTAGATCTGAAAAAAAGCTTTCCTTAATTATAAGTCCCCCTAGCAACTTACTGGATGTTAGTCCATTTAGCACATCTTAGCAATTACCAACACATCTGTTTCTATAAAGCACAATCTTTTTTCCAGAGGCAAAAACAAAGGATCACGGTTTTAAAGTTGCTGAAATAGTGTCCAAAAAATAAAGAAAAGAAAAGAAAATCAAGCTTCACATAAAACATAAGCACACTGACACGCTTTAAAACCAGCCCTGAATCAGAAGTGCCTGCTGCCAACTACATACTAAAGTCAAACTACCCCCAAATCAGGAAGAGGATCAGAACCATGCTGGACTCCTCTTCAGGCCTTTCTGGGTCACATGGACAACAGTCCAAACCTGCCAAACCTACTTCTTCTAGTGACAGATGGTAAGACCCATTTTTTTTTTTTTACCATCCGAGATCTCAAAACATTGGATGCAACTTGTGTGCAACGTGTCGAAGCAAAGCTTCTGAAAATCAAATGAGACAAAACAAATGCAAGATCACTCAAGCTCCCCGATTGTCCTGGAACATAAAGAGTCTAGAGAGGTTTTCTGGGAACTAGGATCTCTAAAGCTTTGAACTTAACATAGCCAATCTTGTAGAGAAAGTCCCTTGAAATTCCTTTGCAAAGCTAACACCAGCAATAAGTCTATTGTAAGAGTTTCACAGAGACAAAATTAGAGTTCTTCTTCTAGGTATTTTGATTATAGGCAAGGTTTCACTTAATTAAAAAATTGTGGATATATAAAGTTTTTGGACGAAAACCTGAACAACCATTACTGTTCACGGCTTTTGCAGTGAACTTTGAATAAGAAAGGTGCAAGCCCTATTATCCATGCCAACTGAAAATCCTCTTATTATCCTAATAAGAGCACTTTCCTCACAACTTCACTGGTCAGTTTGCAGATCTACTTATACATATATAAGCTCTCCTTTTCTGTACACTCTTTAATATTGTTTGTTTAATTATAAATTTACCACACACATTTTTTAAAGCATTATATGTTCTGAGAGCTTATCTGGTTTTGATCACTAGTTGTACTCCTGAATTTGGCTATGCATGGTAACTCATGGAATAGTTCTTTCATTTTTTGCACTACTGAAGTAAAATGGAAAACCAAGCCAATATACACTTAGCAGCTCAATATTAGAAAGTGAGACTGGAAGCTGTGACTGACCTAATTTGATAGTTTTGTTTGGAGTATATAAAGCAAAAAAGTCATAGTCATAAAGAAGTAGGGCTGGAAGGGAGGTCATCTAGTTTAATCCCTGCAACTATAATCTAAACTCTGCATAAAACTATCCTCAGCCTTGACACAACACAGACCTAACACCCTAACCTGCCACAGGTAAAGCAAGGGAACCATGGCAGCCAGTGTCCTGCTTCTATAAAATGTTGCTAATAGATCAAGAGGTCTGCTCAAGAGGTCCTGGGTAGAGGGCCACGCTCCCCAGTACAAAGGAAGGCAAAACCCCCTACAGTCCATACCAATCTGACCATGGAGTAAAATTCCTTCCTGACCCCAGATATGGCAATTGGTCTGACCTGAAGTGAAAAGGTAAGAAAGACCCTCTAGCCAGGAACTTCCAGCTTTGCTCCTAGCAGGAGAATCGGCACACCCCAGCTGAAGTTCCCAGCCTTAGCTGTAGCCAACACTCAAGCCTCTGGGGTGGTTTAAAGACACCCTGACATGTATAGCAGAAAAAGGTGATGGGGTGGGAGCAATCCGCAAAGTCCAGAAGCATGGGAAATACCCATGGTAGAAAATAGGTATAACTACACCTAGATCAACCCAACTAATGGCTGTCCAACCTCTTAGCATCTTCTTGAATACCTCCAGTGATGAAGAATCCACAACTTCCTGAGGCAGTCTATTCTACTGCCTCACTATTCTAACAGTGAAGAAGTTTTTCCAGATTTCCAATCTAAACTTGTTGCTGCAACTTCAAGCCATTGGTTCGCATCCTCCTCCCCACAGCAAGAGAGAAAAGGTGCTTTCCCTTTTCTGTATCACAGCCCTTCAAGTATCTGAAGACTACTATCATGTCACCTCTTAAGTAAGTGCCTTTTCTACAAGCTGAGCTCCTTCAGTATCTCCTCATATGACTTATCTTCCAAGCCCTTGATCATCTTTGGTGCTCGCCTCTGGACCCTCTCTCACTTCTCCACATCCTTTTTAAAACGTTGAGCCCAGAACTACACACAGTACTCCAGATGAGGCCTAACCAGTCCGGAGTCGAGGGGCACTATCACCTCCCATGTCTTGTACCTAATGCTTCTATTGATGCAACCCAAAATTGCATTCACCTTTGTAGTGTTATGCAGCTGCACAAGACTTATATTCAGTCTGTGATTTAACAAGACTCCCAAGTCCTTTTCCATAAAGCCACCATCCAACTAGGTGTCTCCTATTTTGTATCTGGTGTTTTTGATTCCACCTCCTAAGGTGCAGCATCTGGCGTTTGTCCACACTGAACTTCTTCCTGTTAGCTCTAGCTCCTTTCCAACCTGTTGAGACCCTTCCAAACTGCACTTGTATCCTCCAAAATGTTCACAATCCTTCTCAATTTAGTATCATCCACAAACTTGCTCAAGAAACTTCCTATGCCAACATCCAAATCATTAATGAATGAGTTGAACAGTACCAGGCAGAGGACAGACTCCTGTGGGACTCCACTCAAAACCTCCTGCCATTCAGATATGGACCCATTAATAATTACTATTTGCTTGAGGCTATTAAGCCAGTTACCTATCCACCGTGTAGTAGTTTTATCTAGGCCGTGTTCCTCCAATTTGTTTATGAGAATGTGGACCTTGTCAAAAGCCTTGCTGAAGTCCAAATACACTATATCCACAGCATTCCCTTCA
Source organism: Alligator sinensis (assembly GCF_000455745.1). NCBI lineage: Eukaryota > Metazoa > Chordata > Crocodylia > Alligatoridae > Alligator > Alligator sinensis. The sequence goes on from NW_005841863.1 coordinate 3,737,703, forward strand.
TCCACCCAAGCACGTTACTTTGTCAAAGAAGATCAGGTTTGTTTGAAACTATTTATTTTTCATAAATACGTAGTCACTGCTTGCAATCAGCCCTTCCTCCTCTAGATGCTTGCAGATGGCCTTCCTTAAGATATGCTCCAGGTATTGAGGTGAGGCTAACCAATCTGTCGTTCCCTAGGTCTTCCTTTAGCCTTTTTTAAAGAGGGGCACTATGTTAGCCCTTTTCCAGCCCTCTGGTACCTGGCCCATCTCCCATGACTTCATGATTTTGGAGCCCGTGGCAATGATCTTCTCTGCCAGTTCCATCAGGACCACAGGATGAAGTTAATCTGGCCCTGCTGACTTGAATTCATTTCAGACCCAATGAAAGCTCTCCGACCGTCTCTTGTTAACTCCTCCTTCAGCTCCCCCTCCCTTATCATCCCTATTAGGTGTCTGGCAGCTTAAGTGTTTTGCAAAGACCGAGTCAAAAGTAGCTTTTGAGTAGCTCCGCCCGTTCTGCATCTTTGGTTAGGAGTTCCTGTGGCTTGTTAAGAGAGGATTGATCTCCTTGGTCCTTCGTTTCTGGCCAACATACTTATAGAACCAGCATTGGCAAAATAGGGCCCATGGGCCGAATCTGGCCCACAGAGGGACTTTGTCCGGCGTGCGGCAGTCCGGCAGTCCCACTTAGCCCAGGCACCATCCAGCCTGTGGGGCGTCCCACCACCTGAAGGCATTCAAGCAGTGCTATGGTGGCTCTGCAGCTGGGCTGCCTTTCTAGACAGCCCAGGCAGCAGTGGCTCCTTCTGGCTCTTGTCGCTGCTGGCCCCACCCCCACTGGTACTAGCAGGGACCCATGCGCACAGTCCCGACCCCAGCCTGCCCCACACTTGCTCCGGACTTGGCCCGGTGAAGCAGACTAGGCAGAAGCCACGTGTACAGCCCCAACCCCAGCCCACCCTGCACCTGCTCCAGACTCGCCCACCCATGCTAAGCAGCAGCAGCAGCGGCTGGACAGAAGCTGCTGCTTGGCACTGGGAAAAAGCAGTCCCTCCCCTTCTTGCTGCAGCCACCTGGAGCCCTGTGCCCTTGCTGCAGCCACTATCCACCTTGCTGCAGCCACCTGGAGCCTATGGCTCCCCTGC
>NW_005841863.1:3738839-3754401 GCF_000455745.1 Alligator sinensis
ACTGCTCCACTGGGCAGCCCAGAGGCAGTGGTGACAGCAAAGGAGAGGAGCCACTGGGCAGATGCAGCAAGAAGGGTCCAGCAGCAGTTGGGGGGGGAGGCTGCTTTCCCCCCCCATGCTGAGAAGCTACTTCTGCCCAGCTGTTGCTCAGCATGGGCAAGCAGTCTGGAGCTGGCATAAGGCAGGTCAGGGTCATTTATGTTTGACTGCATTGGTCTTCCAGCAGATGTCTGGAAAATTGAAGTCCCCCATCAGTACCATCCCATAGCTTTTGGACAGATTTGGTGTTTTTTTTTTTTTTTTTTTTTTTGGGGGGGGGGGGGGGGGTTGTTTGTTTTGTTTTGTTTTGCATACAAGGCAACACCACCACCTTTTCTCTCAAACCTGTCCTGCCAAAACAGAGTGCAACTCTCAATGTTCGCATCACAATCATAAGACCTTTCCCCACCCAGTCTTGGTGACACCAATCAGATTATAGTTCTTTTCACAGGGTGCAATTTCCAACTCATCTTGTTTATTCCCCATACTTCTCACATTTGTATATATGCGTTGCATTTTGACCTCCTCACTCCTCTTTTTTGCTACTTGTTGCAGTCCTATAGCTCTCTGACCTTTTCCCAAAGTTGAGTTGCTTCTTTGAGTCCTTTCCCCCCGGGACTATGTGCTCTGTTGCTAGAGGGTTTTGATCACCATCCCCTATGGAACCTAGTTTAAAGCCTCACTAGGCTGGCCGGACAATTCCCAAAGATGCTCTTCCCTGTTCTTGTCAGATGGATCCCATCTCTTGATAGCAGCCCTCTTCCCAAAAACATTGCCAAAGCAGCCAAAGCCTTCATGTTGACACCATATCAGCCACACATTCTCTTCCAAGATACAATGGTCTCTGCCTGGACCCCTACCTTCCACAGAAAGGATCAATGAGAACACCACTTGTGCTCCAAGCGCCTTAATCCTCCTGCCGAGAGCCTCATAGTCTCTTCTGATCTGGTGAACGTCATTCCTGGCAGTACTGTTAGTGCCTATGTGAACAAGCAGGAAAGGGTAACAGTCTGAAGGATGGATAAGCTTTGGCAGACTTTGTGATGTCTTGAATTTGTCCTTGGGGCCTTGCACCTCCTGCTCTCTAGGATGCTGCCTCTGCCTCATGCCTGAAGATGTCCTTTCCTCTGCCTCTTCCTCAGCAGCTCCACTGCAGAGTACTTGGAAGTGGTTGCTGACTTTAATGTGCTCTTCTTCAATTCTGGGGGGCCTTCCTTCTTCAGTCACACGCTGCCACTTCTCATTGCCCTTCAAGCCCCTCAAGCCTCCTGGAATTCTCATCCAAGTAATCTTCCTAGTCCTGGATAAAATGCAGCATGGATACCTGTACTTCCAGTATGCAAATCTTCTCCTCCAGGGCAGACACCAGGTTACACTTGGTGCAGATGAAGTGTTCCTGACCTTCCAGGAGGATCATGAACATGGCACATCCCATGCAGGCACAACAGCTGATCCAGACTCCATTTGTGCCTCTTTTGCTCCTTAGAAGACACCTATACTGTAAGGATTTAAAAAAAAAAAAAGTGGGGGGCGGGGAAGAGGAAAGGAAAAGAGAGAAAAGAAAAGACGAGAGACATCACAGGAACCTGCATGCCAAGCACCTGCACCAGGGCTTGTGCCCATACTTCTACCCACATACACATACACACAGAATCTCCTACACCCTGGCTCCCTACTGGGGCAAACTCCCTTGGTCAGTGGTTTTCAATCTTTTTTCATATGCAGAACCATAAAAAAAATTTTAATGGAAATTTGGACCCCTCTGAATTATAAGTGTTGGTGTTTACATATTTCTGATCATAGTTATCTTTTGCAGACCTCTTAGACAAAGTCTAAAGACCCCCAGGGGGTCATGAATCGCAGGTTGAAGATTACTGCCCTAGGCAAACTCTTTCTCTGTTTGCTGCCTCCACAGTTCACTAGAAGCTGCCTTTTTATAAGGTTGCCTAGCCATACTCCACCCATCACTTACCTAAACAGCCTTTTCCTCAGGTGTTAGTATTTGTAAAACCTAAAGTTAGGTGTATCACTTTTTCCAGAGGTGTTGAACATTTGACACCTTCAGCTGCATTAGAGCCTTGGATGTGATTGGGGATAAGCTCCACTGGAAGTATAGCTACTCAGAGCCCCTTACAAACTAGACACTTACTTTAGCTATACTCTTAGGCTTCTGTATGAAAACTCTGACAAGTGTTTTATTACAGTTGGTGTCAGGTACTTGGCTAATTGCAATCTGGGGAACTAATGAATGCTAGAAACTCCCAAGGGAAGTAGCTCAGCAGGACTTCCCCCCACAATGCTTTTGTTACGAGACAAGAGTTTCCGTGTAAGCTAATTAAATTAGTAAGCTATAACTGATGACCACCCACAGGTGGCAGGGGAAGGAACTAGCTTGTCACATGGCAGTTGGGAAAGCTTTTTCTCTGGTCAGATGATACTATACAGTTAACAAATACCTCACAGATGGGAAAGAGAAACAGTGATTAACTAGCCTTTTGCAGCAACAAGCATCAACTAACTAGGTTTTACCACTCTTTTGCACACCCCATGGCACTAGAATAAGGATTCTGTTGTTTTGTTTTTCGGTTTGTTTGTTTTTTAATTAAGCTTGCTTCCCCCTCTCCTGCCCCCTTCCCTACAAATGACTGTTTCGGCTGCATAACTCCAAGCAGATACATGCCAAGACATTGCTTATACTGCAGTCAGGTAACAGATACTGTTTTTCCAGAAGTTAAATAAATCATAGGCATGTGTCACTTATCTCCGGACTGAGACAGTCAAAGATATTATAAACCAACTTCACTGCCCATCAACACTGTCCTGGATCACTAATCAGAAGGGATTTTGTTCTTATGAGCAGCAATTTCAGACAACTGTGGGCTGCTAACAAATGTTTGAGAATGAGGAAGATCTAGTGACATGCAAAACAGCTGGTGAATCTGACAGATGTGTCAAAGTTGTGGCCTGCAGGTCACATCTGGCCTGTGGAGCCAGCCTGCAAATGTAGCACACCAGACCAGAGGGCATAGAGCAGCCCGGTGCTTTTCACATGGTCCATGGGGTTAAATGAGTTTGACACCCATATGGCAACAGACAATGTATATACAGCTCCAAGTGGAGGAAGCTTCCCTTATGCTAACTCTACACCAAGAAATGTATATTTGATTCCAGGAAGAATGGGACTCTATGAACCAAAACACATTACCAATTTCTAAACACATCAAGTAAAAGCCCACAAGTATTACTCCTTTGTTCTGCTTTTACAGGTATTCAGTATTTGTGAAGTTTGACCACCCACATGGACAAGATGTGTGCAAGTTACAACTTGAATGCCCCTGTTTCCTTCACCATCCACTCAATATGCTTATTCAGGATCAACTTATTAAACTCCATCCTCCAACTATGGCTCTCTCCCAGCTCCACCAACTCTGTGCCTCCAATTCTTTATCCAACATGCCATTCTGTGCAGACCAAGGGGACATCTAATAAGAGACTGGTGCTACTCTGGGTAAAAGTTTCTATGACCAGTTGTTTTAAAGCCCAGTGGAGAGACCAGATAAGGTTTATGCTGACTGATAGAAGCTGCTGCTGTAGCTAAGGTTAGATTTTTCAAACGGCAAACAGGAGTTCCTGCAGTGAAATTCAAGGTTTGGTAGTTTGCTCATTTAGCTTTTCTATTTTTCTTTCCAGCCCTGGGCTGGCAAGGTTACCGGGCTCAGGGACAAAGAGCCAAAAATCTGTCTCAGTAGCAGGAAGTACTGCCAGAGAGAATTGCAATGCATTATTTGTAGACGCTAGCAAATCCATCCTTTGAGTATTATTCAGTTGCCATGTCCTCATGAGACTTGCAATACCACTGTAGGAGGGATCCCTTGTGCACAAATGCCTCATCTCCCCTTTCACTGGTAGAAGGGGTAGAGAAGCAGGAGAGATTTCTGCTCTGCTGTTCAGAAACAATGAAGTGGCTATTATGTACACCAGTTTCTAACTCCCTTACCCATGGGCAGAGTGCATACTGCTCAGCATGCAAGCAGGGCCTGTCTTCAGCTACTTTTAATGCAAGGAAGCTAGGTAGAGATTCAGTCTGAATCTCTACCTACCAGGGAAAAAAAAAAAAAAAGATTCCTCATGCATAGTTAGCCTTATTTCCTGCATCAGGGAGAAAAGCTGTCACTCCCAAACCCAGAATTCTGGTATTTTCTAGCTTTCCATCTCTGTCCAAGTACAGATGAGCTTTTTAACTGCCACTACCAGGTCACACTGCTCAACTGCAGTGAAGGCACATGTAGGACTTACACTTCATTAGGACTGGATTCTGTTTATAAGGTGACCACAGAGTCCCATCTCCCCCCCTCCCAAAATGTGAAGCCCCTACTCTTTGCTTGCTTCCCAATGCGGGGGGGGGGGGGGGGGGGGGGGGGGGGGGTGTGAAGAGGAGTAGAAGAAGAAGGAACACTAGGCAAGTAAGGAAGAGACAGGCCAGTTCTCTACTGGACTGAAGCTGATTCAGTTGCTCTCAGACTTTGCCTAAAAGTTAGTGTAGGACCTCAGAATATTTTTCCCAGCCAAGGAAGGGGATGGGGATGGAGAATCTGGATTAAAAACACCTCATTGAAAAATTGTAAAAGAGCCACCAGTGCCTTTATGGTCTGCACCATTCTAGTATTTTTGTTCCAGAAGCATTATTCATGTCCAATTTGGATCTCTAGAAGAACCAATTAGTTTCTTCTCAGAAGAGAGATTGGGATCTGAAGAAATGGTGTTAGTACTAGGTTGGTTAGAGAGAGTTTTAATAAAATCTCCTACATATAAACAAGGTTATCACACCAGAGGTTCAAGGAGGCAACAGGTTTCAAGGAAGGTAGGAGGGATTTGTTGATTTTTAAAACTGATGCAAGGCCTTTTTAAAAAAGAAGGCTATTGTGTTTCAACTCAGGTCACCCTCTCTCAGAAGAGAGGGAAGAACACACTACATGGCTCCCCCCTCTACACACACCCCTCCCATTTCATAAAGGGAATTCAGAACTGTACACACTTCAACTGGGATGAGCTGAAGCCACTGCTACTCCTACACGGGGAATATTAAGTAGATCTTCAAGCTTGTTAGAAGTCTAAAATTAAAACTAATCTGCACATCCTCTTTTAGAGGACTAAACACTTTATTTCTTTTAGAAGGATTCAATACAACAGCATAGAGATACCATATTCTCTTTACATAAAGAGCATGACTTTTTTAAATATACAAACAGATCCAAGTGCCACAGATTTGTGGAAAGATTATCACTGAAAGTTACTATAAAAAAATACTAAAAATCATTTTGAAGTTACTACAAACAGCTGTTTTAAGATTACACCCTGGATTTCTTCCAGCCCAAGCTCTGCACATTTTGCCATTAAATCAGGCCATGATCCAGACGTCAGTGCTTTGCAGTCAGACTGAGACGTGTTGAATTCTCTCTGGTCCCATTCACATCAGTTAGTTTCCAGGTCAGACCGGGAACACCTAGGTTTTGCAGAAGTAGATACTCCAAAACATGTTTCGAGGATCCAACAAACAGCAGATTGCAGAAAGCAGACAATGCAAACTCACATACCCCAACCCTTGAAACTCTTGTTAGTTTTAAAAGCATCAGATATTATGCATGACATCTCTCTTTGTAAGCTTCTCCATCTTGATACATGAAAGTGTGATAAAAATAGTTAGGGCCTAGTCTTAATTACATGTAGACTGTGAGATGGATCTTTACATTACATAAGCTTCAGGGGGCCCTCTTAACCACGGAAGCTTCTGAAGTCTCATCAAATACCACCCTTAACTATAGGGATTTGATCTAATCAGCAGAAGGCAAGCCCACCCACTGTGAAATTAATTCATGGTACCTACAGCACTCTCAGTCCCTGGTAAGTTAAGAATTAAGAGCAAGTGATAAAAAACACACTAACCCAAAACCCCTCTACTATCCAGCATCACAAAGTATTATTACCCCTAGGTTAAGTCAAGCTAGTATCACAAAGTTTAACTAATACATTATGCATTGCAAATAAATGTGATGAAATTCATATCATTGTTAATTTGTAAGCTTTAGGCAAAGGCTTTAAAATAGGCTCTCAAAAAAAAGCTTACCACAAAATTTGGTACTATTGCATTGACTCTGAAAACAATGTGCAAAGAGCAACATAAGGAGGTACTCCAAGAGGACAAATGAGTTTTACTTTGAAAAAATATCCTGAAAATGCTGCTGCCATGGAGCTGGCCTACACGAGATACCACTGAAGTCATTACTGCACATTTATTTAGTACTTGTATTAAAAAGTTGTCTTTTAGGGGATGCTACTTTGTAGTAGCCCAATAATACAACACAGTAGTGTATTAGCACTGTCTATGCTGTGACACTACCATGCAGTCAGCATCTTGTGTAAATATGCCATGTTAGCTTGTTCCCTCCCCATCAAGCTGATGTACAGGTTATACTTATACTATAATTAATTTGTTTACTCCTCATGCACTTTCCCATCTTGTGGATTCATTATGTTGTTTTTCTGTTACCAACCAGAGAGAACACCATTAAGTTTTCTAGACACAAGATTAGGCAGTGCTTGAACAGACAAAGAATTGAAGATCAATTCATTCCTACCAAAAAGCTTTTTACCAACAAACAAGCTAATTTAGTCTCAGACAGCAACATTAATCTACTAGGGGCCCATAGTGTCCTAGGATTATGCAGAAGATGCATTGTAAAAGTAAAGTAGTTTAGTGATTTAGTAAGTACAGCACCAGCTACTATGCAACTGACTATAAACAAGGGGGTTGGAGATTAGGATATTAGATCCCTATTCTTTTCAGAAGTGTACTTCAGGAACAAACACCATCCAAGAGGCAAAGGTGAAGGGACTCTGGGTTTTGAAGTGTCACCTTTTGGGTGAGATTTCAAATCTCACCTCTAAAGGAGTTTACTGTTTCATCATTAACATTAGGCCAAATTTATGCCTAGGGAAGTAAAGAACCCCAGTTTTGTACTGAATTTCTCTATATCTCAAGGTCAGGCCCTGGCTGACATGAACTTCCTTCCTCTCCCAAGTGGGGGAATGCAGTGACCTTAGCTCCCTTCTCATCTTGCAAATGAAGCCAATGCTTAACTCCCTATTCTCACAGGGATACTATGTGAAGCAGATCCCATCCGTCAGGGATACATGGTTGCAGATAAAAGTACTTTAAAAGACAGTCAAATATCTTACTGCTGGTCTGTCGGAGAGGTTTCCTTGTCGGATATATTCTATTGCAGCCTCAACTGAGGTCAGACAGTATCCCAATTCATCCTTCGCCGAACTGCAAAACCTGAAGTTTTTGATGTAGCTCAAGTTTGCCATCCTAAAATAAAAAAATATGATAGTGTAATTCTTTATAAGTGATCATGTATATGTAGAGGGGCTTACTGTTAAAATTTCACTACCACCTCATCCCTGAATTAAAGTAGAAAAATGTAGCAGAGTTGGAAAACAATGCACATTCCTTCAGCACATGAAGGTAGCCCCCAGGAGTACATATGGCTGCTACATCTCTTCTGGTCTATAGGAGACAGAACCCCTTAACAGAAGTAGCCTCAAGGTTTTTCACATGAAAGAGGCAGAATAATATTGGGTCATATTACAGGCAAATTTTAGAAGTTTGAAACTTGGGCAAAAGTGGGCTAAACCCCAAATCAAGGGCCGATTTCCTTTTACTGGCCTATGAGCACTCCTTAAAGCCATGGGATTAACAACAAAATTGTGCCTGGTATAAGCACTTCTAGAAGTTAGTATGGACACAGCTTCCATGATCACAAGTTGGCCAAGTCATATCTGCTCAAAAAAAAGTAAGTGAATTATAAAAAGCCAGCTAAAGGAAAAAAAAAAAGTCTGTCCAAATTCATATCCAGGATAACAGAGGACATGACAACGTAATTATCACATTTCAAATACATTTAAACCTTTGATTTATAATTTTTGCAATGCTGGACTAAGTCATTAGAAAGTTAAATGGTACCACAATGGCAAAAAACAGTACATTTATGCCACATTAACCCTCAAGATACTCATTCCCACCAACTGTTCAACACCCAAAGATTAATCCATATAGCTGGTAAGCACGGGTTGGTTTTAGATGCCGAGACAGGAGTAATGAATTGAGGTAGATCCCAACTCATGCCAATACCTCTATACCAGGAACTTTCCCTCTACCAAACCTGTTCATTTAATGTCTCCTTGCACCTGGGAACCAAAGTAGAGAAGTTGTGTTGTGACAAGTCCACATGGGACAGAAACAGCAATTGTCAGGATTAGAATTAATGTTCAACATGTGAAAGAGCTATTAAAAAGAAGATTTAGTCTAGACAACAAGAGGAGGAAAGTGAAGTAAGCTTTCTGTTATTTCTTTAAGGGCTAGGGGAAAAGTTCTCTTCACCACTTCCAGAATTGAGACTTCAAAATAAGTCACCTACTTCTGGTAGCAAAGTTGTGACTATGAAGTGTTTCTGGAAAGTACTTGGCTATGGACAAGTACCTTAACCACTTTACAAGGGGGAAGTTGTAACCAGGGGCCCTGACCCATGAGGGGAAAAAAAAAAAAAAAAAAAGGAGCATCAAGGCATAAATGACAAACAAACAAGAAAGCCCCTTTAAAGCCAGAACTTTTACAGCCTCAGGGGGAAGTGGAGAATCACTTATAGCAGGAAAAGCCCTGCCAAAGCAGCCAGGGAGACAGGTCCCAGCTGCCAGAAAAAGACACTCAGCTGAGCAGGAAGAGGCAAGCTGCCAGCTGCAAATGAGAGCAGAAGCCTCCTGAGGCATGGCTGACACTAGGCTACAAATTCATGCCTACAGAGCCTAGTTTGCAAACAGCTGGCTGCAAAACACAGCAGTGAGAAGGAAGGGGAGATTAGCTATACCTGGGGCAGGAAGCCCAGCCAGCTGATCAAGGAAGCAGGGCTGACTGGGGTATAAGTTTCCTTGCAGAGCAGAAGGGGGAGGCAGGGGGTGTATGTGTAGAGAACTAGTCCCTGGGGCCGAGAAGAATGGAGTCCTCCAGAAGAACAGAACAAATGCAAACCTGGCAAGAGGAGCTGCTGCCTGAGGAGTCCCTGCCAGGAAAAAAAGTAGTGAGTGCATGCATGTATGGGAAGCACTGGGGGAAGGGGACTCTTGGTGTTAACTCGGGAAGGATCTGGAGAGGTAGGCATCCACAGAACCAAGAACTGTTTACGTTAACCCAGAAGGAGCCTCTGGGAATCCAGGGGACTGTTTACATAAGCCCAGGAGGGGTCGAAGGGGGAGGCTGGTGCACCCTGAAAACCACCCATGTTAACCTAACTGGGGTCTACTTTTCCTCATTTCTGTTCATGTTGTTAGTAGACCAGGACGACTGTGAGGAGACGTATGGAGGCTGCAGAGCAGAGTGCCCAGCACCGTGCAAATTTCTCTCTGTGTTTCTTCGTTTATTCTTTTCCTATTTTCTTGGCTGTTTGGGGGAGGGGGACAGCGGGAGGGGCAGATGGCAGAGGCCCAGATGAGCTGGGGGCCCCTGACTAAACTCAGGCAGGCTGGAGTCTAACAGAACCAAGGCCCCACCCAAGGATAGAGGGAGAGGGTAAGCGCAAAAGGCAGGCCTCTTGTACTGCCAAGTCAGACTAGTGATTGGGTGAAGGAAGGAGAAAAGCAAGACACCCACAACTAGACTTTGGTGGCTCAAAGGTAGCCTCCTAAATATATTAATTTATAACATCAAGGTGTGGCAGACAGGAGAGAAACCAGATTAGGGAGCCAGGGTAGGCAGATGGGCGCTACATAGCCACCATGAGGGTGACATGACTACCCTGGGGGTGCACCCTAATACAGGGAGGAAAGCTACTGGCTTTGCAAGTGCAAGTCAACTGTTATGTTACTTAGGCCTGCATGCTTCTGCAAGCAATACAACCCAACTAAAAAAATTACTACAACATTAGTGCCATTTAATTCAGGGTTAAAGCTATACCGTTCTTCTTACACATTACAGGGCAAAAGCAGAATGTAGCCACTTATATTATTTCTTGTTTCAACAGCAATGTATTTCTCTAAATTGCAGTTCTGTGGTGAAAGCAGACAGTTACATACCAGTTTGGTATCTCCGTTTTTACAAGCAGATACAGCAAGACAGAGAGAAGGTCATCTGCACACACAGTCTCCATATTAACTGAAAGGAAAGAAGAATTTGCAAAAAAGGAAGCATTAAGCCACAATTAGCCAAGATCAGAAGTCAGACTAAAGTGTGTTAAATATTAACTCCACTGTGTCAAAAAAGAAAAAGGCCATTTTTCAGGTATCTAAACCAGGGGGGTGATATTTCTAGCAGATGACCCAAAAAGGCTCTCATTAACAATGCAGTAGTTCTCCAAACCTAAATCACAGAAGAGAAGGCAAGACAGAGCTCAAGTAGTTCCATCATATTCAAAATTACCAAGACAGCCAGAGCCTGTCCCCAACCTACAAGCTTTCCTGTAAAGTAACTTTCACAGCAGAGAGGAAAAAACCACAAGAGTGCAAAATAGTCATTCCCCCACCCTTGCTCTCTTAATAAAAATAAAAATTCTTATTTTCAACCACTTCATCTACATAGGAACCATGGCCTTCCTTAAATCTAATATTTAACTATCCCAGCCTTTGACAATTTAGGGAGGAACCATGGTATACTGGGACAAAGCATTTCTCAAACGCACCCCAAACCCCCCTTAAAATTTAAGAAGTTTCATTGTCAACTGAACATTTGGGGGTGCATTTTCTGTATAAGATCGCAGTCATCTGCCTTTAATAGAACCAATAAGTTCAGGGTAGCAACTTGGGGTGATGGATTACTTATCCCACAGGGAAAAAGTTTTCCTCCATTTTAGAAAGACATTCCAGCGTAGGAGTGCTTCACTTCTGTAAAACTCTAGCCCAGATTTCTTTCCAGTGATGTCACAAGAACTTAGGTATCCAAGGTTTACTACTTTGAGGTTCTGTTCTGCCTGTTAACAATACTTATAGGTGTAAAAAAAAAAAAATTTTTTTTTGAAGTTGTTTAAAAAAAGAACAAAAAACAGCAAGAACGTGTGAAAAGCTTTCAGGATGGCAGAGTGCAAGCATGAAAATGTGTTACTGATACCAACCTCTTTGGCTAGGAGACTGCATAATGATTTGCACCACTTTTCGCAGACAGAGCAACTTCTGTTGTGGGGAAGTGCATTTGTTCAGCTGACCCAATTCGCGCTTTGCACGTGGTATATTGAAACTAAAACATTTTTTCAAAAGAAAGTACAAAATCCAAATTAGGAAGTTCACTCTTCAAATGCATGTGCAATTACTTGTATTCTAGAGCACAAGGGGAGGGGAGTAGTGGGATATGGAGAATGGAATCCACATGTCTAAAGTGAGCTGAAGCAACAGTGTCATGCAGCTTCCTTCAAAAATTTTAAACTTGATTTGTTCACAGCTTTTACAAGAAAGAAAAGCATAAAGCTACTGGAAGTAACAAGTTAACCAAGCACTAAATGACTAGTTTCCAAGTGCTTCCTTTGGAAAGAAGACGCTCAAAGGGTAGTGCAGACACCGTCACCTTTCCCAGAAAAGGGATGAAGGGTTGCTTTTGGGCTGAAAAATCCAATTAAACTTAATTCATTTGGAAATCTCTCATTGGATAACTCACCTAAATTCAGGCTTAACTCCCATATCTTTTTGCTGAAGATCTTGTAGGCTTCTCGTAATTTTATTAAAGGCTGCATCCTAACCAGTAGGGACAGGGGAAAACAAACACATTTTAGAAGCTGCACAAGTTTGACCAGCTGCTTTGTTGACTAGTATTAGTTGTGTTGAATAAGCCTACCTCGCTTGCCTCAATAGTTCCCACATATTTGAAGATCAGATCATAAACATCATGGTGTACATACATCTGTAGAAAAAGCCACCGATTAAGACATACACAATATTTATAATAGCAGCCCAATGCTGTTTTTGTTCAGTTTCAGATACTTACTTCAACTGCTTGTTTAATCATATTCATCTGAGGTTCCTGCTTTGCAAGCATCCTCTAAAGCATCAGGAAAATTATACATGAAGTTGATGTAAATAACTGCTCATCACTTGATCAGTACATTTATACAGTATATATTTACTGAACCAGTACTTACCAAGTGAGAATCCCGCAGAAGATGCTGGAGGCATTTGGTATAAAGTGCATTAACAGAATCCTAAAAAAGGCAGCACAGGTTTCAGTAATGCAGTGATGGAATTAAGTCAGCTGTTTACCTTATTCAGCAATAACAAATCTATAGGACTGTCCATCTGCACTACTAAAGTGCATTTTACCTTATCTAAAATAAAGCGAGACACCATAATCCTTCACAGCTAAACCCTCTCCCACTTTCACAATTCTATTTATGAGTAAGTTTGTTCCCAAAGCTCTCCTTGTCAATCTAAAAAACTAAAAAGTTACCTTGATTTAGACATTTAATTAAAGTTCTAGAGTTATAAAAGCAAGATACTGACTATGTAGTGTCGTAGACTTTTTCTTTCATGTTCTTTAGAAGTTCTATGGAAAGATGCTATGTATTTGTCAAATCTTTCAGAATGTCTTCCTAAGAAGTCTCTCACATCCTCAATATTTTTCAGGGAATAGGAACTTGATGATGTTGTAGCTTCTTCTGAAATGAAAACTAGGTGTTAGTACACAACATTCAGTTTGCAGACTGAAAGATTCTTTGGGTAAATGCAATACCTTTTATTTACCCAAAAGAACCTTGACAGCCTATGTCCTTAGACCAACACGGCTACAACCTACACCCCACATTCAGTTTTTCTTCTTCTACAAGTTAGTACTTTACAAATTTACAGTAATTACAGCTTTTTTATTTTAAGGTGGTTGACTACATCAGGCTTGTTGGTAGAGACAAACTGGAAAGTTAATCTAAATTAAGAGGTATGACTTTAAAGTGGATGATTGCAATAAAGCCCTCTGTTGACCCATCAGATCAGAAATTAAAAAGTAATGTTGATTTTTTTTTTTTCCCCCCCCCCCTCAATTTAAGTTCAATTTATTAAGGATTCTGGCTAAATGTCATGCTCCCAAAAATGAACAACATAACACATACGACCATAATATAAATAAGCTCAAACAAAAGTAACCAAGCTACAAATATTATACTAAAAATAGAACCCACCAACAGAAAAATATTAATATAAATATAGTAGTAAATCAAGACACGAATCTGTAATGTTTGTGCAAATATCCAAAGTTGAGACAATCAAATCTAATTTTAAAATGTATCACTCATATTAGTAATAATGGATATTTAACCAATCACCTCAGCCTTATAAGCAAAAATTGCAAGATCGTTTACTAAATTTGGATCCGTTTGCTATAAAAGATTAATTTGTTTGAAAAATGCATGAGTTTCTGCAAGAACAGTAATAAATAGGTTCTCCTTGTACCATTATAGAAAGAACATTCTAAAACATAGTGAATAGTATCTTCCACAACTCCTAGACAGACTGGGCAACATCTTTTAGCCCTTGGAATGGAAAGTCCATGTCCAGCCAGAATAACTGTGGGCATCTGTTCGGTCCCGAGTCTAGTCAAAGAAGATTGCCATTTATTATTGAGATCCACTATAAATACTCTTCTCCCCCGCAATTTAATTTCCAAAGAATATATAAAGGGACAATAGGAGTAGCCCTAGCCACTGGAAAAAAAAAAAAATAAATAATTCTGCCTGGCAATATCTCATATCCTGGAAAACCTGAATCTTTTCAATGGGGAAGAAAAATTTTTCAATATCTTTGAAATAGCATCTCATCCTAGAAAGTGCAAAAGTACAGGAAAGAAAAGATAATCAGGGTGATTGGAGAGAAGGTGGGTTATTAATAATATTCTATGTAGCATAATTTAAAAGTCGATTTATTTTACTTCACTTGAGGATTGTCTACACAAGATAATCAGTATGTCAATTTACAGTGCACTAGCTACTTAAAACTCCACCCCCCCACCAGTCTGTCCCAGTAGCTGCACAAACCAAGATGTCAGCATCTTCCTGACATTTCTGTACACACCTAAGCTTTCAGTTTCTTCCAATGGATGAGCTATACACAGTGTGCTGAAGCTCTCTTCTTTTTCATTATAAAAGGTTTCTTCAAAGAGAATTGGTACTGACAGGCTATGATTAAAGCCCGTTCCTAAAATAATTAGGTTGCCTTGTATAAAGATTTCCTAAAATAAGAAAAAAAGCAAGTTAAAAAAAAATCTCCACACACCACAGCCCCACTCACAAGGTTAGGAAGTTCCCTTTGCACTTTCAGTACAAAGTTCTGTACCCTAGATGAAGAGCAGGAAAACTTGCTAGAATAGAAAATTAGTTTATTCTTAAAATATTTTTAGGTCCTGATTTTGGGGCATTTTTCTAAGAGTTAAGTCCCTTCACAAGGGGCATCAAATTCTAGTCACAAATACCTAGCCACTTTTGGAAAGAGATACAAAAAGTGGGGCTGGTAGAGACCTCAGAAGGTCATCTAGTCAAACCTACTGCTCAAGATAGGAACATCACTGCCTAAACCTTCCTAGAATGTGTTAATCTAACCTGCTCCAATATTTGTCCTCATTTGTCTTGTGCATTTTAGTATCTTTTTTTTCATTTCAGTGTACAGAAACCTTTAAAGAAGAGTGGACTGTGATTATTGCATTGGCTAAAAACAGCAATTTTATATCCAAAACTAAACCAAGAACAAGGCCCCTACACCCAGCAAGACTCCCCTCTCTCTGCTATTTGTATGACTGCTATCTTTACTTTGCATACAAATTTCTCTCGACTTAAATGTTACAGAGTACAACAAAAGAATCTTTAAACAAAAGAAGAATTATTCAGGGCTCAATGCCACGTCATTCAAGCAGCCTGGCTACTTTTTCTGGATACTTTCCTCCTCCTACCTTTGCAAGTATAGCTCCAGTAAGAGCATGAATTCTGCTAAGGACTCAGACAGAATAGACTGCAGGTAGGAAGTGTAGTTTTAGAGATGACAAGTTAAATCTATCTGGATGTGGGATCAGGGAAATTCACTTGGCTTGATGTCATTATATAACATTGTAGGTTTGCTGCTACTGTAACACTACTCAAGGCAGGACTTTTTTTGGCAGTCATTTATTAGAAACTATACATTTATATAAATAAAATAAAGCAAGACACATTGGCGAGTGAGCACAAACGAGAATGAACATATGTTAATATGATTATGTCATCTCACCTTATTTTAGATGAAGTAAAATGAACTTTAATAGTGTATGTGGACAATTTTATAGATTTGTTATTGCTGAATAAGGTAAAGCGCTGGCTGAGTTCCATCACTACATTACTGAAACTTGTGCTGCTGCCTTTTTTGGGGGAGAACCAGTTTTCTGGGCAGGTGGCTGAAAACTTGCCTAATGAACTCTCCCAGCTATATAGTTATTTTCAAATAATTTGTTTAGCAATACATTGTATACCGGAGCAGG
>NW_005841863.1:3754432-3770164 GCF_000455745.1 Alligator sinensis
GACATCCAATGATCTGTTCTAATAATTGGGTTGTACTTTTTAAATTGCTGCCTGCCATGGGACAAATCTGGGCTCCTGTATACCAACTGGCTGGACCTGCCCACTGTAAAGTACACATTTTACAGGAAACTACCTTTCCATTTAAGGTCTGAAAGCGTTCTTCCACTGGCTTTAGAACATAGGAGTCAAACTGACAACTCGGCAGGTTGTTGCTTGAGAGGCTTCCTTTGCATGGTACTAATACCTGGAGAAACAATGAAAAATCAGTCAGGTGGACTCTTCATAAAGCAGCATGCCAGCTTCCCCAGGGCCAAAGTATCCTTGCCCCATAACTCAGATTTGATAGGCTGTTTTGTTGCAACATCATTTACTAATGCATAGATGGCAAGAATGTTCTTTTCAGAAAGTTAGTGAAAGACCATAATGAAGGTTAGCACTACATCCCCAAAAAGTAAAAAAGCAAGAGAATTGTTTTCTATTTGGTTACGTTACGCTAACCGTGCAAGTAACAGGCTACTAGGCTTTTTTTTGGTAACCAAAGTAGTACTCTCTAGCAAGACAACCATTTGATGTTTAGAAATTAGAGGCCAACACTAGGTAGATAAGAGCACACACTAAGTGTTTTACTCAGTAAAGGCCAAGTAAAAGATCAACAGAAGAAAGTGCCATTGGGAAGACTAGCAGCAGGGTAGAGACACCTCCTATTAACAAATTAGATGTGGGTGTAAAGGTGAATTATGGCATCTGTGGAAAAGACACAGATTAACCCCACTGGCAATCACTTGAACCATCAGGCAATTTAAAAAACAAAACCCTCCAGCATTTACTAGGTGGCATGGTATTGACATTGAGCAAGTCCAACATCATTCTTTATACCTACAGCAAATATAAGCCCCAAACATTTTTGTAGAGCTACAAGCTACAGCTCTACAAAAGTAACTAAATAAATAAAATAGAGCACTATCAGGCATGCATACACGCTCAGCCCCCTACCTGGCATGCAAAACCACCACACAGACAGGTTCTCTAGCCAGGGGTCAAGCCAGAACACACTTGAACCTGCTCTGCCATTCAGAAGACCATCCACCACTTTCTGATGTTCACAGGCAGTGGTCTAGTCACATTTTCAATTTCACACCAGCAAAATAAAGCTTCCAAACTGAGCTTTCAGCAGATGTACCAGACACCTCATAGCCAGAAGCCAATTAGAAGCAACACACCTCAGGGATACTCAACGGGATACTGTCCCTTGACTTTGCTCTGGGCACCAACTTGGAGATCAGTTGCTAATTAAGAAGTACCGTCTGGCAGCAGGAGCATAGAAATCAATGATTTCATTGCTTCCTACCAGGTTCTGAACATCAGAGGAAATGGTCAGTCAGCAATGTTTGGAAAGTTATTGGCACAAGAGGCACTAGAGCAAGGCCTTAGTCTGATAGTCACCTTGATTAATTTAATTCTATACAACTGACAAAAAAAAAAAAAAAAAAGAAGAAGAAAGCCTTTGACATCTAGGAAAGGATAGCATTTTGCATGTCATTGCTTCCAGCTCTCATGACTTGAGTTCTCATTACACAGCCTTTCCTTTTAGATTTAGTCAGCTACTTTACACAAACCAACATCTGAAATACAAATATACATACAAATATATATAGAAATACCTGCACACAGATGGGCTTGCTTTTGTTCCTGAATGTACTTTTCTCCAAGAAGATATCTTTCAGTTGCACAAACATTTTGAACAACGCTATCTATTAACCCCCAAACTTCAAAAGGTGTGTGTGGGGGCAGGAGTGGGGGGGAAAATAATAGTGACAGCAAGAGCGCAACAAAGCCTCCCTGAATTTGATCCAGTGTGAAAGCCATAGTTTTATAAGCAACAGGTCAGTTGGCTTTTGTAAGGATAGCCAAAGCAATTAACTAAATTAAAAAAGTTTAGATTATATAGCTTTTAGATATTTATTCCCCAAAAGAAGTTGCTACCATGTTACTAGAAAGGGCCCACTTTGAAGCTGTAAGGTAAAATTAGAAGCTCCATCTGACGAACTTATGACAACACAAAAAAAAAAGTGTACAAAACTAGTGGAGCATAGGAGAGCATGCAATCATGGGCACCATCAATGACAGGAAACATTAGGGTCACATGAAGACATTTTACCTGGAGAAAATTAAACATACCCTGAGGTATGGAGTATATATCAAAGTCCCAATGGCTTCTGCATGTTGAAAATTAAACGAAGGAAACAATCCAGAAAAGTCAAACACCCATCTTGCCTTTCCACACTTGCAACTACAAAATTACCCTGTATAAATCTAAACAAAAGCACATTCTTGATTTAAAAAAAGCTTGCCTTAAGAACCCCAACATATTGTACATCTAAAGGGTCCCTGGGCAAAGCACACAAGGGGTCAACCTTTGGCAGGAGGCTACCACAACATACAATAAACACAAGTGAAGAGGGTTGAAGGCCTTAGCTAGGGGTATGACAGAAGCTCCAGAAAAAACTGTGCAAGCAAATCAGCACCACAGGTTTCACATACCTTCGAAGTTTTGCTTAAATTGTTCACAGCTTGAAAGTAATTACTCCATAATAGACTGGTCAGCATGGAGTAATTTCTCTCCCCTACTGACCCCAGCCAGTCAGCATGCTTTTAAGGATGTATCCTGATACATCTTTTTACTGCACACATGGTAATCAACCTTCACGATCCAACAGGACAAGTTTATTTTGGGAGGAAAAGGGGCAAGAGGTCAACTCTGCAGCCAAAGGCTGACATTCACCTTGATTCGTTTTTAATTCTATACAACCGACTAAAAAAAGGAAGGCCTTCACTTATTGTCAGAAGTAAGAAGAGCATGAAGATTCAGTTTCTCCTCACTAAAAGCCTCCTAATATTGAAAGACAGGCTTACTTCCGAAGCATTTCTACTCTTGAGATAAGAACATTACTTTCTCTGGAAATGTCAGTCCTACTCAAGAGTAAAAGCATTTGTTCTCGAGGCATAAAAAAAGCAATACCATTAGCAGCAGCAGTCACCTCTGCAAGGCTGTCAGACTTGAAACAAGCCATGAAGCACACCTAAAGTTAGTGGCAAGTGCAATTTCTGCAGATATCTACATTTATCAAAATAGTACTTTACTTTTAGACCCTCTCAGAGTTCTGCAGTTGTTCTCTGCTTAGAAAAGCCCCTTTTACTGACAAAAATAAAATACCCACATACTACACACCCTATGGTTCTTATTCTTTTAAAATGTAGAGAATTGCCAGGATTTTTTATTTTTAAATTGTTGCAAATTTTAAAATTCAGTAGTGGGGGAGAAGGAAGCTAGTAGTGTCTTAATTGCAGCTGCCATAGTTAGGCAACCTTACAAGATAATATCAGAATAGATTTCCAAAGTAAAGTTATTTCAGAAATGCTGAGCACAATACTCCTTTATTTAAAAACTGGGCACAGCATAGGCCTCCTGGTTATCTCGGGGAGGGGGGAAGAAGAAAAAAAAAAAAGTATTAGCAATACCAATTTCAGAGAGATTGTACATAATGAAGATTCTGCTCTTCTCCCCCTGCCAGAAACCAGATATTTAGAATAAAAAGCAAATATAAGCTTCACTGTTTTCCAGCTCAACATTTCCTCACCTATTTTATGAATAATTAACCACCATGTTTTCTAGCCCTGCATATTCTGTATGCCACAGATCATTCACCTATTAGAAAACTTAGGTCTTGCATTTTAACTTTGAAGCTTTCTAACACAAACTAATCATGGGAGAAACCTCAGACATATTCAAAAGGAAAGGCTGAGACCGACAGACTTTCTTCATCATAGCTAATAAATGCTTAAACAGGACAAGAATAAGCAAGTTATGTAACCTATTTAAGATTAGAAAGCTTCCTCTAAATAAGGTTTTACGTACATCAGACAGAAACCCAGATCACTGGGGAAGGTTAGCCTTTTTTTTTTTTTTTTTTAAATCACGCACAGAAAAAGCTGTTCATGTGTTAGGGTGGTTTTTTCAACAAATTTCATGTCCATCAGTGCTGATAATGATAGTATTTTAAAAGTTGATGTGTTTGGTCTAGGTCAGCTGTGAGCAGGATTAATACCAGTGTTCAGAATACCTACTGCTGTCAGTCATTTTCACTTGCATTTGCAAAACAGCTTCTGTATGGTCTTGTCATTACATTCACATCTCATGTCTGGACACTTCACCACTGTTCATAGGAGTCACCACTATTCTTAGAAAAGCTACCAAACACCCTACCTTATTTGCAAGTACTTCAAAAACAGGGGTAAATAAGTCACCATGCTCACATTTTCAGTTCTTAGTTGACATTTTAATGCTGGAAGAGAAGTTTTAATATTGTGAGGAAAAAAAGACAATTGCAAAATGCTCTGGTTCCCAGTGTCTCAAAGTTCTAATTATGGCAGAATGCTAGGCATCTATTTAAGCCAGACCTGCAAGGGCAGCTAGAAAATAAAACACAAGATAAAGGAAGTAACATTTTTAGTCATGCTTTTTGAAGGTACTAAATACAAAAATAAAAACACAAAAAAAACCCCACAACAAACAAAAAATGCTTAATATGAAGCTTCACAAGAAACCAATTTATAGATTTTTAAATGGGAACAAGTTTTGGAACAGCCAGCCACATGCTTGTAAAAATAGGAACTGCTAAATTTTGTATGAGCAACAACAAACAGGGAAGTCTTGAACCTAAAGGTCTATATTCACAGCTTGATCACTGTAAATGGATACGATGAGAAGAATTTAGCAACTTTGGTGAGAGCCTGTAGATACAGACAGGCAATAGTTCATCCATAAATTGGTTAAGAGCATAATGTACAAGCTCCAAAGACCTGATCATTGAAGTCAGTGACATGATGTCCACAGACTTCAGTAAGTTTTGAAACAAGCCTTTAGAAGCCAAATAAAGTGAAAGTAGAAGATAAAGAAAGAACAGAATGGAAGCCTGATTTGACAGAGATCTTCAGTCTTCACTCACATTCAGTAATGTGTATGTGTTGTTTATACTGCAACAGCCTCATGTCACAAAACAATAGCTTACTCCCTTTCCCTTGCAAACCAGAAACTTCACTCTCACATGGGACTGATGCTATTGTTTATAAATAAGCAACACAGCAGACAGTTATTTTATAGTTCATAGAAGGACCCAGAAGAACATATAGAAATCCCTTTAGAGAGTGAAAGCCCATCAAATTCTAATCTATTAGTCTTATGCATTCTCGCTCATGGAATTTTAAAGGTGAAAGCAATAAAATAAATTCTACACAGAGCAATTTTAATTTAAGATAATTTGCCAACTTGCTCACACGCTTCCACAATACCATGGACAGTGCATGCATATACCCTACTACTGGATTCAGATGCAGAAAAGTTTGGGCTTTTTCCAAAATAATAGCAAAAAGTTTCTTTACTTACAATACCATGGAATTCCGCAACTTTGCTACAGAGGTCAGGACGACGTTTCTGAAGGGCCAGATAAAAAGGGTTTTTCAAGAGATCTTCATCATACATAGCCATATGGACTTCAGAGATTTTCTAGAATAGATTCAAATGAAAAAAGGGATGGTTGATATTTTGTAAGACGCATTTTCTAGTTAGCTTACATACTGAACTTCTATAACGTTTAGGAAAGCTGAACAATGGGCCTGCTGACTTACTTTAAGAAGAACAAGAAAGTTTCCTAAATCTTAGTATAAAACTACCCTCCAGCACATATGGTTGTCCTGATATGAACAACTAATTCTAACATAAGAAATATTCAGAATCACAATTGCACAACAAGACTTCACAACTAGCACACTTCCTATTACGGTCATACCTTCCCAATTCTTTCAACTGTTAAAACCACTTTGCGCCTGTTAAGTAGAAAGCTGTGGGGGCAGGAACTATCACCAATTCATCTGCATAGCACAAACCACTGGGGACCTGGAACTTGACCATTAATAAAAACCTATTTGTAATTAGATGTTCCAAGCAGTACTAAGGAGTTACTGCAATAATATGCATTTCTATTGATTAGTAAAACTTAATGTCCATTTCGATGCAAGAAATCTATGCTCCAATTATTTTGGCTTTGATACAATGACAGTAATACAAAACAGTTCTACTTTTGTTCCTCCTGGAAAAGAATCTGCCTGATAAAACATTAACATTCCTGTAACAAGTAATACGGATTACATGAGAGAATTGTTAATCCCACCATACTAAATTTAAAACACTTTCTATTATGCTCTCTTCAGAGAAGTAGGGAAAAAATGGCAAAGCAGGAGATACGGAGAGAGAAAATAAAAAAAAGTCTTAAGAAGATAACAGAAGTACTACTAAAATCCAATAACCATCTTTAAGAAAAGAGGGAGGTAAGACTTCAACATAATGATTATTAAAATATTTATGTACCACTCACTGAGGCTTCTTAACATTCATTTGGTCAATGAGGTTACATACCCGGTTTCTGCACCTCTGGTAAGTTTCAATAAAATAAAAAGAACTCTTATTAGCTTTTCACAACGTTTTCTTTGGAAAGACACCGAAGCCCCATGTTGAGTTACAGCTTCCTGTTGTAGTGCCAACAAGTTCTACACTACAAGCAAGTTTGAGACTCATAATGGTGCCTCCAGAATTTTTTTTCTGCTCTCCCAGACAAGGTGAAAATTCTGTAGGTCAAACAAGATTACCAGTGCCCAAGGAAAGCTACTAGTGCACTGATCAAAAAGTCAGCATCCCCTTCACTCCACTACAATAGCTACAGAATTAGCACTGCAAGATAACTAGTGAAACATCACTTGTAGAGGTCTCCCAATCACAAGGCTCCTTAGCAAATCCAGAGATCACACCCCCATCCCCAGGGAAAGACTTAGTTTTGATATGTGATCAAGGTTGACAGACTAGACTAGAGGCCAACAGTTCTGCTCAAAAGGGAAACTTTGCATCGTTTCTGGCACTTTTTAGAAAATAAGGGCTGTTAAATACATACTTAAGGATGTTATTAGAAGTGCAGTTTGCTCAAGTCTTCAAAACCGACATAGGTCACATGGGGAAGTAGATTTGTCACACCCTCCCCCATCATGCACAGTGTTTGAAGAGCTCCATCTGATACAGATTGCAGCTTGAGATTCAGTTGTCTCTAATCACAGAGGGAGGGGGTGGAACAAATGACATGCTACCAAAAGAGTAGTAAACTTTTCATGGACTTTCAAGCTGTGCAAGTTGCAAAGAACTGCTTCTCTTAGGTTTATTTCCTTCATCCACCTGCTCCATGCCCTGCTATTCATTACTTACTTTCACACAATGTTATGTCTAGTGAAGGGAGACCCTAATTCCAGTTGTGCCCTTCAAAGCACTGATACTTACAGTGGGCAGGTTGGAGGCAATTCCAGCTGTGCCCCTCAAGGCACTGCCCATTGTAAGTATCAGGTTGGAGGCACTGTACAGGAAGGCAGTTAAGAAGCTTGTTTTGCTGCTTACTCTAATATTTGTTTTCAACTCAAAACCATGAGGTGTTACAAGTTTGAGGTTAACTATTTTATAAATATTAAAACATGAAGTAAATCAGTAAACAATAAGCACACTTTTTACCTACGTGTGAGCATTTTCGTTTCAACTTTGTCTATATGCTTACAGGGGGGTGGAAGGGATCACTTATTCCAGCTACTCTAAAACCCTGAAATTTGAGCTGTACCATGACAATACCACCACCCCAATCCATCTACCTCATCCGTAAAGTATTTTCCTCAAAAAAATAACAAAACCAAAAAACCTACAGCCACATCTAGTTTCTCATTAACAGGATTATGACATTAGGTGTTCTGCCCCTCCCCCTCCATGTTATGACTATACAGAGCAGGGATAGAATCTGATCTTCAGCTTGCTTACCCTCCTCCCTTTCCTGCTCGGGCAAAAGCTACAGTTTTAAATCCTTTCACAGCTGAAGCTCATTGGGCATCTCTTATCTTACCTATGTGGGTGCAGGAAGATGGAATATTCTTTTGGTAAATTAAAAGAAAACTGAAGGTAACTCGTAACTACTCTGGATCACACGGGGCCCAACATTCCTAGTGTTGCTGAACGTTATGGTCCCCCTGCTCCCTCCCATTTGCAAAGCAGGGGAGCAAACCTTTTGACCCCTCCATGCTCATGGGAAAGGAAGGCATTGATTGACCTTGAACAGCTAAACACAACAGAACTTACTGGAGGATATAGGCTGCAGCAGCAGTGACATCTTTCATTCCACCAGTTGGAGTTGATTGACTTTATGGCTCATTATCTACTTGATTCCTGCCAATTGCTCTTCAATCCAGGTGTTAAGAACTGCTCCAGGCAGTTGGTTTTAAACACCTGGATAGGTTTTAAACTTGGGGTAGAGCAGGAATCAGAGTAGGAAGCAAACACACCACTGTATCCCCTTACATCCGTTTCTGCTGGACTCTCCCCCTCCATTCATGCAGCTGCAAGGAGGGGTAAGGCATAGCAACTATTTTACAGCATCTATATGCTTCTATTCTTGGAGGGGGGTGGGATTCAGTTTTCCTGCTTAAGAAATGCTCCAATTCTGGAAAGTTTTTTGGTTTTTTCTTGCGGGGGGAGTGAATGTGGTATGCAAGTAAATATGGTACTCTTTCAATATTAATAATATTTGAGAATTTAAGCCAGAGTTTTTACAAGTGAACTCAAAAGCGTATGTCCTCGACTTCAAATCAAGGTAGGGAGGGTGAACCTAGCTACTTTACACAAGTGTGGTTGGTTTGGAACCCACTCCCTGCACCTAAAATAAACTTAATATTATATAAGACAGACTAAAACTTCATTTTCTTTCCTGGAAGAATTCAGTCTGTAAAAATCAAAATTATTACCATGCTTTTGTTCCCAGTGCAAGCTCTCAGCTATAGTGTTGTATTAGTGCATGGGTATTATATTTGCTTTGAGAAAGAACAATAAGAGTAGACAAGGAATTGTGTTTTTTGCTGGAACAGAATATATTCTACTTGAAGATCTGTACACAGAATAGAGTGGCAAAGTGAGGATGGGGTAGGAAGAGGGCCAAAAAGTGAACTATAACACACAGTTGTTCACAAAACACCTTTGGCTTTTAAAAGTGGATGACCTAGCCATTATGGGGGGGTGGAAAAAAGCACTTGCCAGTTTCCCAAACCGAGTTAAACAATATTGAAATTAAGACAAAGGGTTCTTTCCACCTTATAGTCACGTACACATCTTGAAGAGGCATCCTCATAAGTTGTAGATAAAACAGGAACTTTAGTACTGAATTATCAATATTGTAAATAGGAACTTCTTGACAGAAAATAGCTTTGTGTCCAACTGCAATTCAATTATTTGAAGCAGGGGACAACTCCTTCC
Source organism: Alligator sinensis (assembly GCF_000455745.1). Taxonomy (NCBI): domain Eukaryota; kingdom Metazoa; phylum Chordata; order Crocodylia; family Alligatoridae; genus Alligator; species Alligator sinensis. Next base: position 3,763,815 of record NW_005841863.1, read on the forward strand.
TCTACCTGATTTGTCTATAATAACTTTAAACATGATATTCAAGTCAATTAGAAAAGGTACGTAATCAACAGCATTTAAATAATGGTTTATGCATTTTTAGAACTGGTTGTGCAATAGTTCCAGTAACAGGAGAACTCTTGGAGGCTGTATGGGACCCAGTTCTATTACAGCTGTAGTTCTCAGCCTTTTTAGGACTCAAAAGATACACCTCAAAGTACCAGCTCTTAGGTTTCACTCAGTTTGAGTACAGAGAAATTATAGCAATTCTTCTGTTACAAAAGAACTCAGAGCACAGCAGGTCAGAAATAGTTCCCATTTGAAATCTCTGCCTTTATCTTGTGACTCATGTATAAGTGTTTGCACACTTAAGTCCTAACAGTGCACAGCAACCTGTTTGAGAACTACTGCATTATTTAAAAAAAAGCAACACCCCTTACAATTTTTACTGTCATCTTATTGAAAAGCTGTAATTACCTTAGTACCAAAGCAATAGCAAATAGCTATGCATCAGATCCAAGCACTTAGACTGTCAGGATATACAACCATGAATTCCCAAATGAATGTTTAGCTTTCTCCTATGCATAGGTGTTTGCATCAGTGCTCCAAGTAAAAAAATCCACCTTTATTCATAAAAGGTGCCACAGAACCAGTTGCAGTTCTCACCAGAGACTAGATTTCATACTGCTGCAAGTACCAATGCATGTTTTAAAGTCCCTTGGGAATGCTTTGTAAATGTGAGATTTCAACTGTTAGAAATATGGGCATTAAAATTTCATGCATTTATTAATATGCAACAGTCACTAAACTCTTGTTTATTATACAAGTGTTGTAGTTGGGGAAGTTCAAACTACACCCCAAACTTTGTTTGCCTGATTTTTCTTTTAAAAAAAAAAAAATCTTCAATCTATTCTACTCCAATACTGTATTAAAAGACTGAACATTGCAATATACTGTAGGGGTTAAACAGCTCCCAGATCATAAAACTAAGGACTAGGATGCATAATGCAGTGCATTTCATAGGCACAAAAAAAACCTGCTCTGAAGTAAGTAATCTTATTAATCACTAGCAAACATGCTAAAAGCACCAATCCTACACTTTACCCCAGTGGGCTTTTATAACTCTCACATTTAATTCAGGCAACTGCAGGGTTGGCCATATATTTAAACTCTGGGGTTTTGTTTTTTTTTTGTTTTTTGTTTTTTGTTTTTTTTTTTACAATACTATCCCAGCAGTGTAGGTTACCAGTTCTGTCCACAGAAACAATTATCCAACCATGAAAAGACAGCACAATATCAAATTCCTGTGTTTAGACTAGATGCCCTATTAATTTGGTGTTAAGAGGCCTAAGTCCATCTGGTAAAGACACTACTCCTGTTTAAGTTTAGTATACAGACATTCATTTCAACTTAGTAAAGTAAGCTTCCATTATTTCCATAACAAATCAATAAAATCAGTGCTGTACTGCTTGGCAGCACAGCAGACAGTAAAGAGACAGGCAATAAGTAATAAATTAGATTCAGTAAGAGTGATGCCTGAACCTCAAGAAGATCAGTTTGGATGCTCTTTTTTTGGCATAAGTACCTGATGTAAGGTTAGTCTTGCATTAGGCAACAATGCTAGGCTCAGAGCTGCTTAAAGAGGAACTAGTTCTTTATTTTTGAAAGGCATGGCAATTGAAAACAGCATTAACACCCAACTGTTAATGTGAAAGTTTAACCAGAAAAAACAGTTGAAAGGCTGAATGCATCTCTGAATTAGTCAGCTCTCCATGAAAGATGAATATTTACAGAAAATATTTTTCTTTTTGAAATTAGTGTCAAGAACAAGCTGTAAACAAATGCTTTAACTTTTTTTTTTTTTTACTTGGACATTTTTCCTTGTACTTGGAGTTATTTCTGCTATCAAAATTTTCCAATCTCAATTCAAAAGATCTTAGAGTCAGCATTTACCAAGATCCCTGCCAGATATTAGTTTTGTTGCACATTATGGGTGAATACTGGCATATTACAGTTTTGTCAGGCAACTGGCCACACACTTATGTTATTGCAGCATACTTCTGTCACAAGAGTTGCTGTTCCAATGAGCAACTCTGTGGCTCAGCATTCATTTCTATCCAGAGAAAAACAGGTTTAACATCTGGCATGTTACCATTTGTGGTACAATACTTGCATGCCACATGCAACAAATTTAATACCTGTCTGGGACCTATGCCATCAAGTCAGTTAACCCATTTCTGTCTTCCACTAAAAATGCTAAGGAAATGCAAATATGGAAGATTTGTTTCTCACAAGACACACCAATGCTTACAGAAAGTCCAATTTTGTGACAGAGAGAGAGAGAAAAAAAATAGAAGACTCAGCCCTTCACAAGGTATGGCTTTGAGGCATTTTTCACCCCATCCAATTCATGGAAACATTACAGGTTTGCCAAATCATTTCTTACATTATGTTGTGTAGGAGTTTATCATTATCACTAGTCAGCCACTGCTTCAACAAGTTTTTCAAGAACAAAACAAACACCACCATACACAATACAGTTGACTACTGAATGTCAATAGCAGTACAAACAAACCAACAAAGCAAACCCTGGGAGGGAAAGGGCTGATATTCTACTGGAGCATGCAGTTGGGTCCAGTAAAAGATAAACACCGCTCCCCAATATCCTTGCCTCCCACATTTCCTGGATCATCATGGCTATAACATCACTCCAAGAACAACTAATATTAATAAAACTCCAGCAGCAAACAATCCTGACCACCATCTTACCCTCAAACAAGTTGTAAGTGATGACTTGGCAGGCCTTGCAGATCATAACATTTGTCAACTCTGCTATGGAACGCTCTCTCTCCAAAAGAGGAGTCTACACAAGGGTTGGTTACATAAGCTCTGAACTGAGGTCACTGTAAGTCACTGATGGAGGCAGAAAAGGGATTTCAAAACATCATATGCACATGCACACAGGAGGTAGTGACCTGAATAAGACTGTTTAATAAGGGCATGACATAAGTATTACTCTCCTAACCTAACTAGGAGGCTACATTAGCCATTACCTGAACTTCTACCTTCCATGTTACCACAGAGAAACTAAAAGTGCTAATTTATGAATAACTGCCTCTTTTTAACAGAGTTATGTTATGCATTTATTTGAAAATAAAATTAAAAAACAAAACAGCAGGGGTGTGTGCATGCACACAGGATGGAGTCAAATTTATTATATGTAGCAGTGTATTAAATTGCAGGAAAGCTAGACAATTTTTGCATAAATAGCCATGGAATTCGCTATCTCCTGGATGTGCTCCAACAGCCCCGCCGCTCAGCTGAAGTTGGTGGAGAGGCCCTGGAAGGCAGGAGGAGGGATGAGGTGGTGGCAACCATGTCTGCTAGCTGACCCTACTGCTCGTTGCGCTCCCCTGCCAGCCAGTGCTTCCTCCCCACAGAATGGGCAGGCTGCAAGTCTGGGCTGCAGCACAACGAGGACTGCTGGCTCCCACTGGGGCACCAGCATTTTATTTTTATTAAGTTGATTTAAATTGATTTTATGGATAATCCCAGACTTTGCAGTTTCTGTGGAATCATGAAGTGAGTAAACCCTAATTATATGTTAGTCAACATCCTAGATGAACAGAAATCAGTTTGTACAACCAAGGAAAACCGAAGCTTACTTGAAAAAGGGAAAGGTTCTGCTCTGCAACCAGCCCATTATTCTACAGTCCACAAGCTCTCTTTTTTCCATTTTGAAGACCACTCTATTACTCACTTTACATACCAAGATACTCACAAGGCTCTCTCAACTTTAAACCCAGTACAGTCAGTCCTCAGACTTGCAACATAACTGGTTCCTGAAAACTGTCTTAAGACAAAATACTGCAACTTGGAACAGTTTTCCCCATAGGAAACAATGCTATAAACAGGGACTGATTCCTGAACCAAGGCCTGATACCCTATTTTCACCAAAAACAACCCAGAATTTTGTACTCAATTATCAATGAAAAATATAGCTACATTAATGCATTTATATTGTAAATAGCAATTATATTGATTTGGAATGACTTCTTTGAGGTGACTTTGCTGGACTTTTTGAAGGGCTCTTGGTTGGACTTTGAAGCAAAAGTAAAGCGTAGGTGGGAAACAAAAGTAACTTACTCCCTCTCCCTCCCCCCAGCTTCTCAGTCTTGTGTGTTCCCTTAACTCTAGGAAATATACATTTTTCCCCCCCAGAAGTTGCAACTCTTACAGTGAGGATCTCATTTAAGTTCAAAGGAATTACACTGGTGCAACCAGGAAACCTATGGGTTTACGCAAGTGTTAATGAGGACATCCAAAGGCAATGGGATTGTGTAGGTGTAGCTGACAATGCAAAGTCATTATTAATACTGATTAAATGCAATCAATATGAAGCTTTACTGCATTCTCTAGACTGGGAGTTAGGACACACACATCCCTACTTGTAAACCGAGTGAGTATATTTGATCCATGACTCACAGAATTATGTTAATGGCAGTATTTTTACATGGACACTTTTCAGAGTAAGACAGAACTTTAGACCAGTATTTCTATTCCCTGTTGCACTAAGATAAGAGTTCCACAAGAAAGCGTTTTACTTGGCAAGAAACACTTCAGTGCTAGATTACTGACTGCAAGTCCCAGACACCCAAATAGACCCCACTCATCCTGAACACAGAAACAAAGCATTGAATTGTCCAGAATGATTTCTACTTGCCACCCTCAAATGTACCTTTCTGGGTTAGGAGCATGCACAGTAGGATTAGGCAAGAAAGGCTTCCCCTTCCAGGGAACACTACCAACATGCGACATTTTTATTTTAATATAAAAAAATAAATAAATAAATAAAAAACCTAAAAAAAAAAAACCAGCAGATAGCCAGAACTAACCTGTATGCTTGTCACCACACTGCACAATTTGCAGGCACATGACAACCAATTTGCTTCATCATGAAATTAATTGAGATTTGGAATATCTGAAGAGAGCTAGTCAAATCTTTATATAAAAATCTGACTAGTGTACAGAGCCTTTAAAATAGGGAGAAAATGATTTTTTTGCTTTTTTTTTTTAAGCTACCACCTTCATTTTCCACACCAAACTACCCTCCCAAAATAAAGTTAAATAAAATAAATAATTAAATTTAAAAAAAAAGGCTCTGAACTTTCTAGACTAGACAGTCAAAAAAGGAGCTGTTCTTCCAAATATTGGTTCACCTAAAGCAAAGTTTATTCCTCTAAGAAAAAAATCCCCTTTAAAGAGGCTGCTCAGCTAAAAAAATTATGAGATTTGTTCATTTATTATGGGTATGGGACCAGGAAAACCATTAGAAATAAGGACATGATATTTGAGCATAAAGGAGTGTGCCTCGAGAAGGGTATATATTCCAAACATACATTTGCAGGAGAACCTTCTCCACAATCCCAGCACTCAACAGCAACTGTTGTAAATCTTTCCATGGAACTCGAAAGTTTCTCCTCCTACACATTTACCACTGCCTTACCCATCTGTAAGGATTTCTCATACTGCATCACATACACAAATACTACATGCAAAATGACTTCAACCAGTCAGCACCTAGACAGAAAAAGTATCAACATTTATCCTTCAATTTTAAGGAAGTTAAGCCAGTCACCTGACAGATTAATATTAAAGCAGTTACTGTATCTGTTTTTCTGGGTACTGCCTGCCATCTAGCATTGGTTAGTGGCACTTACACTTAATTAACGTGGCTATTCAAAAGAATCCTTATTCTTCCACAGGAAGACGTAGTTAAAATCTGTTATCAAGCATCTAACTATAAACCATGTTTGTTGTTGCTTCTATTGCAGGTTCCCGGAACAATATTAAGTTTCTTAGCAAGACACATGCACAAACCTTCAGCTAATTGGTCCCCTAGGTAGTTTCAGATGAGCTGTGCCTATTAGGAGTTCTTGATGTACTGTATGGGTAGTAGCTTGTTACCAAAATACAGACCATTAGCAGTCACCCTACAGGTACAACATCAAATCAGAAGCTTAACATCACTCAAGTCACAAAATACTTTGATTAGCCTTAGGCTTATCCCTTATCCACCTGACTACAGCCATTATGCAGGAACACATCCTTGCTTGCAAGGTCAAATTCATCCAGCATGATTTCATCATAAGAGATTCCCTAATTCTTGACTTACTTTACTTAAGTACTGCATCTGAATTGGTAGGCAGCTACTTCATATTGGGACTTCTTAGCAGCATATAGAAGGAATAAAGATGCTGCTCTAACACAGTGAGCTCACATCAGAAGCCAAACACTATGTACAATATATAGTATTTATCTGTTCCCCTGTGATGGCATTCCTCACAGGAATG
>NW_005841863.1:3770195-3771114 GCF_000455745.1 Alligator sinensis
ATGTATAAGGTATATTGCACAACAACATCATACAAGTTAAGGTACAGCATAGTGCTCTGGACTCACAGTTTAGCAGCTGTTCTATTTTTCAATTCCTCTTAAGAGACAAAACACACACCCACCTATCACTACAACATATGGGTAGTGGCAGGATACTCAAGCCTCTCTGATTGGGGAAGGAAACAGCACTTCCACAATATGCAAATACAAAGCACAGCCAGCAGACACTGCTTTCTTGCTCGTTAGCAATGAGCACTGGAGTAGGTCACATCACTGCACCACACCTTTGCACATGCACTGAGGGAAGACTTAAAAATGCAGAGACAGAGCTCTTCACCAGAGAGCTACACACACGACCCCGCTTTCATTAGCCAGCTCGTCCAGGAGATAAAGAAAAGCAAGCTCGTTCTTCCCCTGCAAGCCCTAAAGAAACGTATTGCAGAGACTTATTTCCTGCATCGTAAGACTGGGTAAAGACTGATTTAAGACTGGGTGACAACTACAGCACGTTGAATCTGTTCACCCGTGTCCCGCTCGATACCTCGACCACCTGAATAATGCTGTCACAGAAGCACAGGCGTTCCCGCCTACATCCCAGCCTCTGCCTTCTTCGCTCTCCATCCCCTCCGGGCAGAGCACAGCCCAACCGCAGACACCTCCTCCGCCTGATGAAGGTTACGGACCCCCGAAAACTTGCCAGGAACGAATTCGTCCAACTCTATGGGTCGGTCTCATAAAGGAGACCAAGAGCCTCGCCGCCTTACAGGAGTTGCAAAAGGTTTCTTCACCCAGGGAAGACGGGCCAAGCAGCACGGACACGCGGGGGAGGGGACGGGGTTGGTTTCCCTGCTGGAGAGAGTAGCAGCAGCGGCTGCTCGCCGCCCTGCCTCCCCCCTGAGGCGGGAGAGGCCGCTGCTGC
>NW_005841863.1:3771249-3777541 GCF_000455745.1 Alligator sinensis
GGTCTGAGCCGCGGAGCCGCCGGGTCTCGGCAGCTTGCACTGGGGGCGGGGCTTGAGCGGGAGGGGGGGCTTCATAGGGCCACTTCCTGCCCGCGCCACGTGACCCCACGCCATATAAGGGGCGGCGGCGCGGGCTGGGGTGCAGCATGATGCGCGCGGCTGGTGGCGGCTGAGGCGCTGCAGCCATGGTGAAGGAGGAGTGCAAGGTACTGCTGGACGCGCTCAACAAGGTGGCCGCCTGCTACCGCCACATGGTGCTGACCATCGGGGGCACGGCGGACTCGCAGAACCTGCGGGAGGAGCTGAGGAAAACCCGGCAGAAAGCCCAGGAGCTGGCGGTGGCCAACAGGAACAAGCTGACGGGCGTGCTGAAGGACAAGACGGTGAGCAAGGAGGACAAGGCGGAGTTTGAGAGGCTGTGGGTCATCTTCTCCACCTGCATGGAGATCCTGGAGGTCGACATGCGGCGGGCCCTAGAGCTGGGCCACGAGTTCCCCCTCAATGTCCCCAAGAAGCACCTGATCCAGACGGGGATGAGCGGGGGCACGTCGGGGGTGGCCGCCCGCGCCATGAGCGTCCAGAACATGAAGTACGAGGCTGAGCACAACATCGACGTGGTGGATTTGAAAGACCTAGAAAAGGAGATCAACCAGATGGGGGAGATGATGTACGAGATGGAGATGAAGGTGAACGTCCCCCACTGGACAGTAGAAGCTAAGCAGGACCCTGGGGCTGAACTGAAATCCACCGTGAGCATGGGCGCCTCCTCCATGGGCATGATCTCTGTGGAGGAGAACAAATCCTTCTGTGATATCAGCAAGGTTTTGGCAGGCGTGATTTTCTCTGCGGTGCTCATCATTGCTATCGTCCTGGCGGTGTGTGTAGTAAAACTCTCCTAAGATGGCCTCGCTGCTCACTGGTGGGTTTTTTTTTGTGTGTGGCACAGTTTGTTTCGGGAAGGTCTCCTGGAAAAGCTGAGAACTGAAATTGTGACTTTAACACACACGCACACCTGAAAAACCTTTTGGGTCGCATATTGATGTTGCGTACCTAGGGTTTGTGCACTTCTTTTAGCTTTAAAGGGGGATAAGGCTGTAGATCAGCCTGCAGTATAAGACTTGTTCTCTGGGCTGGTCATGGTTAACAGGACGGAGCCCCAGGGTATTATTGGTACTGGCTATAAGAGGGATTTGTCTGCTATTAATAGATGATGATTCCCAGTAGCCTGAATTTCTTGTTCTTCAATAGGTTCTGATGTCTGTGGCTGGTCCCATGTTTACAACATCTGGGGAACATCCCAGAAATTGGGGATTAGGGTGTACGTATATAGGGCAGTATTGATGGAGTGATTTTTTTTTCCTTTTTTTTTTTTTCCTTCCCTCCCAAAACGCACAGGTTTTCTGCCACAAAAAGAAATGAGTAAATCCTAGTAAGAAGATGTAAACTATCTATTTTTTACCTTAATCTTTAGTGGTTTAAGTCTAGGAGACTGTGCAAACAATGTTTGATACCAAATACTGTCAGTAGGTTGGCACTGCTCCTACAGAATCCAGTTGCACTTCTTGGTCTAGCATACATTAATAACCACTGTAGTAATTCCAGAACTGCAGAAAAGGATGGAGAGCAATTTCTGCAGAGAGATTAACAGACTTCATCCTTCTCTCCTAAATGCTTTTTTTTTTTTTTTTTCTTGCAGGAAAGCTTCTTGCCACTTTCTCAAATCTTTTTTTTGCACTAGCTACCAAATGTAAAATTCGGTATTTCCCTGAAGTCAGACAGCAGGGGACTTTTTATTTATTTATTTTTATTACATTGCAGTAAACTAACAAAGTTAAACCTAACATTCCAGTTTGCCTGCCTCAGATCCTGTAGCACTAATAGAGGTCTAATCTCACGTTGATGGGCAGGGATTGTGTAGCTCTCATTTGTGGTAAGAAGATTTATACATGTATATACAGGACTAAAGGAAAATGGAACAGCAGGGCTCAGTCCTCCATTTCTTCCTTGCCTGACTTCAGGTCCCTCTGAAATGAGTGGCCACTGCCCAGTTGACTCCAGAGTTGGTAAAAGTGAGTGGATACCCCTATAGGGTGGAGGTGGGGAGGTAAGAGTGGAAAAACAAAATGTGAAAATTGACTTTGACTTCTTTTTAACTGCTTATGCTTTCACTTCTGAGAGTGCACTTAAAATCTTGGAAGACAATTCCTGTGTGATCTTGCACCAAAAGCATACATCACTTTATATTTTATATTAATTTTATGTATGTATTTGTATTTTTAAAAAATCAAAAACAGAAGGGATTTGAAGGCAAACCCATTCTGACCCAAGTGAAAATCTTTGGGCATGCCATGAAGTGCCACAGATGTGCATGGCACTTGACAGACAAGTCCTTGTGCTATAAGGTTAACAATGCAAATGATTTATGGCTCCCTTGTATTAAAGATGAAATAATTAAAAATTTGCCAAGTGTAGTCAGATCTGTGGAGAGCAGTAAAATATTGTGAAGTAAATAATAAGTTCAGTTTGGCACCATGCTTTTAAATTTTTGTGAATCCTATGAATGAAATGTATTATGAAAACTACAAATAACTTTGTCTGAAAAATAAAACTTTTATCTTTTTTTTTAAACCTGAGGATTACTAGAGATGATCTTGAAAATTAGTTGTCATGTATGTCACATAATAGGGACATGGATGGATTTGGCTCAATGTTACCATGCACTTTGCACATGGATCCAGCTTAGACTATCTTTTGGTGGGGAGGGTGAAATTGCAGCTACACAGTTTGTTTGGGGGGGGTTGTTTTTTTGTTTGGTGTGTTTTTGTTTTTTAATTAAAGTATTACATTTCACCAACTCCAAAGAGATGTTTCCGTATTTGGTTAACATTTGGGTACACTAAAGTTACAAACTCTATTGTCAAATACAAAACAAGCTTCTGTTTATGGTGCTATTGCTTCAGTCTATCTAGATGCAGGCTTGCAGAAATTGCTGTGCATTTTAATTGGGCTGGAGTTTTTTTCTTTACAAGGTTACAGGCTACCCCCACCTTTTCTAGAAAACTTAATAAAAGCTGCAGGAAAATCTAACTGGCTTTGGATTGCTGCCACAAGTCGGTAGGGATTCAAAGGTATTGTTCACTGTTTGCACATTCACATCATTCAGTTTACAAAGAACTTAATGAAATCTAGGTCCTCATGTATTCCTTGCACACCTCATGGCTTTCTTCAGCTCACCTGATTTTGGTGGACACTTTTTAAATGTCCAAGGATAACTATCTGGTAGGTTAAATAAGTGGTAATACATAACAATTTATGTTGTGATATCTTAAAGATCTGAATCAAGTATGTAGTTTGTGTACAAATGCTTTAACCCTAAACAATTCCACATATTAACCTTAGGCTCATTTCTGAATGAGTTGTAAATGTGTAGTAAACTGTGATGCACCATATTCTCTTGCTTTGAGTGTACAAGATCCAGTCATTCACATTTTCACATGAGTAGTCCTTGTAAGTAGTCTCTCTTACTCCAGTCTAGTTGCTTGTGCAAATAACTTTTTGAGAAACCAGAGTATAGTCTGAAGAGATGGGAACTCCTTTGTCACAATACATACTGCAGATATACATTTCACTGCTTTGCCTGTTTCTTAACAATATCGGGCTTGTCAGATGGGCTAGCATTAAAGAATGTGAAATTAAAAGATTTAACTCGAAGTCTAACAGGATTGATACCTTCTAACTAGCTGATATCACCAGAATGAATCTCATTTGAAATGAAATGCAACAGTATAAAGGATGTGATATGGGCCATGAGCAAGTGCACAGACCAAATCTAAATGATTTAAAAAAAAAAAAAAAAAAACACCTGTTCAAAAGATGTTTTCCCCCAAAACTTGTTATTTATTATTAGAGTACAGTACTTTACCTTTTGTATAGCTTTTTCTGGACTAAATAATGGTTAAATACCACTGCTTGTGGCTATACTTGAAGCCATCAAGGGACAGATCCTAATCTCAGCACTACATCTAAATCTTTGCCTGTGCTCCTGCTCAAGTTGGTAGCAACCTCTAGCCCAGTGGTCCCTTCCCCCCCCCATGTGCTGCTGGGAGCAGAGTGCAGCAGTGGCTATGGGGTGGGGGAGCTCCCAGCATGCCTTGCCATTTGTGTGCAGCGCCACGAGCATTGCCTCTGTGACCCTCATTTGGGTCCTGACCCGAGGTTGGGACCTGCTGCTCTAGCTCCTTCCATATGGATATTAACCTCAAAAGAAAGTTTTGAACTTCATTCTTCTGCTACCATAAACTTCTCTTTATTAGTGTAGACTACCTTCTTGTAAAGAAGAACTTTTACAAATAAAAATATTTAATTAGGAGAATGATGTAGCTTCTCGGTGACCAAACTGAAAGACTTCAACTAGAAATTACAATTTATTTATCCACCTAAAACCTTTTACAATAAAAATATGATTTAAGCTATTACATTGGTTTTATGTGGAACAAATTTAGCCTGTTTTAAATTGGAAGCCTGTTTGCTTTAGAGCCTTAGTATTTCAGTCTAGGAATGAATGAACTTTGAAATTGGGATTGGAAAGGGAAATGGAGAATATTTTTGTAAATAAAAATAATAATGACAAAATAAAGCTTTAAAATACTTTACATTAATGGTGTGTGACAAAAGTATTGACTGTGATGCTGACCGGAGTCTACAAGTGTTGCTGTGTGTTCAGTAAAAAAGAAGATGCACTTTGATTAATTTATATCTTGAGTTCTAATTTTAAATACTTGTCTTATCCATATTGCATATCCATTTTGGTATGAGTCTGTGAAACACTAAAATCTCATATCTGAATGAAGCAACTTTGTTCTGCTTGTGAATGGATGAGATTTTCTATATTTGGAGTAAAACTTGTTACTGTCACTATTTATAATTCAAAATAAAGTATGTTCTTATAACTAACTAGTTGACTTGGAGCAATAACTTAAGAAAAACCCAAACAAATAGCTGAAAGATGTCTGAAGTGTAATATATATTTGGACAATGAGCTCTTTAAACAAGATGGTCTAGTCCAGTCTAAGGAATATGACTGATCTCAAAAAAGTAATTTCTGGCTCCAGATATGTTACTATTAATTTATCAAAACAATGTCAAAGCTGTTAATTTATCAAAACTATTACTATTATAAAAGCAATCTCGCTGCCTAGGATATTTAAAACTAGAGTGGACTAATAAACCATCGATTCTGAGGGCCCAAATTATCTACTCCTTAATTAAGCAATGGATGAAGATATGAATGGGAATGGGTGAAGGTAGCGATGGCAACCAAGGGCCTCTACGGCGTATAGTACTAAGTAACTCACTGACTTAAGCAAAGCTCTCATTGACTGAAATTAGTATTTTCTTGTTGGCTTTTATGCCCACAAAAGTAGTTCCTGTTACACAAATAACAGCAACAACAGCATCTAAATTCTAAACTTGACAGTATTTATTCTGAGACTCCATTGCAGTGCACAAAGTACATGTCTTTAGCCTAGTGGAACAGACTTACCAAGTGGACACAGAATACTAATCAAATTGGTTCATCTTCTGTTATAACATTGACTATAGCATGAACCTTATGTTATCATGAACTTGAAGTAGATTTAAATCTTAGCATTCAATATATGGAATTCTGTAAAATATTATCTAATCTGAATTAAATTATTATTTAAAATAACAAAATTGAGCAAACTATGTAATGCCCATTATTTGTAACCTGAAATTTTATTAATAAGCTTTTCTAAAAAAAAATATACTGAAGAATAACCATACACCTCTATTTCAATGTTTATGAAACTCCTAAACAACATACTTACCCTTCACAGATGTTCATTATATAAAAAGACATTTAGGAAGACGGTTGGATTATAATTCTCTAAATGCGTTTGCGCAATACGATTACGTTAGTCTCTTAATGCAGGCTGAGTTCTGAACAGAGCAGTATGTCTACCTCTGATCAGTTATTTGCTGTTGTAAGAATAAAATAAAAGTGGGATTAAGGAATGAATGTTACATCTCGCATGTATTTGAGCAACAGCAGAGAAATCCTACTGATAGCTTCTTCCCAGTGCTGGATGGATGAAGGAAGGCAGAATAAAATGTGTGGGGCAAATATGTAAATAATTTTGTGACAGTCAAGCATGACTTTTAAAAATATTCTTACGCTATTATATGATCTTTATATTGTATTTAACTTGGGACTTTTCTTGAAAAGGACTTTGGAGCTCTAGTTTTACTGTTAGTAACACTCCCCCTCCCC
>NW_005841863.1:3777583-3781294 GCF_000455745.1 Alligator sinensis
CCCCCCCCACACACACACGGGAGTGGGGGTAGGGGGATGGGAGCATCAGTGCTCTGTGAACTGAACTATCTTTTTCTGATTAATTTAGTACAAAATGGTTTACATCTTATGGACTTCACAATAGACTGGCTCCAGAAGTTTCCTAGAAGCTGGTCCCAGAGGGTCAGATTTTTGCACCCCGTTTGGCTGCCCAACACTGCTTTGATGCACTGTAGATGGAAAACTAGTGTAACTAGCTACCTGGGAGTTTGCAGTGTTTAAAATTAAACCTCAGATGAAATACTGCTGATCTAAAGGCTTTTTGCATCTTATCCTGCTGCCCAGTGTGAGTAGCATTCATAAGGAGAAGTTGTGGTTGGGTTGTCTTTGGAACTACATGGGCAGTCAGATGTGAATTACAAGAACACTGACTGCTAGACTGGACTTCAATGAGGTCTAGAATCCAAGGTTGGCAAAATATAGATGCTCTGTCCTTCCAGACTCATGGCTCATAATCTGGACTAGAATGCCTATTGTGGCATCCTGCCAGTGAGAGAACTTCTGCTAGAATTTCTCTGACTCGGTATATAAATGTTTTGGCCTTCTGTCTACCTTGAGATTCAGTCTAGTCGACATGGCATTTACTTAGTAAGACAGATCACTGTCAATGGAATCCATGCATACTTGTCATTTAACAGGGACATTTTTTTTTTTAACCTTGACCTATGTCATGTGATGGGAATAAAAAAATTCTAATTGAATCCCTAGGCAGCATTCCAGCTTTTTGCTGTACTATATATAATTTATTAATATATAAAATTCAGCCATTACTTGTGGCCTTTTTAATATACATAGGCAGCTGCAGTATTGCTGATGTCATACATTTGGAAATGGAGTGTCAGACCACAGATATTGTTGGCTACAAATGTCCAACTCGGGATCCTTCAAATTCTGGTTTATTAGGCGGATTGAAACACTGCAATGAGTTGAATCATAAACCTTGGGCTGGTCCTTACACACATACACACACACACACACACACACACACTAGCAAGCTACAAGAGTCAGGTATACCTATCCCACAGGCTCTGGAGTCCGTTGTTGAGGCTTCTTTCAGTGTGGTATCATCTTCCAGAAGGGGGTCACCAGCTGGTCCTTCTGGCTGGACAGGTCGGGTGCTGGTCAAGTTGGAGATCAAGAGGGTGCCACTGAGAGTCACTTTTCACTGCTTTTTATCTGTCCTTGGCAGACTTTGGTGACTCCCCAGTTTTCAGGTTTGCCCAATCCAGGGGTCGTTGACCCTTGTGGGACTTCCCCCCTCGGTGGCTACTGGATGGCATGTCAGCCCCAGGGGTCGTCCACATGTACATGCAGGTTTGGGAGTCCGTTGATGAATTTTGAATAGGGCTCTGGGAGCAGTCGATTTGGAGATATTCAGCCCAAAAGTTGGTCCCCGACATTGATTAACTCAGGCCAGGGCTTCTAGCCCTTGATCAGTGACATTTAGAGATGTCCTGGTTGCTACATTGTCTTCTATTGAGTTCTTCCGTTGGTTGATCTGCAGTTTCCTTAGGTGTTAATTACTGCCTGCTACCATGTTACACATTCAATCACTGATTCACTCGCTCTTTCAGGGGCCAGCCTGATACAGGGAAGGGCAGTTTGATTCCTGCCCTTGTTAACATTGTTACAATGTATAACTTACTCATGAAACTAAATACATTTAGTTGAAAGTTGAAAGGTGAGGAGTATAAAATATAAGCTACAAAAGTAATGCCATGGTACACAAACAGATAAAAATACCAAAATACAAGGGGAGATACAAAATGCACACATACAAATTTCAAAACACAATTCCTTATCTTAAAGTGAAAGAGAGAGGAAGGAAGAAAAGGTAGAAGAGGAAAAACATATCCAAGGAGGGGAGAGCAACTGCAGGCAAGAGGAAAAGGGGCTTTCTGCTACAATATCACTATGCTCGTTTAAAGATAATGGCATTTTAAAAATAATAACTTTGGGTTGGTTTTATTTGCCTTTTTTGAGCTTTGATGATTCACATTTTCTAGGTTTTCTCTAAATAAGGGCTAGAAGGTGCTGCTTTTTTTCACTGGGTTATTTATTGGATGATCCAGCACATGAAGCTGAGGGCCTTTGCTTGTGCCACACCACAGCTGGGTGGGCTTTGCCAGTACCGTGCCACAGCCAGACAGGTGGGTGGTGGCTTTGCCTGTTGTGTGGCTAGGTAGCAGGGAGAAGCAGTGATAGTGGTCTGGGTCAAGAGTGCCAGCCCGCTAGGGACTCAAGCCAGATTCATCCAGCCCACCACTCCAAAAAGCTTGCCTACCTGTGAACAAGAACAGTTTCAAAATTATTATATTTTAATTATTTGCACAATCCTGAAGAAACTATCCACGCAAAACATAACCCCAAAGAGATTAAAATATAAAGCTCAAATACTTCTGATTTACAAAATGTCTGAGTAAGATTGAGCTTGTGGAAGTTAATAATCTGTTATTCATGTACTTGTATAAAACATTTTGCATACATAGTCAAATATATTGTTGCACTTTTTACTTCAAATACCATTCTTTTACTGGGCCCAGTCCTACAATATTTACTTACTCAGGTATTATTTATACATACTAATAGTCATTCAGTTAAATGGAAAACTTTACATAAAGAGTATTTGAGTAAAGTTAATAGAATTATATCTATAATTTGCAATTTGCATGAGAGAAATAATCCATTATGCCTTGGTTGGAAATAGAGCATGTTTCCCATCTTGTTAATGTTATTCGCAACCCAGTTTTGTGATCTACTTTAATTTAGCTAGAATATAATTTACTACATATCTAGCTAATTGGCTTTCACATGTAGGCACTCACCACAGTGTTGACCACAGTATAAGAAACTTACACGAAATAGAATCAGTTTTAAATGATTTTGCATGTATGCATATTTGCACCTCAAATTCCTCTTTGGTAAAAATATTTAAAAAGATTATTTTCTAAAAGAAAACATGAGCGATATTTTTTATAACATAACAAGAGTTTCGTTACCTGCTGACAGTCAAATCCATCTGTGGGGTAACTGCTTTACTATAGTGGGTTTTCATTAGGAATGTATTTGTCTTGAGCATATTTTCTTATTAATGGTAATAATCAGTGGGTGCGTCTACACATTCATTAATGCACCGTAGTTACATCACATTAAGTTTAGTACTTAACCGAGTACTAATTCAATGCTCAGTAACTCATGCTACTGAGCAGTAGCACCAGTGCACAGGTTTTTAGTGATGCTAACTGTGCGGTAGCCTAATACTACTGAGCAGTGGCATATTAGCATGGTTTTTGCCCAGCATGCTACTGCACAGTGTTATTAAGCTACTGCGCAGTTAGTGTCTTGTGCCCAAAGTCTAGTTTTTTGCTAGTTTCTGTAACCATCTCTGCATCTTTCACTGAAATATTTTTTTTTTTCCTTAGTCATTCCAACAAAATTATCTTCAGGATAGTCACTTTACATGCATCCTTTACACCCCTAGGTACAAATAATGGTCTATTGGTACTAGTGTGCTACTGTATTCTTGAGGCAAGGTTTTTATGTGATATCTTTAACTGGACCAACTGTATGGCAGACAAAGCTTAGTGGTTGCAAAAACTTTACTTACGCCGCTTGTAGCCGCGACGCAGACGGTCCGGTCGTTTGAACAACTATGTGAGTTGTTCCAGCTGG
>NW_005841863.1:3790324-3790595 GCF_000455745.1 Alligator sinensis
CTACCGCCTGGTGGAAAGCGATATGCGCCCGTAGATCATTTGCATTCTCCACGCGGCGGGTCCCGGTGCACCAGGGGCAGCACCCGATTAGGTTCATCTCCATCACTGTACCCTTAGATCCCATCCTCGTCGCCATGTCTCGGACGGCCAGAGCCGACTCGAGGTGATTTAGAAATTACCCGTTCGCTGGGCAGGCTGGTGAATGGAGAGGCAGACAAAGCTTGGTGGGTGCAAAAACTTTACTTACGCCGCTTATAGCCGCGATGCAGAA
>NW_005841863.1:3791041-3801653 GCF_000455745.1 Alligator sinensis
AAGAGGCTCTCATGTGGCGGGAAAATTCCATCATGCTGAGGCACCAAAATCACTGGGTTGTGACAAGAACTAGCAGATGGAATTAATCAAGCTGTAATTTGAATTAAAGCACTGACCACTGTGAGTATATTGCTAATAGAAGACACGACTGAGAGAATGCAGGTGTTTCCATTCAACGACAAAGAGATGACAACACCTTTCCATCCAGCTGACATGTGGACAAAAGGAAAGGTGGCCCCATAGGGAAGATGCCCCCTTAACAGCAAGGAACTTCCCTCATACTACACAGGAAAAAGACGTGGCAGACAAAATGGGGAGAGTAGCTCCTGAGTAGGGGAATGCACTACTTTTCAAACTGTCGACCTGGAAGGGACCTCGGAAGATCATCAGGTCCAGCCCCCTGCCCCAGGGGTGGGAAGTCAGCTAGGGTCAAAGGATCCCAGCAAGATAAGCATCCAAATGTTTCTTAAAAGTGTCCAGAATAGGTGCTTGCACCACCCGCTGGGGGAGTCTGTTCCAGGCCTTGGGGGCTCAGACAGTAAAGAAGTTTTTCCTTATGTCCAGCCTAAAACGGTATTGCAGGAGCAATGTGACCGTTGGACCTTGTCGTCCCTTGGGGTGCTCTGGTGAACAGACGTTCTCCCAAATCCTGATGAACACCCCTTATGTACTTATAGGCTGCCACCAAGTCACCCCTGAGCCTGCGCTTCTCCAGGCTGAAGAGTCCCATAGCTCATAGCCTGTCTTCATAAGGCTTCTTCTCTTGCCCTCTGATCATGAGCGTGGCTCTCCTCTGTATTCTTTCAAGCTTCTCCACGTCCTTCCTAAATTGTGGAGCCCAGAACTGGATGTAGTACTCCAGCTGCAGCCTCCCCAAGGCCAAGTACACCCAGACATCCTGGGTCTTGCTTGAGATGCATTAGTAGACGCAAGCCAGAGTATTGTTTGTTTTGCCAGTTGCAGTATCGCAGGAGCTGTTATGTTCCTTTTGTGATCAGTCATGACCCCCAAGTCTCTTTCAGCTATGGTGCTAGCAAGTGTAGCATTGCTGAGCCTATAAGTGTGATGCTGGTTTTTTTCCCCCCAAGTTAGAGCACCTTGCATTTCTCCGTATTGAATGCCATCGGGTTTTCATCCACCCACCTTGCAAGCCTATCGAAGTTGGCCTGGATCACCAACCTATCCTCAAGTGTGGACACTCTTCCCCAAATTTTGGTGTCAGAAAATTTAGCCAGTCCACTTCTGACACCAGTGTCCAGATCATTTATGAAGACATTAAAGAGTACTGATCCAAGAACAGAGCCTTGGGGGACACCACATGTCACTGAGTGCCATGTTGATTCGGTTCCGTCAACTACCACTCTCTGGGTCTGACCTCAGAGCCAGTTCCCCAGCCATTGGACTGTGGAGTAGTCAAGGCCACAGTTGCCCAATTTTTTCCATAAGGACATCATGGGACATCAGGTCAAAAGCTTTTTTAAAGTCCAAATATATGATATCAACCTCCTTCCCTTTGTTCAGGTAATGTGTCACCTGGTCATAGAAGGAAATGAGAGAGGTCAGGCAAGACCTGTTACAGCCACAACAAACCTGTGCTGGCTATTCCTCAGAATGTTGCCTTCTGCTAGCCTGTCCAGAATGGTTTATTTGATCATTTTTTCCAAAATCTTCCCAGGGACTGAGGTCAAACTGATTGGCTTGTAGTTTCCCGGGTCTTCTTTCCTTCCATTTCTTGAAGATGGGCATAACTTTGGGCCTCTTCCAATCTTCAGGTACTTCCCCAAAGTGCCGTGAGTTCTTAAATATCCTCGCCAGTGGCTGCGCTATGATGTCTGTCAGTTCTTTTAGCACTCTTGGGTGTAATCTATCCTGACCAATTGATCTGTGGTGGTCCAGCCTCTCAAGATGCTTCCTCACAAGATCCACACCAATGGTGGGCATATATTCATCCTCACCCTGGTCATCCCACATCACGTTCGGCAGGGTGGTCCCTTTGGGCTGGTGAAAAACCTTTGCAAAGCAATCTTTAAGCAGATTGGCTTTTTCCTGGGTGTCAGTAGTCAGCTGCCCCAGCTGGTTTAGCTGGGGTCCAATGTTGCCCTTGTTTTTCTTCCAACTCCCCACATATCTGAAGAAGGACTTTTTATTGTCCTTGATTTGTGTAGCCAGATGGAGTTTAGCTGCAGCCTTGGCTTTTCTAGTTCGCTCCCTGCAGGTGTGGACCAGTGCAGTAAACTCCTTCTTAGTGGTGTTTCCTGTCCTCCATCCATTATACGCCTCTCTTTTTAGATGTAGGAGGTCCATGAGTTCCCTGTTGAGCCAAGGGAATTGTTGAGCTTTTCTACCACCTTTCCTATGGGTTGGGATGGACTCCCCTTGTGCTTCCAGGATTGCTTCCTTAAGGAGCAACCACTCATCATGAACTCCTCTCCCTGTGAAATCACGGCCTCTCAGGGCCTCAAGGACAAGCATCCTGAGCTTATGAAAGCTACCATCACAGCTACAATAACACTCCAAGCCTACTAATATATTCTTCTTACTTAGCAAGAAAAGTCTAGTAATAAATTTGTACTTAATCAGTCCAGTTACCCTTTCTACACCAGCAAGAATTCATTCACTTAGTCAATATTGTATTAGTTATTTACAGCTGTGATGCAGAGTGCAACAAAACTTTAATCTTTTACCAAGTGCATTGTTAAACTCCTAAATCCTCACTAATCATTCTACAGTGTGAATAAAATTAGGGATAAAACTCCTGCTGTGTGAACTGATTTCTGGGAGGGTAATCTAGATAAGTACAATTTTTAAAAGTTTGTACTCAATAACCAGAAAGTGCAGTGTATTATATGGCTCTTCCACTTCTTTGTCCTTATATCTGAACAAATAAAATACTTGAATCTTTTATAAAACAAAGAATCCACTAACGGGGGCCCTTACAGCTTATTTACAAGCACCTATTTTATCCAATATTCATACAATTAAAACAGACTACAGGTTTTCCTCGCTTTATGTGGGTTCAGTATGTGCAAATTCGTTCTTATGCAATGACCCTTTTTACACCAAAGATTAATTATATGCAAGGTAAATTCACTCTTATGCGACTGGTGTGGTGGAAGCCCGCAGTCAGCTGCTTTGAGTGGTGCACTGTGGGAGTGACGTGCATTAAAATAAAGTCTGTGTGGATCTGTGCTCCTCACTCGTTGTCTGCGACACGTGTTTCTGTAGTTGCCATCCCCATTATGGTAACATTTACCACCACCCTGTGCTTGTGTGTACTGTCTGCTGGTGTAAAAGAGGTGGGAATGGGTCTGGGGGTCAGTACAGTCGAGGTCTTGGAACGTATCCCTATTTGTTACATTATAAAGTGGGTTCCCTTTATGCCAATTCAAGTTATGCGCCACTTTCAAGGAACGCATGGACAGCATAAAACGAAGGAAACCTGTAGTCAGTCTAATTTTCTGTCTCGTATACTAATACTATGCTTCAATATCAAGGAGACAAACCTGCAAGGAAATATTAAAAACAAAACAATGTTTTTGGCTTTTTTCCTTAATTAACAAAAATACTCTATTTTATAAATTCTTCTTGGTCACATGGTGTTGTATTTAGATCACCTAATTGAGAAGCAAGGCTTATTAGGACAGTGACAGGACTTCGATAATGGAAATACACTGTTTCCACTTCTAGGCCCTGCACGTGCAGACCTAACTTGGGTATCTCCACACAGCGGTGCCTTACTTATTGCAGTATAAACATAATCACTGTTTGAATAACGCTCAGTAGTTTTGTACTTTAGACCAAGGAGTCTGCAACTTTACAGCACACAGGCCAGATCCAGCCTACAGAGGCATTGGATCCACCCTACAGACATGAGGCTTTTGTGGCATTTGGTGGCAGGAATTTCAGCTGCAGGTGCTTTCCCTATGCCACCATGGGGATAAACGCAAGCTGTGAGAAGGTCCTATCACCTGCCTGGCCATAAATCATTGACCCAAGGTGGTTCATTATGGAAAAAGGTTGCAGCTGAAAAAGGTTGCCAAGTGCTGCTTAGACTGTTGTGACTTATACAGAGATTACTATTGGTAGATCATTTAAAAAACGTAGCTTATGCGATGACAATGACCTACACTATTCTCCATTAGGATTTCTCAGGGGACGTATTATGAAATAATCACCACCTGTTCCAGAGATATTAGATATTGAAATTTTGCCAGAGCAAGACAGCTGCCTATAAGTACTGTCCTGGCATATTTTATTGCAGATTCAGAAAGTATGCTGTTCATTATCTATACATGAGTTCTTTTTGCTTAAAAGTGCTTTTACACTTGAATAATATAGCATAATGGATTCTGAATCTTTTTGATCAGCAGAGTCTAGATCCTGTGCATGTTAAGTCTAGGAACACCTCACTAGTTTATTAATATTTCACCATCTAAAATGGATCTTAAGAGGAAGCATATTTCATAACAAGATGTGCGGTGAAGAGAAGAAAAGAGATAATTTAAATAAGGGTACCAAAGGCAGAGAAATCTGATATTAATTCTCTGATTTTAGAATCAAAATAATAGAAATCAGACACATGAATAGATTTTAAATTTCCACTGCCTGGGCCCTACAATACCAATCACTAGTGAAACATGTAAATTGAGACAATATAAAAACAAAAGGCAACCAAGGTGACCAGCTGTTCTGGTTTTGTATGTATGGTTTTGGGGGGTGGATTTTTCTATGTTGGCTGATAAGACAGAAGTCGGTGTTTAGTCCCAGTGGTAGCATAATCAGCCACTTGGCTGACCTTCTACAATCTGAAATCTGCTATCCTAGCACCAATGAGCTTGTGTCTCGGCTGCAACTTACAGCATCTCACCTATGAATCTTTGCACAACTCCTGTGCAAACTGGCAAGTTCTGGGATTTGGGATACTTTAAGTGCCAATGCATGCAATAATTAATTGAAAAAGTTCTACATGGGGACGCAAAACAGAAATGACAAACACTTCAATTAAAAGGAGAATAAGCTGGGCAGCTATCATTAGCAGGCATAGAAAGCTGGACATTTGACAGAGAGAGGCTGAAAAAATGGGGACAGATGGGAGAATTCACAAATAGGCGCCCATCCTATGTAATGAGTGACTGGCACCCTTCCAAACTGTCTCATCCTTTGTGACCAATTATCCTCCACCTAATATGAACCCCTCCTAGGAGACTCTGGCTTTGTACAGAAATTCAGATCCCCTTCCATTTTTTAAAGTTTAGTCATATTAAGTTTGCTTGGGCCATGATGGCAGTTACATTACTATAATTGAAAGGCACTAGAAAAAACAAATGTAAGTTTTTTTTTCAGGCTGTTTGTCTGGTGCATTGGACAGCATTTTGTGTACAGACCATTCTTGCCAATTTTTGCTGCTGTTTGTGTGGGTCTTTCACAATACAACATGAGAGAGAGAAAAAAAGTCTTAAAAAAAAAAAGGAGCTATTAAGACCATTAAAAGTATCAGGAGGGTTCTGCGGAAGGAGTAGAATCTAAATATACTTGTAACTATTTAAAATTAACCACATTTAAATCAATTATATCCTTTTAATAGTAAAAAACAAATCAAACGTCTACACAGAAAGCTTCTAACACCCACCAATAAATTATTAGATTTTGCTCTAAAGAATGAGAGCTTAATTCCCTCCTAAATATACAATACATAGTATCTTATATAACTGTGAATATTCTCACAAATAATGTAAGAGTCTAGTCCTTTTGAATAATATAAATAAGAATATAAAGGCATTTTAAATGTGTTCTGGGATGCGGCACCAGGTGCTTTAATTAGTGAGCCACACTAATTAAAAGCACCCATGTATCATATGTATGAGCATCCCTGCATTTCCCTGCACTGAAAAAATGGTGGCAGGATGCTTTCAACTAAAGATCACCAAATGTGTTTTATTTCAAAGTGCCCCACTGCCATTTGTTCTGTATGGAGATGCATGGGGATGCTGATACATATGTGGAAGGCTGCCGGGGTGCGGCAATTTCCGTGTTCTAGCAGACTTCATTAATTGAGTCTGCTCGGATGTGCTGGATTTCCAGTGTGTTGGACCAGGCTCCCTGCACGTGTATAGGAACCCTAGAAGTCTAGTTCTAAACTTTTGGCTTCAATGTATTCAATGGCAATAGGTTTCACTGGTTAAATTGTGTATTGGATGAAGTATATATTTTTAACAGATTTATTTTTATTTCCTTTCTATTTCATTTACTGCCCTGTTCTTGTTCTATAAAAAGGGATAAATAAGATCACTTGATTTGCTATCTCTCTAACATTAATTATTTACAAACTAAACTATATACTATGTTATTTATTCTTTTAATAAAATATTTTTTTCAACTGCTCCTCATTTTCCTTCATTTCCATACTGTAATATTTTATCTTGTTTTTGCACTACTATTTCTCCTGGGGGTTGAAGGAAGGTTCACCAAAATTAATATTATTCAAGTTTTCAAAATTATTTACTATTCCATCCTGCTTGTCTGTTTTTTGGTTAACAGGGAGCTTTCAGTAAGTGTTTTCATTGCATTGTATTAGTATTTCTACTGGTTGAATCAGGGTGGAATGATTTATATCAAGGTCACTTAAATAATTTATCTTAATTATGATTTCAATCAGCAAGCAAGAAAACTATTTAAATAATTGTTTTGAATCTTGCCTTGCATTTGTATTTTTCAGTTATTTTCCTATAATATGAATTATTCTTATTGGTCGCAACTAAAGATAACCTTTATATTTGGTACCTTTTCCAGGAAGATATGCTAAATATCTAAAGTAATTATTCAGCTTAATATTTTTTCAGATCCTTATTTTTTCTTTCGGGATGTTAGAAAATGCTGGATGACATTTCTTATTTAGCAGATTTTTTTTTTTACTCTGTAAGTCTGCTTTTGGATAAAATTTGGAATCAATTAAAAATGCAGAAAATTTGCATTTTAGTGGATTTTTATTAGTTAAATAAAACTACATTAAACATCCTGGATACATAAGAAAAAAAACACCTAGTGTTGTACTTAAAGGTAAGTGATTTATTTAGCAACAGAATTATTATTAGGAATGAGTACATTACGTGGGTTGTTTCCAGTCACCACATCCTTCATGACCTGGGTTCCAGGTTTTAGGTTAGCTGCAGAAAAACACAGATTTTCTCCTTTAAGGGAGAAAAACATGGGAAACAGTGGGTTTCCCATTGCAGGCCGACAGAGTTCCAGCCTGCAAGAGGCTGCTTGGGGCTGGGGGGAACATGATGGGGGTGGGGGTAGGGATAGCTTGCAGGAGTCCCAGTGGTGGTGGTGGCAGCACCAAGTCTTGCCACCCTGCGTCACCCTCCCAAAGGTGGGTGCCAGGTCCTGCCTGCTGGGCTGCGGAGGCCTCCAGGGGAAGGACAGCAGGGTAGGGAGCCCTGAGCCCCGCAGTGGGTAGTCCACATCCTCCCATACTCTCCACAGGCTCTGCTTTGCTCCAGCCATGCCACCCATCAGGGGAGGGTCTGGGCTCCACGCTCCATTCTGGCTGCAGGAGCCGCCACCTCCTGTGGACTGCAGCTGGAGTTCAAGTTCTCCCATACAACTACTCCCATAATTTCCAGGCTGTATTTCTGTTTCTCGGCCTACTGTTACTACAGCTGGGATCCAGCCTTACACCCTTTTTTGGCATACTACCAACATTAAATAGTTAAAAACACAAACCTGTTAATCTACTCTCACACAAGCCTTCCCTCCCTCTCCTCCTTAGTGCGACTGTGATGGAGTTCTCTGTAGGTGCTTAATACAGATGGAATATTTGGACATCAGTAGCCTGGGCACCCAGGACCCTGTTTCCTCAGTGGCTTTCTGAATTCTCCTACATAATTTAGCTCCAAGAGTTTGATTTTTATAATTTCATATGTCTTGCCAGCTTAACATTATTTTCTTGCCTTTCTGCATTCCTTGTAACCCTTGTAGTATGTTTAAGTAGCCTCTGTGCTGATCTAAAGATTATAATTTTTGTCACTTCTTCTTTAGGCTCTTTTTACTATGTTGTTGTGATTTGCCTTGGTTTCTCTTCTAGTGCTGCAGAATTAAAGGGCAGAACATTTGGGAGAAGCACCAGAGTGTACTTCTGCTGCTTCATGGATCCGGAGCCATCCCAGCCTCCTGGCTCAGTGGCAAGAAGCCACTTCTCTTTAAATCTCTTCTTAAAATCTATCCTTTTTTTTAGCTCAGACCTGATTCCCCTCTCAAAATGTTTTGTGTTTATGTATTAAGGATATTTTATACAAATACACCATGTTGTACCATGTTGCTACCACTTTGTGCTGTGATCCTGTACTAATAAACTCACAAGCAATACTTTGGCACTTGGAAGGGGACTTAACTCATCTCTCTAAAATATTATTCCAGCATTGTTTGTCCTGCTGCTCAAAAAAGATGTAAAACCTCAGTCCTGATCACTTTTGCTCAATAAAGTTCCCGTCACTTTTTGCAGGAACAGTGAGTCGTGTATTAATGCTGGCTGTGTTCCAAACTGGGTAATAACATCACATCTCTCTAAATCCTTCCTGCAATTTGGATAAGCATTTCCCACTTCCCAGTGTACACTCGTTTCACATCACTGCCCAGTGTTAGCAGATGTCATGATCCATGAAGCAAACCATTAAAGCAACTTGATTTCCAGCTACCAAAAAAGCTCTGTATTTCACACAAGTAACCCGGCAATTAGCAAGGAAAGAACAGGGCGTTTTAGGGGCCACTTTCATACCATACTCATCACTGGTCTGGCTTTTCTCATTGGTACCACAAGGCTCTAAAATCTCAGGAATAAGGCAGGCAAAGTTCTTCGGGTAGATATGATATCTTTTATTAGATCAACTGGTATTTGGTAAGAAGTTCTTAGCAAGCTTTCACATGATCGTCCTTCTTCAGGCATTGGAAGTCTCTGCTGGTCTAAGACTCCAAGGAATGAAAGCAGCTAAAAGTGTGACAGGATGTCAGTGAGAATGTAAATAGGTGGAAATTAGGGAAACAAAAAGGTAGTGCAGGGAAGTGGGGGGCGGGGAACCTAAAGATGAGTACAGTATCTAGGTTGTAGCCGTATTGGTCTAGAGGAAAAGGCAATCAGGACTCATAGTAGAGATGATATATTTGATTAGACCAACCAGATTTTTGCAAAAAAATTGATTTAATTGCAAGCTTTCGGGCACAAACACCCTTCATCGGGCATTGGAGAAAAGATTGTAAAAGTTCTCCTGGGTAGAAATGGAAGTTCATATTTCATAGGATTTCACTGAGGAATCAATAGGTGGAAAACTCCTCTGGGCAGTCAGTTAATAGCTCCCATGAGGATCTGTGATGATGGAAATGATCTTGATACAAAGGCAGGAGCAGGATCTCAGGTGGTCACAGTTGGTAAAGGTGTGTAAGGAAGACTCTAATTCAGGGGTTGGCAACCCCCAGCGCACATGCTGAGCATGGCATGCAAGGCCATTTTGCTCAGCACGCCACAGCCAGCCCTGGCTCTGGGTAGCTGCTGCCAGTGACGGAGCCTGGGCTGCCCCAAGCAGGGCTTGCAGCGTCCTAGCCACCTGTTGGGAACAGCCGGGCTCCCGGCTGGCAGCAGCTAACCAGAGCTGGGGACAGCTGCAGCCGGGAGGCTACAAACAGCTGTGCTGGGCTCCAGAGCCCTGGCATCAGCTCTGTACCGGCACGTGCAAGCATGCCTCAGAGCAAGCAGTGGGGGAGGGGCCTGAGGCAGCACAACTCCAGTCTCTCCCCGGCTCCTGGTACAGAGCTGGTGACTGGGCTCCAGAGCCCAGCACAGCTGTTTGTAGGCAGCCTAAGCTCTGGGCAGCTGCAGCAAGCAGGCTGCAAACAGCTCTTCCATCAGCTCCATTCTGGCAGCGACTGTGCACGCACCTCAGAGCAAACAGTGGGGCAGCACAGCCTGCCCTGAGGTGCGCGCACACTCGCAGCCAGCACAGAGCTGATGCCAGAACTGTGGAGCCTGGTGCTGCTGTTTGCAGCCTCCCGGCTCTGGGTAGCTGCTGCCAGCCGGGTGCCCGGGCTGCTCCCAGCAGGGAGCTGGGATCCTGCAAGCCCTGCTGGAAGCAGCCCCAGTTCCAGCAGCTACTCAGAGCCGGGGTAGCTGCTGACAGCCACAGAGCGCAGGCTGGGGGCAGGGCCTTTGGATAGGGGGCAAGGGGCACAAGCAGGGCATCCTGCCACGTACCCCCTGCCCTCATTTTGTTTTTCTGGCATGCCGGCACTCCGGCACCTTCCAAGGTAGGCATTGTGGGGGTTTTCAGCACTCCGGCCAAAAAAACGTCGCCTAGCCCTGCTCTGATTCAAGGTAGAAAAGAGGCTGACTGCGAAGAAGTAAATAGCTGGAAACGAGGAAGAAAAAGAGGCGGAAAGAAAAGTGTAGGATGTCAGGTCTCAAGGTCCTTTGGGTAAATCTCTTTTATTAGACCAACCCAAAGGTCAGACGTCAGGTCTGGGAGGCAGACGGCCGCCCTTCCTGCGCGAGCCTCTGGCCAGGGCCCGCGAAGGACACGCCGGTGCCGGCGCAGTCCTCCAGCGGCGGGGGGGGGGGCCCGCC
>NW_005841863.1:3802241-3829088 GCF_000455745.1 Alligator sinensis
CCGGGCGGCGCTACGCCACCGCCTTCTACCTGTGCTGCCTGCGGCAACGCCCGCACACGGCGCAGGACGAGCGGGAGGTGACGGGCTTCAGGGTGAGCGCGGGCCGATGACACTTCATCCTCTCCGCCTCCCCTGCCAGTGTGGGGAGCGGGGGGAGTCTGGCCAGTCACTTCATCCCCTCTGCCATCCCTGCCTGTGCTCAGGGGAGTCTGGCCACTCCTGGCACTTCTTGGAAGAGTTTCATCCAAAGGGCTGGGTGGGAATCCGCCCTGCAAGGTGGCAGGGAGATGTCTTGTCTGAGACCGCCTTTTTCCTTTTGGAAGAGAACGGCTGACTTTCTGCTGACCTGCACCTGGTATCTAGAGCATCCCCCTGGGAAGTGCCAGACCCAGCTTCCAGTCCTGGGCAAGGCACAGCTTTTTTTCATAGACTACTTAGGGGCTGGAAGCAACCTTAGGAGATCATCAAGTGCAGCCCCGCAGCCATAGGCAGGAAGTCAGCTGGGCTCAAGGGATCCCAGCCAGAAAAAAATCCACATGTTTTTTGAAAGAGTCCAGAGTAGGTGCTTGGACCACCTCTGCGGGGAGTTTGTTCCAGACCCTGGAGACTTGCACCATAAAGAACTTTTTTCTTCTGTCTAGTCTAAATTGGCCTTCCTGGGGTTTATGGCGTTAGACCTTGTTATTCCTTGGGGAGCTCTGGTGAACAGCTGTTCTCCCAGGTCCTGATGCACCCCTCGTATATAATTGTAGGCTGCCACCAAGTCCCCCCTGAGTCTTCTTGTCTCTAGACTGAAGGGTCCCAAGTCCCTCAGCTTCTAGTCTAGTGGTTCTGAGTCAGGCAGGGCAGGGCCTTATGTTAGGACACGTTTTGAACCTTGAAGGTTGTTGAGAAGTGGGATTGCCATCCTCTGGCCTGCTCTAGTCCCTTCTATGAGCACCTCTTTAGTTAGTTTCTTGGTATTATCAGTGTTTCTGCATTACTGTTTTTTTTTCCCTTTTAGAAACCACACATCTTAAAACCACATTTGTAAAAAGTTCAGTGACTTTGTCTTTATAATAAATTCACATTTGTTTATATTGAATATTCACCATTTTAACACTCTCAGAAATCCACCTATGTGGATTTATCCACCTATTTGTATACAAGAACATAGGGTTAAGGGGGATCAGTAAAGGCCTTCACCTTGTGGACTTATAGATTTCATAGACATTAGGGCTAGAAGGGACCATCGGGTCCAGCCCCCTGCCCAAAGGGCAGGCAGTCAGCAGGGGTCAAATGATTCCAGCAAAATAGGCATCAATGTGTAAAACTACTCCTGTGGTTTTTGGTATTTGGTACCATAGGTTATTGGTATAATCAGTGACTGTTTTTTGAGAAATATTCTCAGTGATGGGGCACTTACAGTAACTGTGGCTGAATTTGTGATAAACTTTGAGTCATTCAGTGGAATGAATCAACAGTCTTTCTGTTGATTCCTGTTGACTGTCAGTCAGCCCCTGAAGAAGAATCAATATCCTCTTGCTTTACAGATGAAATTGAATTTCCAAAGTTGGCGTGCTTGCATACACAAAACTCAATTGTTTTATTGTCTTTAAAAATAGCTTTTGTAGGGGAAAAATAAATGTTTTTTTTTTAAGTTTTTTGCTCAATTCTCTTAGTTGGGTTTGTCCATATAAATCTGTAGGCAAAACACTGAACATCTCCTTGACATCCAGAAAGCTTTTAGCTGTTCATTCCAAGCCTCTCATGAGCCAGACTTGTCTCTCTTGAGGGTTCCATAGAGGCATAAATAATTGGTAGGATTTATCAACAGAGGCCAAAAAATAATATGTTATTTCATTGTCTTCCTTTTACAGTGGTCATCACCATCAGAAGCAATTGAATGCTTTAAATCTCAGGAAATGTGGTTTGCTCCTCCTCAACTTTATGAATTATGTAGGCTGTGCAACTTTTCCTCACTTGATGCTCTACATAGATTTGGTTCTGATCGTGCATTAGAAGGTTGTGAACGCTGGATGTCTGTTATGTTGGCTGCTTCAAATGGCCATATTCAGCTATTACCAGGTAAAGTAACAAAATGAAGCTTTTTATTGTAGCAAGAGTTTTGGAAATGATGATAATCTTACATTTTAAGAATGTAAATCAATCTATAGCTACCAGAGATGAGGAAAAATTCCCTGGCCGCATCCAGATGAGCATGGCCATGCAGTATGTGGCACTGCAGACATGTCTGCAGCGCCACATACCACATGTTCAGGTGTTCTCTGTACTGCAAGGGAGCAGTGCGGGGCGGAGTGGGTTTGACCCATGGATATCCAGGAGTACAAAAAACAATAGAAAAAAAAGCAGAGCAGTACATGTGGGGGCACCGTGCACGGCTCAAAATGAGCCAGGCCAGCCAGAGCCACTCTCTGGCTGCCGGCCAGGCTCCAAGTGGTAGGACTGGTGCTGCTGCAGCCCCAGGAGACCCCCAGGACACCAGGTAAGCCTTCTGGGGCCAGCACAGTGCTGGCCCAAGCCTTCCCTACCCCAGTAACTTGTGCACCAGAGGAAGTGTGGCAGAGGCATTCTTCGAGGACAACTAGTGGCAGCACAAGGCACGCTGCTGCTTGTTGTCCCTGGGGAACCACATGTCCATGCTCATGTGGATGTGGCCCCTGAGAACAAGTAATCCCACAGTTGCCTGCTGCACATTTTATTTCTCTGAGGCAGCTGCTGTTACAGACAGGATACTGAACAGGTTAAAGACTTCATTGCTATCTTGCCTTTAATCATCTACCAAGCATTAGTTATATATAGTATTGTGGGAGCAGGTAAATCTCAATTTGTATAGTAACTTTTATCCTGGAGGATATGGCTGAGTTTAAGCCCCACTCTGCCATGTCGTCTTTAACCAAAATTTAGCCCTTGCTTTAAGGAAGGACTTATTTCTAAATATTGCATTAACCCAAATTACAGTGCAGTTAGATCATCTTTCTAATGTCTCTATCTCTCTCTCTGTTTTTGTTGTTGTTGTTGTTACTGCTAATCTATTTAAACATCTTTCTTTTGTTTCCTGTTTCTTAAAACTTAGGCCTTTTGCCAAAAGAAAAAGATCTGATTATTTTCTGTTTCTTCAAATATGCTTTTCCTTTTTGTTACCTCCTTGCTTTTGTGCTCTATAGTTGGTCCCATTTTTGCTGTTTTTTGTCTATATATTACTATACCACAGTAACTATTTTTAAAAGGCCACACAAAATTCGGCTTGGCAGAAGAGGTTTTTAAGTAAAACTGTATGACCTGATATGATACGTATTCCTAGTCCTGCCATAAACCTCTTGTATGATTGTTGGAAACTTGCTTAATCTGGCTACCTCATTTCCTCATTTGTAATGTAGAATTTCGTACCCTACTTGGATGTAGAAAGGCCGTAATAATTAATGTGTGAGTTTTTTAAATACTTTTTGCATACAGTGGAAGGTGTTTAAATGTTTCTTAGTGCCTGGAAAAAGAGACTTTGAACTTGAATGTCCCATTATACTCCAGAAAAATTTATTTCAACATACGGTACTTCCAGTGTTGGGCCATCTTCAATTAGGAAAGATTGGAGTTAATTAAATCTCATTGTACTCTGAACATTGTTCCTACACTGCTTCATATCCTAATGATAATGTAGCAACCAGCAAAGCGCAAATCACAGAGGAATAAAATGTTTTATATATAATTAAATATAATGTTTTTCAGGAGATGAGCTGTATCCAGAAGATCCAGATTATACAGGAGAAAAGAAAATGATCTGGTCAACAGATAAGAAGGTTGAAGATCTAATGAAGGAGGGTAGTAGACTTCATCGGATAGTAATAAAAGATCTTAACCGTATTGCTGTTTACGTGAATATCCAACCAAAATATAAACACATCAATCCAATATTGATGGACTCTAGTCTAATAGAAAATAATGAAGACTGCAATAGTAGACTATAATATGTATCTGCTTTTTCAGTCAATTTTTAAGAAAATATATGTTTATTTTTTATACATTTAGTCTTTTGTGACAGTTGCTGAGCAGATAGTATTGAAGGCTAAAGTTCAGCAGTACAGGCTTTTTTGCATTGTTCTAAAATTTACATCAACTCTGGTAAGCTTACCTCTCTGGGTAAAAGGAAGGTTCAAACTCCTACTTCATTTTAGATCTCTCTGAAATTGAAACTGAACAAATGTGTCAAGTGTGATGTTGATATGTTCAGTGAGAACATCACCATAATAAGCTACCAACTTGATTTTGTGGGTCAGTGAATGGTAAGTGAATGGCCGTATTTGACCATTCCTAATGTTGTCCTGTCCATCCTAGGCCACTTATATGCTTACAGTGGACTACAGTGATGCAATTAAATCGTACTGTCTCATTGAAAACAAAAATGCCTGTCATGTTCTGAATTCAACAAGCTCTCTTTTCTGTGTTTTAAAAAGTTACAACAGATAGTGAGGCACATGGAACTGCAATTTAAATTTTCTATTCTGTGACTGATATATTTCCAACTCTCATATTTGGGAATCTGAACATCTGTGCATTAAGTGAACTTTGTTAACTAATGCTCATTTATTCTGTTTTTTAATACTTTTTATAAATTCTGTGTTTATGGTCAGTACAATTTAGTTTAAGTGAGTTTCCAACACTCATGAGTAAAACACTTTAAGGTTTAACAGCTTTTTAGACTTTTAAACCTTCCAGACTAAAAACAGCTTGTCTGCTGAAACTGTCAGCTCAGTCTGATAGCAACTGTTCTCTTCATTTAGTGTCATACATAATTTAAAGATTTTATCATCTAAGAAAAGATTAAAAATAAACTTTACTGCATAGTTCTGAAAAAAATACAGAAATGTATTTTACTGTGCAAATGATCCTTATGAACAACTGAAGAAGTGTGGTGCCTTGGAAATATCTACTGTCATGTTTAACTTTTCAAGTTTTGTTTTGTGACTTATACCGAATGTATGTTGCCTTACAATGTAAGTCTTATATCAGAAGGCTACTTTAGCTTCCTTACATTTGGTCACCCTACACTCTGTGTGTGTGTGTGTGTGTGTGTGTGTGTTGCCAGTAGCTTTCTTAGAAGAGAGATATGATAGGGGATCTGTATAAGATTCTCTGTACTGTGCATGGAAGCAGAAGAGGTTATGATTAAGGGCCAGCCACTAGATCTGTACAGAGGGTAAGTTTTTTACAACTTTGAAAGTTTTAAAGTTTGTTTCTGTTGCACATTGGAATGAAAATAAAACCTTTTAAAATATGTATTTATGAAATTAAAGTGTGTCTTACTGGATTTAAAAAGTCAGGGTTTTTTTAATCATCCAATGACCAGAGAATTGACCCAAATTCTGATGCTTTCTCATTTAAAATGCTGTCCATTTTAGTGAAAAGCCTCTGTTTTCATGAAACAGATTGTAATGGAAAAAGATTCAGCCGATAATGTTTGTTTTGCTAGACAGTAAGGTAAAAAGAGGAACATGTGGAGTTGAGGAACAAAAATAATGGACCTTTTATTTAGTATCTCAAATTGTTTCTGTTTTTAGGGGTGAATACTTACACAGGTACTAGGAGAACAAGAGTAGGAACATGCTAATGTTCGTGTTGTTGGGCACGTGTTAACTTACATGTCCCAGTTTGAACATGTTTTTGAAGCTCATTGGTCAATATAAATGGGCAATGAAAGTCTTCCTAGCTAAATTAGCAGACTTTGAACTAGCAGTAGTTATGGTTTACAGAAGTTGCATTGAAAACATACCCATAAAATAATGCAAAAAGTGCTGCAATAATAATTATTTTGTGTTACAAAATAGGTTCCCAGTCGAAAGTAGTGGATCTATTATGTTAGCCTTTCCACAGAGTAAAAAAAAATCCTTTCCCCTGAAGAATGTACTGTCAGATAAAATGCAACAAATGATTATAACAGTTGGAACACAGAGTTAGGAGAAACAGAAATAAAAACATTCTCATGGACTTCTGCTATTTATCTTAGGTTTGTTTATATCCAGTGCTTTTAAAAATTAACCTAATTGAAAGAGTTAACCATGTCCTGCAGATTTACTGCCTATCCTGTAGCACTGCATTCAAAATAAGTCTTAAGAGCGGACTTTAGGGGTTAGTTTAAGGAGCATGTTATGTTCTGTGTAAGGAAATGATTCTCAACTGGGGTATCTCAGCAGCTTAGGGTGCCACTCAGTCCTTTTAGGGGTGACACAGCCAACCATATAATATTAGCACCATTAGGTAGGCAAACACTTACACGTGATTCACAAGCAAAAACCAGATATTTCAAATAGAAATCTATAGTGTCAAAAACATTCTGGCCTGTTATAGTCTTTCTAAGTTCTTTGCAACAGAAAAACTGCTTTGAAAGTTTACTTGGTATTTTTAATGAGGTAGTTGTTTTTGTACCTGCTTTAGCTTCCTTCTCTATAATTGAAGTTTTCTACTTTATAATAGGAAGAGGATTTTTTTAAACTTTAAAACATTTTTAAATTAGGCTGTTATTACACAAAACTAAATAAAGGCTCATTTCTTAATAGAAGATACAAATATCAGGACAACTGAAAATATTAAAGAAATAGCATGTTCTCATATAAACCATTCTGAGTGTCAGGAGAAGAGTCATTAAAAATATAAATGTCTAAATCTTTGGAAGTGAGTGGTTTGCATTTTCTTCCTTCACATAGTTTCTGTATCCTGAAAGACTGAATTAAGCAAAAAAGTATCCAGCAGGGGGGGCTTCAAAGCTGAAACATGCAGAATTTAGTAAAGAGGGGCTGAAGTTAGCAGTAGGCAGAGTAGGATAGCACTTTAGAGATTAACCATAGGCACCAATTCTGTGAGTGCCCCGAGGCTCAAGCACCCACCAAAAAAAAATAAAAATAAAAATTAGTGAGTTCTTAGACCCCTTGAGCCATTTCTGTTTTGGTTTTACATGTTAGATCTCTGGCTGCTTGCAGATGTTAAAAAAACAAACAGACAAACAAACTGAACTTTAGAAGCAGCCGTGTGTTACTTAAACCTGTGTGGTAAAAACATAGCATAATCTATATATTCTGCTTTTATAATTGCTTCTGCATATTATCACAATTGCTTCTGCTAAGGTATATAGGCCAATGATAGATTTATGAGTAGCACTAAACTTTTGCAGACAGAACCAGGAACAGATGCAATAAATAACTCCTTACAAGAGATAAGAGAAGAGGGACAGGGAAAGATGCTGAGGTAAAGAAATCAGACCCTGACCGAAGGATGACCGAGAGAGACTTAAAGACGGCCCCAGGGAGGAGATTTAAGATGTAAATGAGACATGTATGTAAACCGTCATAGAACACGTAACTGCTAGACATATGTTGCAAGACATAATACTTGGGCTGCCAATAATCACGCGACACGTTAAAATCTTTTATGTTAGCTATAAAAAGGAACCCCAGACTCTGTTTGGGGTCGACTCTGATTTGAGCGAATTAGCTCCTGGTCGATCTGTTTGCAAACAATAAATTTGAAATTGGACCCAGCCTGTGTGTGTGACTCTCCCCTAGGGGTGGATTGGACAAACCTCCAGGGGCACGAAACTAGCAGTTTGTGCAACACCTGGCTCTGCAGCATCTGTAAAGATCGGGTGCTTCAGTGGGGCTTTTTGGTGCTTTTAGCTAAAGCTGATTCAGTTATTAGCAGGGCTGGACACAGGCATGGGTGAACCGGGCAGTTGCCTGGGACCTGGACAGAAACGGT
Organism: Alligator sinensis; assembly: GCF_000455745.1. Lineage (NCBI taxonomy): Eukaryota > Metazoa > Chordata > Crocodylia > Alligatoridae > Alligator > Alligator sinensis. The sequence continues at coordinate 3,809,988 of NW_005841863.1, forward strand.
GATATTATTATTATTATTTTCTGACAAAAGGGGGCCAGATACTAAAAGTTCACCCAGGGCCAAAAGCACCAGAAAAAGCACCTGATATTCAGAAATACTGCAGAGCTGGGTTAAGTTATGCGCTGCCTCTTTTGGGCATGGGAACATGCTGTGTTTAAAGTAAAGGGCCTTTCTTTTAACATCTGCACGTGCCCACTGCCAACACCAAAGTGGACCTATGAGGTCAACTCGTTCTCAGAAAAACACCCTGTCTTGCCTTCTGTCTGACTTCGTACGGAGTGGACAAGGTGCATGCATTGGTGTAGAAAGCAGAGGCAATACCAGGGAGACTTACTAAGCCATTTAGCTGGGATATGCGCACAATAAACATTTTTAGGCCCAAATGAGTAAAACATTGATGGTTAGTTGAAGCGAAGCTGCAGAAGGCTGCAGACCGCGACTGCTGCGTAAGAGCTCAGGTGGCTTTGATGATGTGCTAGCTCCTCCTGAAGACGCCTGGTCTCCAACCCCTGCCTGGAGTAAGACTTTAGCTCTAGTTTTTCTTTAACCCTGGCAGAAGAGAGGCAGAAATGGAAGGGGAAGGGGTGGTCATCATAGGTTGTGCTAAGGGCGGGAGGACAGATGCTTCCCTTCCCCCAAACAACTGACTTGTGCACTGAATGGCATCCAGGTGCACCCACGGGGCACAGGGTTGTGTGCGCACACTGTCATGACTGGACTGAGGACAAGGGAGCCGGCTCTTCCCACTCCTGGCTCCACGTGCTCCCTAGTATTTTTCTACGCCATTGGCTGCCTCCCTCTCCCAGTCCAGCGTGCTACGTTTCAGCTTCTACGCCTGCGCGGCGGATGTTACGCCACCACCAGCTATGGGGAGGAGATACATTTGCGCAGGCGCGCTGGGCATCAGTGCCGCCATTGCGCAGGCGCAGCAGACGCGCCGGGCACAACCCCTTAGTGCGAAGGCGCGCGGCGCGCAGCTGCCCCCATTGCGCAGGCGCAGTGGAGAGTCTGCCGTTGCAGGGGCGGGGCTTCTGGAAGCTTCTGGGCAGGGTGCGAGGGCGGCGGCGCTCGGCCGGGATGTGAGTGCGCGCGGGGGAGCCGCGGGGTGGAGCGGGCTCCTTTCCACCCTCGAGTGCAGTCGCCCGGCGCGGGGAGGGCTGTGGACGAGCTCGGCCCTCGTGCTCTGCAGGCTTCAGCCCCGCTTGCGGAGCGAGGTGGCTCTTGCATCATGTACAGGGGGAAGCGCGTCCCTCCTCTCCTCTCCCGCTTCTCTCACACCTCTGCTGGGTGCTGGGAGCCAGTTGCACTGGCTGCAGAGGGCACCAGCAAGACCCTACCTCCTTGGTCCCCTCGCAGATCGTCTTCCAAGCAAGGAAGGCACTGCTGGGACACTGGAGAGAGAGAGAGAAATCCCCCTGCCCCCCAAATGGAGGCTTTGGGGAAAAATGTACCCTCAATGCAAAGAGTAATTGCAGGTGGTGGAGCAGAAATCCCCCCTCCCCTCTGCAAAAGCATGAGTGGATTCTTGGGGGCTCTTGGAGGTCCTGAGGAAGTGGATGTTGTGGTGTCCTGCTCTGTATCTAGCAAGCTTGAGCGTAGCTCACTTGTGTCCCTGTGCTTGCTTTGGCTCTGGATTGCCACCAATAGAAATTTGGATGATCCAGTAGTTTTTAAAGGATGTGTTAGTCTTCATGGGAAGGAGCTTCCCCCACACCCCTTCCCCCCCAAGCTGTGTGTTGAGTAAGTGTGAGTAATTCAGTGGACTGGCAGGCTCATGCTTATCTAGCCAAATCTTGGTGATTGTGGTGGTTGGTGGCTGAGGATGCGAAGAGGATTTTTGTGGAGCGAGCAATAAATTTGGAACTGTTTTGAGTGCTGGTAATGTCTTAATAGATTGCAGCTTTTTGAGTAGATGATGGTTACGAGTGGCGAAAAGCCAATACAACTGTAGGCTTCGTGCTTTACGTTCTCTCTGGATTGGGACCTTTCAGCTTTGTCTGGTCAGAGGTGCAGCATCCGGCCTGAATAACTTCTGGTGGTTTTACTAATGGTTCATTTTGGGATTGAGCAGAATTTGGGGAGAGTACAGCAACTTGTTCTTCTGTATCCTTACGTGAGGAGAAAAGAAACAGGTGATGGTAGAAGGGAGAAAGAAACACCGAGGAAATGGAATAGTTAGAAAAAAATCATGAGCAGACAAAAGAAACACATGGCAGAAGCAAATAGGATCTACGTTCTCTTTTTCCTCACTTCTGCAGCCTTGGACACAACGCGACTGATTCAGACATAGAAGGCATGAGAATAGCTTGAACAAATGACATGAGATAAAAGCTGCAAGGGGGAATAAAAACACAAGGCAAACAAATAAAGGAAGGTTGTTGCATATCTTGGAGCAGTGAAATAGTTGTGCATTACATCAATTTTAATTGGTAAGTTAAAATGTACAGTCTAACTTTCTGGGTCAAACATTTCAGCAAAGTCCACTTTTTTCCTCATCAACTCTTGTTCCATATATTTAGTTTTGTCTAGGTCTCCATTTTCATTCTGAAATGCTTATTTCAGCCCTTTGTGCTTGCAATCTCTAAGGTGACTCTATTTTAAAAAGTAGTGTGGCATGAAAGTATTTACTTTTCCTAAAACCTAGGAATAAACTTTCTAACCAGACCAGTACAGTACACCTTTTATTTTAAGCTTAACTTCTAAATTTCTGTTTACAAGTCTTGTTGAAAAAATAACTTGTTTATTGATAGTATAGAATTAACAGGAGAGTAGAACAATGCATTTATTTTTAATCTTTTGCTTGATTTCATTCACCAATAGGTCTTTGGAACTAAATTCACAAGAGGGCCATCAGTGCTACTGTTATTCATAAAACTCCTGCTTAGTTGCCACAGATTTTGCTATTGCATGTGTGCCCAGCCAGCTAACTCCTGACAGCACTTTGTTGTCTGGTGTCTAGAACAGTTGTTATGAACAAAGAATAAGTATGTGTTTGAATGTCATGCTTGTAGGGTTTGTTCGGTAGGTGTTCTTAGACCAGATCCTGCACAAAAGATGGTTAGGAAAAGACCCTATCCTGGATTTGCTTAGTGGTTAGAATATCATTTATTCCTGTTGGAGAAATTTGCTTCAGATCCTCTTCCTGAGGGATTTTGAACTCCCACCACCTTTATGAAGGTGTTCTACTGTCTATGAAATACTAGCTTAAGATCAGCTACCTAACTGGTAGTTTTTCATGGTCAGGCAAAATTTTCCTGTGAACCTCAGTGTAAGAGCATGAGATATGTCAAAATAAGTTGAGTATGCTAGGTACATTGCTGTAGTAACCAAATATATTGAACAAATATGGTTACTTCTGGGGTAGTTTAATTTTGAAACAATTCAGATTAAGTTTTCATTTAGAGAGTATGACTTACGTTATGACTGCTGAATCGACAGATCTAAATCTGGATAGCTTTAGAAGGGAACAAAATTTGTGGACCTGTTGCAAGTGTGAAGGCTTTTGAGGTATAGGAAGTGCTGGTAATTTTAACTTCATTATTAATGATTGCTATAAAAATTGCTAGTTTTTTTTTCACTTGATCATCTTTTACAGCATTGCTGAAGAGGACTTCAGTTGATAACAATGATTGAAGTTTTGATATTAAAGGTATGTTGACTTTTGAAAACAAATATATTGGTATACTGAAGTCTTCTAAAATATATTAGAATACAAGCGAAATTATGAAACGTATACAATTAAGTTGAAATCTAGAATACTAGAAAGAATTTACAGATACTGTACTTACCCCTCAACATCCTATGCCAATTTTATGTGCTCTGATACTTTCTATTTCATCCTTTTTACTTCTGTGAAGTCTCACTGAAATAACAGGGCTAGGCAGTGATATGACTGTAATGAGAAGTGCACCGATAGATTTTGGGGGCCGATAGCCAATTTTTTAAGGAGGCATATTGTCCTATACTGGTCTGATTTCCTATGAAGCTGCATCCAGCTGGTAAATCTGTTGTGGTGGAAGGGGCATGGGGTCACAGATCAATGCCCCCTGCAGTGAGGGAGGGAATGGGGCAGGGACTGGGGCAGGTGCTGTCCTGCTGTGGCGGGGCGGGCACAGGATGGAGCTGTGGCTTGTCTGAAGGGCACAGGGATGGGGAGCAGCTCCTGCCACTGCGTGCAGCCTGGGAGGGCATGTTGGGCAGGGGGGGGTGTCCCTGGATCTGCATGGTACGGGCTGCAGCTGCAGGTTGGGCCTGGGGCCCGTGCCACACTCTTCCTGGGGGGGGGTGTGGCCTGGGCTGCACTGTACTGGGGGTGGGCGGCAGCAGTGTTGGGAGTGGGGCTATGGCAAAATTTGGGGTGGCTGCAGCCTCCCCATAGCCCTCTTCCAGTGCCATCGCTCTCTGCCCCAAGCCCAGCTCCCACCGAGAAGAGCCCAGCTCCAGCCTAGAGCTGCAGCCTGCATAAATCCAGGGGGCATATCCCCCTGCTGCCCCCCCCCTTGCACCCTACAGATGAGCTGCGGCTCTGTCTGGTGCCACTCCCCCCTGACTGGGCAGTGCCTGCCCCACTCCCTCACTGCGGGGGTGTTGATCTGCCTTCCCCATGCCCCTTCCTTCCCCACCCCTTCTACCACTATGTACTTAACAGCTGCATGCAGCGCTCCAAGCTACCAGGCTGTGTCCTTTGCTGCCTGTGTGCTGCGCTGCAGCTGCATGCAGGCACAGGCATATACGGGGAAAGTTATCAGCTGCATTGGGCCCATTTTCAGTACAGCCAATTTTCTTTTTATTGGTGCCTTTCTGATGCCGGACCGACGTACCATTGCACCTCTAATGAGAAGCAAGTAAACAACATGCAAAATTGAGAAATGTTTTTCTGTAATTGTTAACTAACAGTCCTTTTGGATGAGTTAAACCAAAGGTGTCAAAAATCTGCCCTGTGGAACCCTATTATCCAGCTTGCTGTGCAGCCATGGGTGTTGGACTGGACCTGCATGCCACATGCTGTGGGCATTGGACCGGCTCTACGTGTGGCGTATGGAATTGGTTAGGGATGTGCACTCTGCACAGCGTATGGCAACAGTCTAGGGTGTATGCTACATGTGGCCTTGTGCATTGGATTCTGCATGTGGGGCCAGTTTATGGACCTAATCCAGATTGTCCTTTGATCCAGTGTGCAGGGCTGGTTTGGCGCAAGTGCCACATACAGTCTGCACCCCAGACTAGCCCTGTGCGATGTGTGCAGCGCATGCTGGTTCCAGCCCGCTGCAGCATGTGATGCATGGTGCTGGTCCTGGATGTGTGCTGTATGTGGTGCCCATGCCTGACTGGCTTTGTGCACTGGATCCAGCGTGCAGGTCTGGTCTAGAATGGGCCCCATGTGCAATGTGCGCCCCAGACTGGCCTCTTGTGTGCAGCCTGTGCTAGATGGGCTTTGCGTGACATATGAAGCATGTGGGGCTAGGGTCAGTGCACAAACCCAGTTTTCCTCAGCCTCTCCTCAGAAGTTATGTGCCCCAGCCCCTTAATCATTTTGTTGTCCTCTGCTGGACTCTTTCCAATTTGTCCACAGTGGGGGACCCAAAACAGGACACAGTACTCCAGATGTGGCCTCACCAGTGCTGAATAGAGGAAAATAATCATTGCCTTTGACCTGCTGTCAGAGCTGCTACTATTGCAGTCCAGTATGTCATTAGCCTTCTTCGCAACAAGGGCACACTGTTGGCTCATTACTAGGGACCTACCAAGTTCATGCTGGAAGTGGGCTGCACAGCAGCTCCTTTTAATCTCGCAGGTTCCTCCCGCACATTCCTCTATCAATTGGTGGAGGGGCCCTGGGCCCCACAACTCATTCCTGATTGGAAGGGAGGCAAAAACTGTGGTTTTAAATATGGTGTTGTTTTTGCCTCCTGGCTAGTCAGCACCAAGTAGCAGGGCTACTGGGGCCCCTCAGTCAATCAGCAACAGGGTGGAACGGGGAGCCTGCAAGATTAAAAGAGCTGCTGTGCAGTTCGCTTCTGCCATGAATGTGGTAGGTCCCTGCATTACTGTCTGCTCTAAATCCCAGGTCCTTTTCTGCAGAGTTGCTGTTTAGCTAGTTGAACCTCATGAAACTTCTTTTGGCCCAATCCTCCAATTTATTGAGGTCTAGCCTCACCCTCCTGGATATATACTGCTCCCCCAGCTTGTTGTCATCTGCAGACTTGCTGAGGGTACGCTCTATCCCATGTTCCAGGTCACTGATGAAGATATTGAACAAAACCAGCCCCAGGACTGACCCTTGGGGCACTCGACTTGATTACCGGCCGCTCACTAGACATCGAGCCATTGACTACTACCGTCCAAGCCTGATGATCCAGCCAATTTTCTCTCCACCTCACAGTCCATTCATCCAACCTGAATTTCTTTAGTTTGCTTGCAAGAATGTTGTGGAAGACCATATCAAAAACCTTGCTACGGTCATTGTTTACCACATCCACTGGACTCCCCATATTCACAGAGCTGGTCATCTTGTCGTAGAAAGCAATCAGGTTGGTCAGGCATGACTTGCCCTTGGTGAATCCATGCTGACTGTTCCTAAACACTGTCTTCAAGTGCTTAGAAATGGATTCCTTAAGGATCCCTGCTCCATAATTTTTCCATGGACTGAGGTGAGGCAGAGGTCTGTAATTCACTGGATTCTCCTTTTTCCCTTTCTTAAAGCTGGGTGCTATATTTGCCTTTTATTCAATTGCCCCAGTTTAAAAAAATGAAAGCCAGCAGCTTTCCAGTCGCATTGGCCAACTGCCTCAGTGCTCTCGGGTACATTCCATTCAACCCGATGGACTTGTACACATCTAGCTTCTCTAAATAGTCCCTAACTTGTTCTTTCACCACTGTTGCCCGCTTACCTCCTCTCCAAACTGTGCTTCCAGGCTCAGTAGTCTGGGAGCTAACACTGCCTGTGAAGACTGAGGTGAAAATGGCGTTGAGTTATTTTAGCCTTTTCTGCATTCTCCATAACTAGGTTGCCTCCACCATTTAGAAATGGACCCACACTTTCCCTGATCCTCCTCTTGCTGCTGACATACTTGTAGAGGCTCTTCTTGTTACCCTACATGTCCCTTGCGCTGTGGCCTTACTGGTTTTCTTTCTGCCTGCCCTAGCAATACTCTTATACTCCTCCGTAGTTATTTGGACAGGTTTCCACTTATAAGATTCTTTTTTGTGATTTTAGCTTACGGAGGAGTTCCCTTCTAAGCCAAGCTGGTCTTCTGCCATAGTTGCTAGTCTTCCTGCACATCAGGATGGTTTGTTCCTGCACTCTCAGTAAAGCTTCTTTAAAGTACAGGCAGGTCTCCTGGACTTTGCACCCCTCAGACTGGACTCCCAGTGGATCATGCCCATGAATTCCCTGAGTGAGTCAGTCTGGTTTTCTAAAGTCCAATGCCTTTACTCTGCTACTCTCCATCCTTCCTTTCCTCAGGATCCTGAACTCAGTCATCTCGTGATTGCTGCTGTCCAGGTTGTCATCCACGACTACGTTCCCCAAGTCTTCCCTGTTTGTGAGCAGCAGGTTAAGAGCATGGCCCCTAGCACTTGCCACTCCAGCACTTGTACCTGGAAGTTGTCCCCAACACTCCAGAAACTTCCTGGATTTCCTGTGCCCTGTTGTATTGTCCTCCCAGCATATGTCAGAGTGATTGAAATTCCCTATGAGAACCAGGGTCTATGATCGTGAAACTTTCACTAGCTGTTTGAAGAAAGCCTCATCCACCACATCCTCTTAGTCTGGTGGTCTGTAGCAGACACCCACCACAATGTCACCCTTGTTGTTCTCTCCTGTGACCCTAACGTGGAGACTTTCAGCAAGCCTATCTCCAGTTCCATACTGGAGCTCTGAGCAGTCATACAGCCCTTTTACATAAAGCACAAGTCCTCCTTTTCTCCCCTTCCTGAAAAGTTTATACCCATCCATGACACTGGTTCAGCCATGCAAGCTCCCACCACGTGTCTGTTATTCCAGTCACGTTATAGTTCTGTTACTGTGTGAGGATTTCCAGTTCTTCCTGTTTGTTTTCCAGGCTCTGTACATTTGTATAGGCACCTGAGGTGTAACCATCTGATTACCATAATTTCTCATGAGTGTACCTCCCTTGTTTCCCCCTCCTGCTTGTGCTTCCTCCAGGTCATCCAGTTCCCCACTTACCTCAGGGCTTTGGTCTCCATCCCCTGGCCAACCTAGTTTAAAGCTCTGCATATAGCAGGCAGCACTGTGTGCTAGATCAGTGTTTATCACCCTGTGAGTTGTGACCCAGAAGTGAGTTGCAAAAGTATATGAAAGGCTCGAGAACAACCTTTAAGAATGGATCAAACGTCAAAAAATGGATTCTCCTTTAAAAAAAGGAAAATGTGGGAAAATGTGGCTTTTCCCTTGCTGGTTGTCAGAGTTCCAGCCTGCAAGGGGCTGCTTGGCCTCCCCTTGCCCTATGCGGTATGGGGCAGCAGGTTGGGAGGAGGAGCGCTGGATTGAGATTGGCCATTGATGTTTACAAGTGGGTTGTTTTACAAAAAAGGTTGAGAACCACTGTGCTAGATGATACAGCTCTGCAGTCTGGATCCAGCTGGCAGTGTGCATCTTTGACACCCTTGCTTTAGATCAGTTTTCACTTGAATTTCTAATTTTACTTGAATATTTATATTGGTCTAAGATGGTTTAGAAATAATAAAAAACATGATATAGTACAGTTTCCTCTTTTTGTGGTTTTAATTGCACTTCACTTTCTGACTAGATTGAAGATCCAGGTTGCTTTTGGGTCATTCTGAAAGGATGTGGATCTTTTGTAGACAATGAAGTGGAATATAGAAAACTGCATGCTGACATGAATCAGTTCTATAACCAATCTTGTAGAGATGTGGATGAAGTAATGCCATTAACGTTAGAAGAAGGGCAGGTAAAAATATTTATTTTGCTAGATAGATTTAAGGAAACTAGAAATGTTTGGTAATTTCATCAGGAAACATCACGTGTATACTTGCTCAGATTTTTTTTAACCGTGGGAGTATTTCCATTACAGATTTACCATATTTACTTGCATGTAAGCCAAGTTTTTTTTTACATGCAATCAGCATGGGAGGGAAAGGTCCTTGCCTTATAGTTGCATACAAGAAAGCCTCATTAAAACGTTCTCCATCACTAAATTGCCACCAAAAGCCAACGATAAAGTTGATTAAATGCAGTCAGCACTGAGCATGAATATAGAACACATCCCATATTGGGCAAACATACAGATGGGAATCTTTTTTTGTAAAAATATGTCTCTACCACAAGGATAGATTAGTGCATGCCATCTGAATAAGATAAATGGTAGTGTCCATGTTGTTGAGTCTTCCTCAGCAATGAATCTTTTCCAGGTCATGGTGAGCCACTACATTGAATACATTTCGACTTCCTCTTCATTCCCACAGCTGAGCTGTGTCTCTCCCATTTCCAATGATTACTGGTTCTTTACCAGCCTTAAATGGCTGGCAAACGTAATCAAAAGCAGCCTCAAACGGTTCACCCAGAAGCCCTCTGTTGCCTGTTCTCTTAGCCTGTCACATGATTAGTGTGGCTCTGCCCACCATGAAGTAGAACTGAACCAGGTTGCCCTGTGCCTCTTGCATATAAATTTTTGGAGGTTCCTAGGACTCTTGACAAGAACCTGGTTCCAGTCATGAGTGGGGAGCTAATTAGCTCTTGGCCCCGTTGTGGCGGGGTGCAGGTATCTGGAGTATGCACACATACTGAGTAATGTTGAACTGTGGGGTCATGATAGCTTGAAATGCTGTTGACTCAGCTGGGGCCCATCCCAGTGAACTCTGTGGTAAGTTATGAGCCTTTGTGCTTTGGACTAATCATTCATAACTTGTACTATATATAAGTAGGTGGAGAACTGCTGTTTAAAAGTGTATAATATGCAGATTACTATAGGCATATTTCTTTCAAAGTCAGTGGTTTCAAATTTGTCCCTCACTTCCATATGCTCAGGGAGAGCAGGCTTGGACAATAAGGAGGGGGCTAGAGGGTTTCTGGGGGGAAGAAGTTGGGGGGGGGGCAGAGGTCAAGGGGATTTTTTACCTAGTAGCTATTCTATGTTTAAAAAAAAAAAACCCAAAATTTCAGGTGGAGAAAAGTGGGTATTTTGTTTTGTTTTCTTCCTTTCTTTTCAGGTGTGCGTGGTTTTTTGTCAGGAACTGAGATGCTGGTGTAGAGCAGTTATTAACACAATCATGTCCTGTACAGATCATTGCCTGGTAGAGTGCTTCCTTGTGGATTATGCCAAGTATATTCCTGTTAAAACAAGAGAGTATGTACTGTTCAAGAAGTTATTGCTGCCAACTGTCTCATAAGTTAATGTTGTTCGGATAATGATGATTTAACTAAGGACAGAGCTGTGTCTGTTTAAGATGTGAAATCTATAGTTTGGGTCTTTCTTGCTAATTTTCTTGGGCATATAATGGAATTACTTAGAAGCCTGAATATAAATCAGTTTGTTTTTTGGGGGGAAAAGTTTTAAAACTGGATTTTCTTTTTAAATAGGTTTCTTTAAAAAAAACAAAATTCGAAGGGCTTAAGTGAATAAAGCCTCCATTTTTGATAATCTGTGTTAATACCTACATTTACTATAATACGTTAAATAATCCTTGGATGTTTAGTTTAAAATTAAATAATGTATGTTCAGGAGGAAAAAATTAAAGCCAACTGAACTGGAGAAGGCCAGTGTCTAAGCATTTGAGATCTTTAGCAGGTGTTAAAAGTATTTCACTTCAGTTTATTCAGCTGATTTAGTTCATTAACTAAGTCTTTTTAGTTGAGAAATATGGGATGGCTTAATTTAAACATTGGAAAAGGAAAATTAGGTAGAACAAGTAGGTGATAACAGTACAGTCTAAATATGACAACTGAAATAGTCTTGTTTGCTATTGACAGAAAAGTTTTTGTTTAATGCAGTTATTAAAACATCTTGCATTTATAGCTGATCCCTTTTTACATATGCAGCAAAGTACTTAACTTTTAAATAAGCTTGACATTTAATACTATTATTTAACTAATAAAAAAAAAATAACATGCTGGTTTTCTGCATTTTAAATCAACTTCCATCCAAAGGTGTTTTGATTCAGATTGTGAGTAAGGACAATTTATCTAGTGAAAATGGTAAACTTTTACACAATTTACAACACTATGATACATACATTAAACATGTGAAGAAATGTATCAAGCTATACTAACTCTACTTAGTTGCTTTTAATAAATGTGTTGCGTTCTATATCCTCCCTGGTTAGCAATAAAAAACATAGTCCCAAACTGAGTATAGAGACAAAAACATGTTGACTTGTGACCAAATAATAATGTTGTTTAAAATGATCCTTTTAAGAAAATATCTAAAGTATAAATGGAAAGAGGAGTAAAATCAGTTACTTAAATCAACATGAAGGACTCAAATCAATCTGACCTATTGTTCATAGGAGTTCCAGATAGAAGTTTGCGTTGTCAGATACTAATGTTTCTGTCAAGGCTATGGAACGCTCTGGGACCTATAACAGGGTTTATTAAAAGAATCTAAATCTATATGATAGCGGTCCAAGAAAGCCTTTAGATGCTTACATCTTGAGCAGTATCTCTGCAGCCTGTTTTCTCTGGTCACAGAGGCCATAGAACTGTATGTTTGAGGTGGGAGGGAGGGGATGCACCTGACTTTAGATTAGTTACTTAAATAGAGGCATGCTCCTTCTACAGTTACTGATTTTTTTTTTTTTTTTTTTTCTTCAGAGTACATATGTTCTAAAGGCTAAAATTCTCTAACTCCTAAGTCTGTGTTGTGCCTTTGGAAAGAAAAGTGAAATAAGATGCAGGGAGACGAGAGGGCCTGTCTTGCCAAATGCAGGTTGTAGGATAGTTTGGTGGGGGTCAATCTTTGGCAGATGTTCCACAAATTAGCCCTGTACCCTCCCTGAATGCCACTTGGATCCCTTTCTGTTTTCTGATCTACTGTTCAGCTTTTTGCTTAATGCCTGGTTTCCTGCTTGAAATGATGCTCTGCTTTCTGCTCCCTGCCCCATCTGCCACTGCCACATGCCATACACAGAGGCTGCCTGTGCCACAAGTTGGCCACCCCTCTTGTAAGAGATCAGTGGAAGTGAGACACCCCAGATTTGTGACAAATGTGTTACAGATTGCTGTGTATAACTGTTTTAAAACTTCTGTTTTACTATTAAGCATTCGGGTTGCAGTGGAAGCATTTATGCGACTCCCATATAGAGCAAGAAAGTTTAGATTATACTGTATAAAGCCAGTGACGTTGCACATCGACTTCTGTGAAGATACTGCAGAAATAGTGTAAGTATAGCTTGAGGTTGTTCTGTTCTTGAACCTCACTCTTCTGACTAATTTCCAAGCTATATTTATTCACGTGCATCTTTTTGTTTTTGTGCATCTTTATCATGTAGCTTAAATAATTCTTCCCTTTCTAGATATATTTATAGGGAGCAATCATATCTACATTCAGCTTCTACTTTGCTGGACTAATATTACATTAGATTGACAGGACTAATTTAAAACTCATGATTTATTTTATCCCAAGTTCCATTTACCTCTATGTTCTAGGTCCTTTCCCTCAAAATTTGTTCTGAAACTTGTCCAATATTGAGGTCAGTTGCCTGATTGAAATTTCCCCTTTCTTAAATACCAGGGTAGGCAGGAGGAAGGAGCAAGGAGGAGGGCAGGGGAGGAAAAGGGGGGACTAGTACCTAGTATGGTGGGAAAGCGGTTGGGGAGCCATAATGGGCGTAGTCCTTGTGATATCACAGCGCTGGCCCCTTCCCCCACAGTCTACCCAGAGATGTATCTGCACCCACTGCTGGCAACAAGCTGGGTTGGGGCACTCTAGACACCAGTGTAGCCACTTGCAGCCTTGGCCCCCAGGTCACCACATGGTGACGGCAGCAGCAGGCAAGGGGCTTTACCAGCTTGTTGTTCCTAGCACACAGCTGCCTGGGAGCTGGGGCCAGCTGCATGCTGCAGCAGCAAGCCCTGCCACAGGCCTTTAAAGCCATAGGCAACAGCAGCAGGGATGAGGCTTTCCCAGCCCACTGCTGCTACCCAGGGAAGGAGTCAATGTAGAGGGGGGCCAGTCCCCAGTAGATGCATGTTATCAGTTAATTATTTAACTGATAACATTAAGGGAGCTTAAATGGGTACTTAATTGATATTTACATCCCTAAACCATACCAGATTTGGTGATGCAGGTTGTCTTTGATTTTTCCTTCTCTAATCTTAGTGCAACAAGCTCTGAAAGCACAGAGTGCTTTACATTAGGCTGGCCCAAGTAGCTTATTCATTTTTGGAATATTATCTGTAAATCAGGTCTGTCTAACTTCTAAGCAGTCAGAGGCTGACTGCCTGTGGGCCACACCAGCTGGTGGCTCAGCTTCCTGTGTGGGCAGGGGCAGGAAGCAGAAGGCAAAGAAGGGCTGCAGTGATGAGCAGATTCACATATATGGTGGCAACTGGGTCCAAAGTACTCGCATATCATGGTGTGAACAGCTCTATTTCAGCTTGCCATTCCTAAAGTTTGCTAACTCTTTGTATAGAACAAGTTTTGTCTTTTATCAATATCTTAGTTTTGGCACTTGACAATACAGTTTTTAAATTCCACATAAAACATACCTGGTAATATTAAATCAGAAGGTATGGTTTATTTTGTTGGCACCACTGTAAAATATCTGTGGTTTTCTTGAGCATTGGTGTGCAACCTTTTGGCCCCATAGGCCAGATGAGTGACACAGGGCTGGCTTTCACATTAGATTGGGACCTGTGTACTAGGATTGGGCCTTGGCTGGCCCCTTAATGCTAGGAAGGGGGGCCTTGCCTGCCAAGGTTGGGCTCTGCACCAGCTCTACCCCCTGGGATCAGACCCCACATGTTGGGATTGAACCTTGGTTCCCCATACCCTGTATCTGTTTGGCCCCTCATGCTGGGATGGGGTCCTGTATCCCAGGGTTGGGCCTCATACTGGCCCTGCCTGACTGCACACCAGGATCAGTCCCCCTACACCAGGATCATGCCACCCTGTGCACCTGATGTTGTGCAGAGGGCCACCTATCCGGCTCACAAGACTCCCCCCAGGTACAGAAATTTGGCATCAGGGGAGCAGCAACTGTTTCACCCATCACCAAATTTTCAGACCTGTGGGAAGCTCTGAAGGGTGGATCTGGCCTGGAAGGTGGGGGTTGAGTACCCTGATCTAGAGTGATATGATGAACAGCGAAGTTATAATGTTTCCACTTCCTTCCTTATAAGCAGGGATCCAGGTTTTCAGTTTCTCACAGGGGGAAAAAAATGTGCAGATTTTCCCTTTTAACTGAGGAAAAACCACAGATATTTCATTTCAACAGAGAAATGTATGGATTTTCCACTTTTGCAAATTACTCTCTGCAGGCTGGCAGAGTTCCACCCTGTAAGAGTCTTAGTGGAGCAGGAGAAGGGCAGTCAGGCAAGGGGTGCCATGTGCATGTGTGCAGTCACACATGCACATGGCCACCAGGAAGCCTGGAGAACAGTTCCTTGTAGGTAAGTCTGGCAGAGGGGAGTGGGGATTGAGGCCCCCCATAGAGAGGGAGGGTGAGGAAGTTGGGTAGGGCTGAGGCTGCTGTTCTGCTTGGACAGTGCTTAGGGCCCTGGGCCAGCATGGGCAACAGCAGGGCTCCAAGAGGGAGTGGGGCAGAACCATGCGGGGGAGAGGGGGGCACATATGTCTTTGCCCAGATCTGTATGCAGGGTTGGGGCAAGCTCCTTGGGCTCTCTGCAGTCCAGCAGGTGGGACCTGGTGCAGCAAGACAGAGTAGGGCTGGATGTGGAAGCTCCTTGCCACTACAAGCTGCATGCTGCCCTGGCGAAGTGCCCCCTGCCTTCCCAGCAGCAACGGGGCCAGCAGTGGCATGGAGTTGTGTCCCTTACTGCTGGACAGGCAGAAGGTGCCTCACCATGGTGGCATGGAGCTTCCAGCAGTGGTACTGAGCTTCCCTACCTTGTTCTGCTTTGCCAGGTGCTGCCAGCTGGGTCACAGAGGCTGAGCCCTCAGTGGGCAGCTCACCTCCACTCAGTGCCAGGGGCTCCACTCTGGCCGTGCTGCCCACTGAGGAGGGAGAGCCAGGCTCTGTGCTCTGGGGTCTTCAAGCAGAGAAAACCAGAATCTCTGCTTATAAGTATACTTGTATGTTTTTTATAATTTTAGATAAATATTGATGTATGAAATTGAGGCATGAAAAATCACTTATGCTAAACTGAGGTTAATGATAATATTACTTATCTTTCTAGACCTGCTAAGATTTGGGATGGTGCTGCTATTCAGTACTTCCAAAAGCTGCTCAGAGGTAAAAATATACTGCCAAAATTGCCAGCAGCATTTCTCTTTCAGAAGAACAAGTTGCAAGGATAACGCAGCACTTTTGATTCTGTATCTTAGATTGTGGCCCAGAATGTTATAGAAATACAATGCAACTTAAGTTGTTTCTGGTTTCATTTGCTATAAACAGTTATACAGCTTGATTCAGTCCTGATTTCCTTTATGAACGGACCAAAATCCAGGGCTGCGTGTCCTTCCAAGCCTCCCTAGTTATTTGTGTAGTTGACTAATTACTGTTTCAAGCTAGGAGGTATCTTGGACACATTCCTAAAGGCAGACCACCTATTGAATGTTCTTAGCCAACAGGACATTTCAATCTAGGTGCCTTAGGTTAGTGATTGGCAAATTTAGGACCCTTTTAATCCAACCTGTGGATGTGGGGTTTTAGCAGCTGGGGTCTCTGGCAGAAGTTGCTTTCCTATGCTGCTTTGGGGAGAAGCATCGGCTGCAGGTGTGCTCCCCCTGCCACCCTGGAGTGGAGCACTGGCTGCAGCTGGGTCATACCTTTTACCTGTCTGCCCAGCTGTGATTGAAACTTCATCACACTGTCCTGCTGTGGCTGTAGGCGCTTGAGCCAGCTGTATCTATTGCTTCCCTAAGCTCCCATTTGCTTAGACAGGTACAGCTGAGTAGATTTTAGAGACTGGGAATTTTAAGTCATTTGGGAAAACCATGGCAGGAAGGTGGAGAACACAAGCTTAGCAAAGATCATTCTTAACCGCAAATGCTTTACTATTTAAATTATGCTGGAGTTAAAGGTATTTGGGAAATAACAAACAATTCTGAATATAGGGCTCTCCTCCCTTTGCATCCAGAGGTCAGAATTCTCTCCTACTTTCTTGCATATATGCTTCCAGCTGCGAGTGTGTCCTTTTTCCCAGCCAGGCTTTTGGGGTAGAGTTTATTTTACTTGTAGTCAGTAAGTACTTGAGAGAAAATGGGAATTGGTGTCTATTGCTTGTCTTCTGGTAAATTGCAATCTCTAGCATGGTTGCACCAGCTGACCTTATCAGGATTAGAATAGTTTTCCACCATGATACTATAATCTTTACGGTGAGATTATAACACAAAGTGAATGTCACAGTGAAGGTTACAATAACAATATAGAATTCAGTTGGCAAACACACCCACTATATTAAAGGAAGTAATAATACAAAAGAGCGTTCATAAAAATGCTTCAAAACTTACCGGCAGAGATTTTCATATCTAGTGACATAAAATGTAAATTTAGCTAGATTTACTACATTAGAAGGAGTTAAAAACATTGTCAAGCTATTCGGACTGAAATGAACCTTTCAGGAAGGTAAACTAGTTTATGTGCAACAGTATCTTTATTGGAAAGTATATATTTCTATTATAGAGGCATTGGCAGTGAATCTGGTACATTTATGTTGAAATTTACCCTCAGAGAGGAGATAACATGTTTCTGTTCCCTACTTTTATAGTACAGAATGTGATCTGTGGGCTAATAATATTCCTCTCCCTCTAGCTTCTGCCTCTCCTGCATCTGCCCCTTGGGGAGGGAGCCTGCAGCTTAGGTGTACAGAGACATTCAGGGGCAGCAGTTTAAGGGGAGGAGGAGTGCTTGCTGATGGAGGACATGTATTGTTCAGTGCAGGGATGCTGATGTGGGCATTGTGCAGCTTACAAGGCATGCAGCCCAGGGGCCTGCAGCCCCCAGCAACTGAGAAATTTGATAGGTGTGGTTTAAGGTTTCTGTGTGGTGTGTGGTTCTGTACAGTGGAAGCATGCTATCTTCTTAAATACAGAAGCTATGCTAGTCAAACTGGTTTTAATCCTCTTGATCTAGTTTAGTGAAAGCAGTGGCAAAATCTGTTTGGGAATTAAAATGCTTTTCTTCCTTTTAATATTCTTCCATTCTATTATACCTAGAAACCACGCAGATTGAGGCTAAGTTATGTGCTATAGAAGATGAACACTTTGATGTTTATCTTTATGTAACAGTACAGGATGAAAAGGTAAGGTATCTTTTACATTTCTGGTTGTAATAGCATGCAGTTTGTAAGCTGTAAATTTTGTTAATAGTTTAATAAGGATCAAATGTATTTAATCTTGGATGAGCTTCCAGCAGGAGTAGGCAGAATACAGCCTGTGGGTGGATACAGCCTGCAGAAAAACTTTGACTGGCCCTCGGTCCCACCTGGCTCGGGTGCCATCCAGCCCGTGGTGCACATCCTGTTACCCCTGGGCACACAGTATGGCTGAGGTGCGACTCCTTTCGGTTGCCACTGGCCGCAGCCCCTTGGAGACTGGTGGGGACCCACACATGGCCCCAACCCCAGCCCACCCCGCACCCACTCCGGACCTGCTCTGGCCCCAGTGAACCTGCTCTGAACCAGTTGGGGCCCATCTCGCTTCAGACCAGCCCACCCATGATGAGCGGTGGTGGCTGTGGCCAAGAAGAATCTGCTGCTGGGTGTGGGGGGGGAAAAGCACCCCCACCCTTGCTGCTTCAGGGCCCTTCGGGCTGCCCTGCAGCTCCTCTCTGCTGCTGTCACTGCTGTGTCTGGGCCACCAAGTGGGACAGCAGTAGCAGTGGAGAAGAGCCACAAGACAGCCCAGGCATGGCTTCTGGGCAGTTGAAGCAAGAAGGGCCTAGCAGTGGTGAGGGGGGGCTGGCTGATTTTCTCCTGCACCCAGCAGCAGCTTCT
The DNA here is from genome assembly GCF_000455745.1 of Alligator sinensis. NCBI lineage: Eukaryota > Metazoa > Chordata > Crocodylia > Alligatoridae > Alligator > Alligator sinensis. The sequence continues at coordinate 3,828,085 of NW_005841863.1, forward strand.
GCCTGGCCACTACTGTTCATTGTGGGCAGGCTGGTTTGGAGCAGGCACCGGGCAGCCCAGGGCCAGGAAGAGCTGTGTGCTTAGGTCCTGGCTAGTCTGGAGCTGGTCCGCTCTGGCCAGAGCGAGTCTGGAGTGGGCGTGGAATGGGCAGGGGCTGTGTGCTCAGTCGCTTCTGGGCTCTGGTGGCAGGTTGGAGCTGCAAGACTCTCAGGCTCTGGGTTTGGTGAGCTGTTGTGGGGGGGGAGGAGGGAGGTTATGCTGACTGGCCTACAACAGCTCCCCCAAACTGCCAAAGAATTGCCCACCCTTGGTCTACTGTAATAACTTTTGTTAATTACAATAACAGTTAAGGATTTAGTGGGGTTTTTATTTTTAGCTCCTTTTGTTTACAGCTCTCTAAAATGGTCCTGAGAAAATAGTTTTTCATGCTTCTTCTAGTGCCAATCTCTTAAGTTATGGACAGTGACCAAAATCCCAGTTGCATGTTCACTGTTCTATGCTCATTTAATCATTACTTATTCACAGAGCCCCATTAATCTTTATAATGTATAAACTTGAAAGTACAGATTGGGCGCATCCAGACGAGCATGCATGTTCCTCTTGCGTCATCTCAGAGCAGTTTGAGATGCCACAAGAGGCATGCTGGGAACAAAAAACATGTTCCCCACACTGCATATTTGCCGCACTGACTAAATTTGATACCTGGAAATCCAGCTATCAAAAAACCCCCACGAAAGAAGCGGGGCAGGGCACAGTTCAGGACCGTGCCCTGAGGCAAACTGGCAAAACCTCTAGGGGTGCTCTGGTATCTGGCCAGAGAGTCTCTGTGGTGCTTCTGTTGCTTCAGCACACACCCCTAGCTTGCGGGGCAAGGCTGTAGTGGAACCTGGCCTGGGTGCTTTTCCAGGTAAGCAGGGACTAGGGGTGGGGACAGGGTGGACTGTGTGGTTTCTGGGGGTGTGTTGGGGGGGTGAGGAGGGCCGGGGGGGGGCGTCTGCAGGGCT
>NW_005841863.1:3829098-3831206 GCF_000455745.1 Alligator sinensis
TAATCGCTCGTCCCCCCCCCCCCCCTCCCCCTTCCATGGCGCCAGTTGGGCTGTGTCTGTGGCAGTGCTGCTGGACTCATGGTTTGTGTGAGGAGAATGGGCCCAGTGGGACCTGACCCAACCTGGCTCAGCCTGCTAGCACACCTTTGGACAGGACTGAGACGTGCGCCTCCTGTCCAGAGGTGCATTCCAGCTGGGCAGGCTGAGTTGGGTTGCATCCGGCCGGGCCCATTCTCCATGAGAGTCAGATGGTGATATGCAACCACATGGTCATGCCTACAATGGGTCATGGCACATTGCTGCCTGACCCTTACGGAGAACAGGCCCAGCCTGATGTGACCTGGCCTGCCCAGCTAGTGCACACCTTTAGACAGGAGCTGCATGTCCTGGAGCTAAGTATCTTGAGCTAAAATATGACTGTGACCATCTGATCCTCCAGCCACTTGTTTTAAGAACTGAATCTTTTATGGGATGTCTTGTGTTACCTTTTGGCTCTCTTTTTAAACAAAAAACAAAAGTATTCTTACAACTGTGGACTGTTCCGGACGGTAGAAATCCAGAGCTTTGCTGATGATAATCACTAGTGTGTTATTGAGTGGTATTCAATATTCTACCATTTTAGTAAAATTTAGAACAAAAACACTGTAAAATGCTATACATCTTCTCAGGAAAAGCTTTCTTATTTGAGAAATCTTAAAGACCATTGACTTGAATGAAACTCTTCATAACTTTAGGCCAGTACATTGTTCTACAACAGGAACTTCTGTGTGATATGAACAATGAGTGCATAATTTATCTGTTTTACTCCTTAGCTTTTTGTCTATATTCATAGTAAGAGCTCAGTTTATTTGCAGGGTTTGGTTGTGTTCTTTCAGCACATGCAAACTAAGTAGGTTGTGAACCATGCAGATGCAAATGATCTGGCTTCTACTGGCACTAGTTTACACTGAGTGAAATATGTTTTTAGTACGCTACAACTTCATAGCCAAATGAATGAGTTGGATTCTATTTTTGTGCATCTTCAAAATAACATTTCCAAGTTGTACTCCTTTATGCCTTTTTTAAATACCTGCAGCTGATGGAAGCTGTGACAGCGTAACCCAGAACTTTATTTGGAGGTAGTGGGCTTAAACAGACGTACCTGAGTGCATAGTTTGGTTTGCTGTCACTGATAGGTGATGACAAGAAGTGAAGAAGTCAGCCTGATGTTCTGATCAGTTTTAAATTTGTAGGACTTGAAGAAAAGATGCAATTGTGAACTTAGAATGTTTTATATGGTAAATGTGGTATGTACCAATACAACTTTAACAAGTTACTTCTCAGAATAGTAACTCTAAAACGACAAAACACTTATTATGGCCATTCCTGATATTCTGCTGAAACTGCCCACAGATGTATATTCTGTTCAGCCTTTTTTTCTCTGCATGCAGGTCTTCAAATATATTCTAAAATATAAATAGATATATATTTTTAAAATTTATTACCACTTTGTGCTTCATCATATATAGGAAAACTTTTGTCTTTTAGGTATGTGTTAATGATGAACTTGTTGCAAAGAACTTTGCTTGTTATATGTCTACTGAAGAGAACACAAATAATCCTGCAAATAAACCAAGCAAGCAGTCCGAAGAACTTTGCTTGCTATATGTCTACTGAAGAGAACACACATAATCCTGCAAATAAACCAAGCAAGCAGTCCCCATTAAGTCTCGTGGGTTTTCCAGAAAAAGTGATCAGTCCTGTACTTGCTCTTTGGCCAGTGCTCTTACAGGGAAAGGCACCCAAAAACCTAAAAACAGGTGAGCATAATGTTTATGTGCTGATTTCTGAAGTGTGGCCTGGTATGGCATGGCCTCTAGACTTTAATAAAAAAAGAAAAAAAACCCAACATTATTTTGATTGGTACCTATATGGCAACTTGAGTTCAAGTTGCACATGTGTATTTAAAATTCCACTTTAGTGCATGGAGGGGATGGATATACATAAGAATGGAGACTTTGGGGTGGTGGTATGTCTTAAGGTGTATGAATTACCCCGAACATGCACATAATGTCTTCAAGAGGAGGTTAGATAGATTAGCTGGGGTTATCTAGACCCAGCACTCTTTC
>NW_005841863.1:3831216-3848419 GCF_000455745.1 Alligator sinensis
TTCCTGCTTATGCAGGGGGTCGGACTCGATGATCTATTGAGGTCCCTTCCGACCCTAACATCTGTGAATCTATCTAAGAAGTCATAAAGGAGGAGTGGCCCAACCATTGCTCACATTTCTTGTTTGTATTCCTTATAAGATGGAGCTACTCGTTCTAGTGCCTTGATGTACTTACTTACTTCAGTTCATTATATACAGCTTAGAATTAGTCATTTTAGGGTTTTTTTCCCCCCATATTACCACATTTTAATAGATTTTTAGTCCTTTTCTCTTCAGTTTGTCATGGTACTAGTCATTGGGAAATGTCCCATTCTACATCACCAGTTCTTGTGAGGGCATAGAACTCAGAAATGATGGGCATACTAACTGCTCTTTTAGTTTGGGAAAATCCAGTGCTCCCAGTAAGTATACTACCTGCAAATCCTATTCCAAAAGGACTTCAAAGAGAAGATGTCTATTTTCATTGTTCCATAAATCTGTTTTCAGATTCTTGGGCAACTTCTACCTAACTCTGGGAGAACTTGGTCTTCTAAGTTTCTTTTGATAGTGACTGCTTTTCTGTGGGCTAAGAACAGAGCTGTCCCTTGGGACAGGGTGGGGAGGCCGAATTGAGGCGACTGCCCCGGGGGGGCCCCATGGACAGTGTCGAGGGCGCCCCCGCTCTTCTGGCTTTGCGCTCCGGCCATTTGCCGCTCCGTGCTCCGGCCACTTGCTGGGCCCCGTCCCCTGGGCTGCACAGGCTGATATGCCCCAGGCCCTGCATGCCTCTAGGGTTGGCCCTGCCTAAGAGAAGGCTGAACTCCATACACTTTCTATTTGTCGGCATCGCCTCTGTTGATTATGGGTCTCTTAAATCTCATTCAGTCCTTTTATTTTGAAACTTGAGCTCCCGTTATTCCCCCTATCTGTTTTCTGATGTATCCATTGTGCTTATTAGTACTGAAGATGACTTGTGCTTTCCCTTTCTCAGAAGATCTGTATTCAGTTTCTGCTCCTTGGGGATCAGCTGCTCTTCTAGAGGAATTGCATTCATTAACTTCTTGTTGTAGATCCTCTCCTTCCTGCCTGTCCTTTCTTTCCCTGACTGTTCTACTGCTTTCTTGAAAAGACTTGTTTTTGCTGCAGTAATCATGTTTTGGGAAGATCTCATGTACTTTAGTGTATTACACTGGCACCATCTGCCTACACCTTAGAGCAGTGGTTTTCAAACTGTTCTGAGAGCCCTGGGCTTCTGCAGTAGGTCATTAGGAGTTCTGCAGAGAAATTGAGGATCAGCTCACGTGGTCTGTGGAACCAGAGGCAGGGGTTCTGTGGCAGAAAAAGTGATATGAAAGTGTTCTGTGACTTCTTAGCAAATTTGAAAACCACTGCCTTTGGGCATGGCTGTCGCTGTTTTCAGCCTTAGTTCAGCTATTAACTGTTCATTCCGTGACTCACCTCCCTTCTGTAATTTGAGATTCATGGATAAAATAATCTCTGCCCAAGGTTCTAGCTGTGGGATTTCAGGTATTTCAGTGTTAGACCTCACCAGTAATTAAGAAATTTCATGGCCAGTTATGAGGACCACTCATCATTTTCCTAATCCCTTGGGTCTGTAATTTAGATCTTTCTAGGTAGGGCTGGTCAGGAAAACGGTATACACCATAGAGATTCCCTTTGAAGGTACTTAAAAGATACAGCTATTAAAGTGATTTGTTACTTTGTTGAAACATCTAGTCACATTTATTGCAGGTTATTCTGTTAATTGCAGCTTGTTGTGGACTTGTCAGACTGCTGCATCAACCTCTGTCGCATGTAAAAATGCAGACTGTACATACCAGATTTCCTGTACCAAATTCCCTTAAGTCTAATAGGTGTTTTTGTGGCTGGTGACTATGGTACATGAAAAAGCAGAATTGCCATGTAGTGTCTGTGTGGAAAAAGCTTAAATTGATCTGCTGAGGTATATCAGTTTCCTCTTTAGTTTTGTATAGTCAGCTATTGCACATTTCCACATTAACTTTAAATATTTAGCTTGAATCTTATAGCTAAATAAGGAAATGTCTCAAGTTTCCAGAGACTAGTTTAGAGTACTTGCTTTTTTTGCACATCTGCCAATGGACAGTTGCTTGGAGTTTTCCTCTTCATTCTTCAGCTTCTAAATTACTAGTAGATATGACTTTCTGACAGTCTGGTTTTAACTAATGACACCATTCCCTTTGTTTCATCTTCGCCATTTTCAGTACTTTAGTTGTTGTTACAGTGTGTAAGCTTCTAATAACTGGTCAGCCATATACTTTCTCTTTCATAAAGATTAATTCTCAAACTTCCATATCTTTTTCTAGAACTAGTTCAAGACTTGATAGATCTGTTTGTAGTTTCTTCTCCCCTTTTCTCCCATAAAGCTAATGATTTGTGAAGACTAAGCTTCTTAACACTGAACATGTAGAGGCCTGTATCTTTCAGTGTATGCTTTTTCCTCTAGACCAATATGGCTACAACCTGGATACCTGTATCTTTCAAAGCACTTGCATAAATTACCTAGGCTTTTCAGGTTTTTTTTCTTAGGATTTCAGAATGGCATTTGGGTTCCCTCCTCTTTGAAGGAATGCTCTATTTCCTCTGGAGTTGGAGTTTCTATTCTGAAATCTGTCGAAGCTATTTGGAATTTTGGTTCATTTTTGGTGTTGACCAGCTTTTCATCAGATGTCCGTTTTGGCAAGGTTGTTTTTTTTATCATTTGTTTAAATAAGGACTCTGTCATCCAGCTGCTTGAAGAGTAGCAGCTAATAACCTACCATGGGAGTCATTTGGATAAATGCTGTTGCTTACTTGGAATGCTCAGTGTTACGGGGAAGGGTGACCCCCCCTCCTCACTCCTCTCCGGAACTCACCTGCCACATCTTTCATGGGAAAAAATTAATTGATTAATCCTGATCAGTGAATTACCAGATGGATTTCAGGTGCTCAACTAAAACAGCCATAGGTTTTATTTTGCTCACTCCTGCTCAGCCAGTTACTGGCTCAGAGACCCAAGTGGCTACAGAGGGGAGATCTTTGATACAATCAAGAAATAAAGTAGGTATTTGGGAGCTGCCCCGTTCCTAACTCAGTCTCTTTTCTTTTCCTCTTCCAGGTCCCACACAGTTTGAGCTCCCTGACATCTCTCTCAGTGTCAATAGCCCTGGTAAGTGACTGACGCCAACTCCCTCAATGGCGTCTCTTCCGCATTACTGGAGCCCACCGCGTGTCTGCGTCCTGTGGGTCATGTTCCCCTTAGGTTCCTTTCTGGCCTTGGCTTCCTCCTAGGTGCCCCTGGGGCAGCTTCTTGTTTCAGCTGCTGGTTTTTATCTGTACCAGCTTCCGCCTTGGCGCTTATCTCTTTAAATCCTCCCCACTGGGTTGTTCTCAGCTGGCGTCGTTTACTGCTGGCTCTGTGTTGCTGCTCTACCTCCCTCTTCGAGCAGCCGCATCCCCTTCAGACCCCCGAAGTAACAGGGTCTACTAGCACCCTGTTATATTCAGGGTGTCGGGGAGGGACGGGTCGTGTTTTTCCATGGGTATTGTGACTTTACCTTTCCTATATTGAAATAGCGTCCACACTGGGATTTCTACATTTGATGAAATAAGTGAGTGATAGTTGGAACAGCTCTGTCCTTTTTTAAGTCTTGCCTTGAGGACATAAGAATATGGCAATGGATATATTTGGCTAAAAGCTTGCAGGCTTATGCATACACCTGCAGTAGGCTCTATGTGAACAAAATTAAGTACTGTGTTGTTCGCTGGGTCATTAAAGCAAGATTATCTCCCTGTGTTTTTAAAAGTGCATGTCATGTCACATGCACACTAGACAGGCTTAGGAATATCCACACATGAAAAAACGCAGACAAATGTTTTAGTGTAAACAATGTAATTAGGACACATTTTGTTCTTTCAGTTCCTAGATAGCTTAAGTGGCGCTCCACTATAGATTATAATGTGTTTTTTACATGCATTCTGGTAACTTTATAAAATAAAAAAATTCTTTTTAGGAGTTTGTTGTTACTAGTGATTTCTGCTGTAAAGTGTAATTATTTGTTGCTTTTAGGGCGCACTGCTTCAAATCCTCTTCTGGAAAAGAATGGTAAAAATCTTTCAACTACATCTTTTAATGGACATAATGAGTCTGTAAGTATTCTACTCCATTTACTTGAAATTTAAAATTTGTATAAAGTTTTTCATAGGTAAGGCCAGAAGGGACCATGGTGATTAATTACTTTGATCTCCTGTATTTCATGTGCCATAGGACTTCATTGGATTCATTATTTAACTGGATAATGTTTTAAGGAGAAAAAAATCTAGTCTTGATTTAAAAATCATGAAGGCTAGATGACTTTCCAAAACCTGTTATTTCAGTAGTTAATTACTCTTACTGTTTTAGAAGAAAAAAACTGTAACTTATTTCTAGTTCGACTCCCTAGCTGCTGCTTCCAGCCACTGAATCTTGGTGTTCCATTGCCTGTTAGATTGAAGAGTTTTTTTAAGTGTCTTTTTTCCATGTTGGTTCTTGCAGAGTGTGATCAATGTACCCTTAACCTTCTCTGTGATAACTGAAGTACAGCAGACTGAGCTGTAGAAGCCTTTGACAGTGTTGCATGTTTTCCAATCCTGTAATGATTCTTGATGCTCTCAAGTGACCTATGTTTGTTGTTAGGTGTGATTGGTGGTGGTGTTCTTGTTGGGTGTTACTAGTGTATTGTCAGTGTTGAAGTCTCAGGAACTGCAGTGTCCCAGCCAGGAGAATCCAACACAAATCTTGTCTTAATGAATAGCAGCAGGTTCAGTTCGGTGGTAAAGAATCAGCCAGGTTTATTGCCTGCAAACAGCCCTAGCATGTTTTGGCCTAACAAGTACAGCACAGCAGGAGTTAAGGCATTTGTATCTGTGACATGATAGTCAGCATAACACCACACAGGCTCCCCTAGGCCACTACAGAGTTCTCCTGATTTTCAATTCTCCTCTTATACAATGATCAAAAGCTACGTATTGCATTCCATCTGTATCTTGAATAACTCAAACCATCCTGTACCCCATGGGCTTGTTCTACATCCTGATCTGAGCGTTCCTTTTCCAACCTTATGGACTATGTCCTAAACCTTGTATTGCCATCTCCCCCTCCCGTCTTTTTGTAGCAATGCACATCAGGCCCATATGCCAAGTGTCTTTTTTTTTTTTTTTTGTGAGGAGTTAATGCATTGGTCAGGTTTGCTGGTCAGGCCTATTTTGGCCAGTGCTTTAGCAAAGTGTGTGTATTAGTACAACTGGACATTGGTTTCCAGAAATGGCTGTAGTGTTACCAGATGCAGAGATTTCATAGATTTCATAGACATCAGGGCTGGAAGGGACCTCGGAAGATCATCGAGTCCAGCTCTCCGCCCAAAGGGCAGGAAGTCAGCTGGGGTCATAGGATCCCGGCAAGATAAGCATCCAGTTAATATTGTTTTATGGGGACAAGTGAACACGGGTATACAAAAATGTCAAAGATGGTAGGTAGTAGTGAAATCCAAAGTGGAATAATGAATCCGTCTGTGTTGGAGATTCCCTAGCTCCAAAGATCCCATTAGCCTTTTTTGCCACAATCTAGTGGTATCTGTACACTAGTGCAGAGGCTGCTCTGACACACTAATTACAGTGTATTGGAACAAATTAAATTAATCGAGTCTGCTGGAGCATGGTAATTTCAGTGCTCCCACAATTTCCCATGTCTCATGTATAAGTGTCCCTGTTCTTCAAAATGGCAAGGTGCTTTAGCTCGTCGAATGAGCTTTTTGAGCACCCTGCTGCCATTTTGAAGCGCAGGGATGCTGATACACAAGACAATGTGGTACTTTAATTGGAGCAACTCTTGGAGCTGCTGTAATTGAAGTGCTGCGTGCCTCCCCTCCCCCCCACTTAGAACATATGTAAAAGTACCTTAGCAGGTTATGTCCAGTTGGTATCCTTCACAACTCCCAATATCTCTTTGAGTCGGTGCATCCCAGGATAAATAAATTTCCTACTTCTATGCCTACATTCTTTAGCTCTAGGCATATGATGTTTGGATTTGGATATATTAAGATGTGTTTGCTTGCACAGAGCTTACCAAACAATTTAGATAGCTCAGTAGCTGTGACTTGTCCAGTTCATTAATTTTTCATTCCTCCAGTATTAGTTTCATTTGCAGTCTGTGAATTTTCTTTAAGGTCACTGTTATACAATTCTTAAAAACTGTAGTGTAGAGCTAAAAAATTTTGGCTCCTTCCCCCCCAACTGGCTTTATGATTACTTTGTGCTTACTGCTGCATTTTTAGATCTGTCATTTAGCCAGCTTTTAGTCCTTCAATGTGTGTTTCATGTTCTTAATCAAAGTGTTAAATGCTTCCAAGTCAGAAGCCTTACATAAATCTGTTGCATCAAAACTAATACTCTTATCAACCACCTTTATAATAGAGGAAAAACTTGACAGGCTCTGTTCTTCGCATCCCCTTTAGTTGACATTGTTTACTATTTTTTCAGTCTTAAGTCACATGAATCCTGTTGTTATTTTGCCCACAATTCTTGTCAGGCCAAATGCCTGTAAATACCTAGTTTGTTTGTCTATTTGTTATGTTTATCCTTTTAGTTGGAAAATGTGTTTGTCTAAAATCCTGCTTTAGAAGTCATGCAGGAATTGTTTTTAACTGGTTTTATTTTCTTTCTTCTTAGACTGTCAGTGTGTTTCTCGGCTTTCCTTTTAAAGAAAATATAACTATTTCTGGTCAGACAGACAGGTATGACTAAATATATTTTAATTTTTTTTTGTGTCTTTTTATAATGCACCTGCTTAAGTGTTAATTTTCAGCTAAAGTTCCTATACCATTAAAATGAGATCTAGCATTTGTGGGAAGAAGTGCTATCTTACTTTGGCTGGTTCAGATGTAAAATAAAACTAATGCTTCTCTTTAAATGAAAAGAATGAATTGTCTATTATTAAGGTCCAAATTAAGACGTTAAATGTGCGTTCTGATATGTGTGTATATAGAAGTTAAGTGTGTGTTCCATATTCTTTCTGATTGGGACCCAAGTCTGGTTTATAATGTTTATGGATATATGGAACTACAAGTAATTTTGCCTGGTTAAATGGCTAGATGCAGCTTAGTGGGACAGATAGCCAAATGTAATACTTGCATTACCCTTGATTTTTATTTCTAGTCTTCTGTAGTGAGATTTGTGCCCGTGTTAAAGTTTATTCATGAGATGACTTCTTTATTTCAGTGACTTACTTGAAATCACATGTAAGAAACAACTGAAAGAGATACAACAAGATGAAAAGAGTGGCTGTGTAAAGTACGTATATAACTCTTCGGTTTTTTCCCTCCTTTTGTACTTTTATTTTTAATGCGTAGTGTGTGATAAATTCTGGGCAAGTTGAAGCACCTGACAACAAACTGGTAACTACAAAGCAATATTTTTCCTGTTTTGAAACCTTGTAAACCCTTTCACTTCAACCCATTCGATTCAGTTTTCCCTAACTGAAGAAATAACAGGCCATCATATAAAGGCTAGTTCCCTTAGTTTTCATTTACATCAGAGGCCAGTGCCAAACATTGTTTTAATATTGGTGATTTTTCTTGATAAAATTTCTGCAGATATGGAAAGGGAATTTTCAAGTTTTTAGGGTTATAATAGGGGTGTAGGTTGTAGCTGTGTTGGTCTAAGGACATAGGCAGACAAGGTTCTTTGGGTGAATCTGGTATCTTTTATTAGACCAATTTAAATAGTTGGAAAACAATCATTAAACAAGCTTTTGGGTTCAAAAACCCTTCATCAGGCTAAGGAAGTTCCAGCAGTTGGCGTGTGCTCTTCCTGGATGGAATGAAAAGTAAAGAAGCCAGAGGCTGGACTGGTGTGCATACAAGACGGGTAGTCAGTGAAAATGTAGATTGAGGAGTCAATGGGTGAGAGATAAGCTGGGGAGGGGGAGGAAGAGAGAGAAGGGGGATGAAAGTGGAGAGGTACCTGGGGAGTCAGATGGCAGGCAGGTTATAATGTGTCATAAATTCAATGTCTATATTTAGTCCATGATTTTTAGTATCCAGGAGGTTGATGAAGTGGAGTTCATAGGCTTGTCTCTGGGAAGTGTTTTGTAAGATTCCTTTGAGGATCAGGACTGAGAGCTTGGAGAGAGAGTGGTTTTCTTGTGAGAAATGTGCCCCCACCGGTAATTGGGTATTTCTGTCTTTGATAGATTTCTGGCGTGCATTCATTCTGGTGCGCAGTTGTTGTTTGGTCTCACAAGAACACCACTCTCTCTCCATTCTCAGTCCTGATCCTCAAAGGAAACTTACAAAACACTTCCCAGAGACGAACCTATGAACTCCACTTCATCAACCTCCTGGATACTAAAAATCATGGACTAAATATAGGCAGACAGGGTTCTTTGAGTGAATCTGATATTTTTAATTAGACCAACTTAAATAGTTGGAAAACAATTATTAAGCAAGCTTTCGGGTTCAAAAACCCTTCGTCAGGCTAAGGAAGTTTCAGCAGTTGGTGTGTGCTCTTCTTGGATGGAATGAAAAGTAAATAACCCAGCGGCTGGGCTGATATGCATACATTATAACCTGCCTGACATCTGACTCCGCAGGTATCTCTCCACTTCCATCCCCCTCCCCTTCCCCAGCCTCTCTCTCACCCATTGACTCCTCAGTCTACATTTTCACTGACTACATGTCTTGTATGCATACCAGCCCAGCCTCTGGCTTCTTTACTTTTCATTCCATCCAGGAAGAGCACACACCAACTGCTGAAATTTCCTTAGCCTGATGAAGGGTTTTTGAACCTGAAAGCTTGCTTAATAATTGTTTTCCAACTATTTAAATTGGGTGAATCTGATATCTTTTATTAGACCAAAGAACCTTGTCTGCCTAGGGTTATAATAGACGCATTGAGAAAGAATGTATGCAGTATTTCTTTCGTGTTTAATTACTAATGGATTTAGATCTGTATACTTTTCAGGCTTTTGCAGTTTTTAAATCCTGATCCTTTGAAAACAGATCATTTTCAGAATGAGAAACAGGTATTTCAGAACTTGGCTTTCTTTAACAATTACTGTATAAACTTATCTTTGTTTTTTAATTTTCAATTGTTCATTAGCAATAATCAAGAATAATGTTTTAAATACTAAAAACTCTCTTCTCTGTAGTTTGATAGGATTATATTTTGACAGGGTGTATATTCTGCACTTTCATTTAGAGTTCTAATTATTAACACTTGTTCTAGTGTATTTTGTGGCATGTGGCCGGACATTGGGCTTCGGGGGTGTGGGGAAGAGGGAGAGGTGGCGCGTGGTCAGACATGGATCGGTGGCAGTATGGAGTGGCGGTAGCAGCCGCTGCGTGTTAGCTTCCGCTCCCACCCCCCCACATTCAGCCGGGCGGCGCCTGTGCGGCTCGCAGAGGGGGGCCACTGCCTTTGCCCCTGCCCAGCCCTGCTTCTGGGAGGCGGAGGTGGGTGGTGGCACACTGTTCCCACCCACCTGCATGTATTCTCTGGTTGTACTTCCCGCATACCCCTGGTTGACAAACCCTGCTTTAAGGTGCTGTTTGTTTTAATGCATTCAAGTGGGAATATGCAGAAGCACTGAAGTTTGCTGATTTTGTAACCTTTTGTACTGTTACCATATTTACTTGAATCTAAGCAAATAAGCCTCCCCCCTCCACCCGATCAGTGGGGGGGGAAGAGGGAGGGAAGGGGAGCCTCTGGTCTTAGATTTATGTACAAAGTGTGCGGAGGAAGGGCGGGGTATGCGTCTGTTGCAGCACCAGCTCTGGCCCTGAGCCCAGGTTGGGGCCAGAGTCAGACCCATAACAGCTGCCTGCCCCACTCTTCTGCTTGCCCTATGCAGCTTCTGCCTTCCTGCTCCCCCAGCCTCCCCCTCACCTTGAACTATCGGATGGGTGCAGCTTGGCTCCAGCTGAGGGTGCCTTCCCTCTTGGGCATGAAGTACATGGAAACTGTACCCTGCCCAGCAGTCCTGATGGTGCTGCATAGTCTGGCAGGGAACGTGCTTCCACATACTGTGCTCTATGACCTGGAATGAAAAAGAACCAGAGCAGTGTCTGATAGTAAGGAGGGAAGGGAAAGACTAGGGGCAGAAGGCAAGTGGAGGGCTGTGGAGAGAAGGGGCAGAGGCTGTGGAGGGTTGTGGCTTGGGGGTACAGATGGCAAGAGGGACAGGAAGATTGTAGCAGGAAAAAGTGGAAGGGGCAGAAGGCAAGTAGGCTGCCACACCTTCCCCCCTCTTCCCACCCCCCCCACTTCCCCTGTAGCTGTGGGGTAGATGCATTAAGACCGCTCTTAATAATTAGATTTTATACCTGGAACATTATTTTAAAATGATAAGTTTTTCATATATAGAATCTACTTATGGTGGGGGGTCATCTTAGATTCAGGTAAATATGGTAACTACTTTTCTTGAAATGCAAAATTGATATAAGATGTACATTATGGCTACTTTTGGGGTAGTATATTAAAGGCGAGATTTTTATTAAATATTTTCTTTTTAGTGCCTAAATATGTGTATTTTTAGGAGTTTCTAAAGGTCAGTGCAGAACAACATTTTGTTGTTTTTAACAAGAAAATAGAACCTTGTTCATCTCTTGAAACAGCACCACTTCTTGTTGATCTGAAAAAGGTAATATTCACATTTATTTTTACCCCGTACATATTAATGGATGGATGACCCTCATCCCCTTCTGTGGGGCAGTCTAGGCAGTTACTTATGATCATGTTAATGAAAAAGTAAGGAAAAATACCCAAGTAATTAACTGGCAGAACTTTCATATTTGCAAAAGAGGTATCCTTCCTGTGAGTCTCTTCTTAATTATTTTTTTTAAGATCCTGTAATTAAGCATATTTTCTCAACAATTTTTTTCATACTTCATATCAAGGGTCAGTTTGGTTTGTGTGTGTGGCTTCTTTAATGGATGAAAGACTTAAAATCCACTCAGCATTTTATTTTGTGCAATACTTCGTGCCTTTGTTATTGGTACTGCATACCAGGGCATTATTTCTTGGGTTTTATTTTGTTTTATTAGTCTGGAAGGATGTCATTAGCAACTGACTTCAGAATGATTCCCAACAAATAGGTTTTTAGATAAGCCCTGAGGAACCTTCTGCCATTTTACAAAGTATGTTAATGCTTGAAAAATATAAGCATATATAGGCTTTGTTTTGGAGAACAATTTTTCTAAACCTATTTTAAAAGTTAGTGTAATTCCATCACATACAATGTTTGCCACTTTTACTTTCAACCTATGTGGATCTAAGAGCGGAAAACTGTGAATGCATCATTGTGGACAATATAATTAATCCAGAAGTGGCAACAAAAAACAGACACACAAGCTTCTGCAACAGATAGTGTCTACTATGCTCAAGGAAAAATAATTCTTATTTTATTTATTTTATTGTTCCTTATTTCAGATATTTAAAGATTTGTTTTCTTATGAGAGGACATTTAGAATTAAACGTTTAAACACTGACAGATTTTTTTGATCTAGCAGTTTTCATTTGTCTTTTTGTAGGAGCTTCTCTGGAATAAGTTTATAGGCCCTACTTTCACACAGTCTTATTGTTGGCCACCTATAGCTCGTGGATGTGATGTAGTTGTCATCTCTCATCATGGAAATGATCCTCTGTTGTATATTCCACCAATTCTTACATTTTTGCAATCAAGAGTCTGCTACAAGTCATTGCCAAGTGGGAATGGTGTAAGTCAAGGATGGGCAATTATTTGGGCTGGAGAGCCACTTACAAAGTTTTGGTGAGCTGTTGGGAGAGGTGGGAGGGTGCTGACCCAGTCTCGTTCCCTGTTGTGGCTGTTTACACTGCCTGGTGGGGGAGTGGAGCTACTGGATGGAATGGGTGGGTAGGGTCTCAGTGGAGACCGCCAGGACCCCTGTGGGTAGGGTGCGCTTGGCTAAATGGATGGGATGGGGCTGTGGGTGGGCAGGGAGCAGCTTCTGAGAGTGGGACAGAATCAGGAGTGCGGGGTGGTGACAGCAGTGGGGCTGGGGCTTAGGCCTGGGTCAGAGCCAGGATCCACTTGCTGTACATCCACTTGCAATGGGCAATAGTGCCCTGGCAATGCATTGCCTGGCCCTGTGGACTGCAGCTCTCAGTGTGCCTGAGAGCCACACTTGGGAATAGGGCAGGCCGCACTCCATGCCAAGTGGCATGAGCCCAGAGGTGGGGCCAAGGAATCCACTGTGGACTGGACAGAATCACTTGGCAGGCTGGATCCAGCCCATGGACTGTATTTTGCCCACCCCTGGTGTAAGTGCATTCACTTTTTTAATGTGTTACCATTTTAAGGGCAAATATAGTATCAATTTAAATACAATGATTGACTTATAAAATTTAGGCTATTCAGGTGTGTTTTTTAAATGCCTTGGCATCTGAATTAGATCTACTGTAAAGCAAAAGGAGGTAAGTTAAATCAATGTGAAGGTTCTCAACAGGGAAATTTAAACATTTACAGCATTTTATGGAACTTGTATCTTTTAAAAATAACTTAATGAAGTCTAAAGGAGACCCTGGGGTCTTGGCCAAATTTTAGTTTGGATAAAATGTTTACGTATCTGAATTTTCCCCTTAGTGTTCAATGAATAAGAGAGGTTTTATTTTTGTGGTACACCATTGTGTACTCTTGCTTTATATTAAAGAGTTCCTGAAGTTTCAATGGGAAAAATGCTTTCTGTATAGTTTAACATGCTCTTTTACTTTTTTAAACACTTTGGGATCAATCAGATGTTATTATCTTAGATAACATTTCTATAGTATAACCCCTAGCATCCTGAGATTTATTTTTTTTTGGTTCTAAACTAAAATTCTGTAGACTGATGTCTGTGTGTGTGTATATCTGTATGCATATAGCCAACAACGCTAATCGTGTGTCCTGGATGGAAGAAAGCACAACTTGTTTTTGAATTATTGAAAAAATATGGCAGATGTTCCAGACAGTTGCATCCAATGTTGTTATTAGTTGGACTGAAAAACGAAGAGGTCAAAAATATGAAGTTTCTACAAGGATGTAAGAATCACTTATTGCTTGCTTATGTTTTAAAATGATATGGGTTAAACTGATTTTGCAAAATGTTAAGTCTGGTATTTTAAAATCCCAATTTGATGCATTTTTTAAAGAAACTGCATAAATTTACAACTAATGATGGATTATTTGCACTTGGAAGAGCTCAGTTAAATGGTAGATGATAAATTCTCTATGCTATCCTGCCAGTGAATCTAAAGTTCTTACAGGCAGCAAATCTGTTTGAGACTTTATGAAAGTGATGCTCTAATTACATACCTTAGGGCATTTGTAGATGACACGGTAGGTTTTAAATTGAAGTGGTGCTTTTTTTTTAAAAGCACCGCTTCAATTTAGGGCGAAGTAAACCCCTGTCTTGTGTACACCTGTGTCCTTACCTGCCTCTGGCGGCGGGGAAGGGAGAGCAAGCTGCGGGTTGGTGCTTCCCTCCACAGCAGTGATGGCCCCCCTCCCCTCCCTGCGCCCAGGCAGCACCTGCTCTCAGGTACCTGGCTTGGATGGTTCTGGGGGGCACTGCAACTGTGGAGGGAAGCACTGGGCCCCTGTGCAGCTCATGCAGGCTCCAGGGAAGGGGGGGGGGAAAGATCAGGCTCGCCACTTTTTTTTTTCCTTCAGTTCAGCCTGCCTTCCTGGGCTACTGCCGGGCTGCTGCCTGCTGGAGCTGTCTGCACAGCTCCTGAGCCACATGGAGCCTGGTGATTCCCTTTGCGGCTGTAAGGTAGCAAACTAAAACTCCTCGGAATTTGCGACACAATTGGTTCCTGAAACAGCGTTTCAACTTAAGATGCTGTTAACTTGGAACCAATTTTCTCATAAGAAACAATGTTATAAATGGGGGATTGGTTCCTGAACCAAGGCCCAATACACTATTTTCACCAAAAATACCCCAGAATTTTGTACTTGATTAATTATAGATGAGAAATATATTAATGTTGATATATTAATATTGTAAATAGCAATCCTATTGATTTGGAAGGGCTTCTTTGAGGTGACTTTGGACTTTTTGAAGGACTCTTGGTTGGACTTTTTGGTTCTTGGCTGGAGTCTTCTCAGGAGTCTTGGGCGCAGGTTTTTCTGGAGTCTTGTCTGCTTGCTTAAAGGAAGTGTCCAAGGAAGTTTAGACAGATGTTCTCCAGGGAGATGAGTGATGCAGCGAACTTGTTTGCTGGCATGGCATTGCATCGGATCAAGCATTGTAAGTCAAAACTGGTGTTGTAAAGTTGAGAGAGGGTGTCTATTTATAAACGTTGTAAGTGTAAAACGTAACTCGAAACATTGTAAGTTGAGGACTGCCTGTACACTGCTGAATTTGCAAACTTGTGCAAATAACAACACCATTAAACCAGTGGAAAAGGGCATTTAACCCACTTTAATGTGTCATCTATAAATGCCCATAGAGACAAACATCACAATCTCTTACTGAACTGAGGTATTAGTGTAGACTTCTTGTTTGGAGATGACCAAGTTTAGGCTGTTCTGTGTGATATGCAGACATGGCCAAAAAGGAACTATGTTATTTTCTAGAAGTGGGAACTCATTGTACTGTACAACATAAAAACTAAGGCAGTTATTTTCCAGTATGGAGTATGTGAAGAATATTGTAAAACAGTGGTACTTGTCCTTTTTTTCCTCAGTGGGCTGGATGGGCAGTGCCCTGTCTATCTGCTGGCTGTCTTGATTCAGCAGCAGGACAGGTGTAGTGGGCACCATCTGGCTGGTTGGAAGGGGGCAGGGAGCAGCCCAGCTGCAATCTGGCCCTGTGGGGTGAAAAGGGGTGTAGCCTGGCTGCAACCAGTAATGTGGAGTTTGGGCTTGGGGAATTGGGTGAAGGGAGAGTCACCGTATTAATGGCCACCACTCCCTTGCTGTCAGATTTCCTGCCCTATGGGGAGCCCTGTGGGCCATGTAGGGGCTTCTGAGAAAATCACGGGTTTCTTATAGATAATTCGCAGTACATGTGCAGGTAAAGTATCGTTTTTCACGTAATATTTATGGAACTACCATTGATCTTGGCAAATGGGTTCCTGTATGTTCTGTGAAAAATGATAGTTTACCCCTGCATGTGCCGCACATGTGGCAGGCACGCCCATGCACCACCCTGGCCCTTGAAACCCCCCTTACCTCCCCCACATGCCCTTACCTTCATCCAACTGCTGGGGTTGTTCCTATAAGCTTGCCTGGCTGTATCCTGGCCATGTCCCTAGCAGCTGTTTGCAGGCTGGAGGTGCAAAAGCCCAAGTTCCCCTTGCAGGCTGGAATGCTGCCAGCCTGCAAAGGGAAACCTGTGCTTTCGTGGGCTTTTCTGGCACAGTCTTCAACCATTAAAGATTGTGATGTGGGACTAATTTCACGGTATCCACACAGTCTGCGAAATCACAGTTTTCTCAAGGCCCTATAAATGATGGCTCTGCAAGCCGCATTTATGCAGGCAGGAGGTTAAAAAAGTACAGTGTGATGATAATAGGAAGTCAAGCTAGTGCATATTATTAGCTTAATGTACAATTTGGAATGTTAAGTTTAAAAAATTGAAGTGGACAAGAGACTGCCGAATCACAAACGGGCAATCTACCCAACTCCTGTTGGTGGGCAAATTGCAAAGAGTATAAGTAATTGGAAATAAGAAAAGATAGTGGCTGAGAGTATTGAAATAAGATCAACACTTTAAAAATATATTTTTGTTGACCCTGGATTGATAGCTGAAATTAAAATATTGATGGCTTTTTGCTGAGGCAGCATGAGAGGGCTTTTTAAAAATTGCCAGTTAACTCTGTATATTTCTGTATGTAATGTATATTCTTTGTGATGTATTTTGTGAGTGAATTCAGGGTATGATTGACATTAGTTTTATATCTTGTTTCTTAATTGGTAGGCCTGTCATACATTGAGGCTTGACATGACTGCATAACTATCAGTTGTATTTATTCATTTCAGCAGATTTGAATTATAGGATTACATGCTGCATATTTAGACCCACATTTCTAGACTTGTTTCCCAAAATTATTGTTGTTTTTTTTAAAGCAAGTACTGTTAGGGAGATCTGTAGACCTACATTTGTATTGTTTATTCCTATCCTCTGACTTGCAGTCCTTTCCAAAACTATCTGTACAGTTTGCAGAAGTTGGTAGGAGTTTGTAGATGTTGAATGCTTCATTTTTTTTACTTAAAGAATTGGATCTTTCATTTTATGAAGGGAAGGGGCGTGGAAAATATCTTTTAAAGTGTGGTGGGTTTTTTTCCACCTCCTTAACTTGGGGCTGGAAACAGAAACAGGATACTGCACTGTTACTTGAATTTGTTGCATTTCACTCCCAGCATGGAAAACAGGATTGGGAGATGCAGCATTATCTGTTCTGCCATTTAAGGCAATTTTAGCCATTTTTGTGCCCTAAATATCACAGACCAGTTAAATCGGGAACCAAAGGTAGATCCCAGTGGCCGTATAAAATTCTTTAAAAAGATTCCTTCTGAATGGTTGTCCATGTGTGTATACTGGGTGTGCTCATGCCTTGGAGCTTCCTTTTGGATACAAATGTGCATTTGGACAAAATTGTCTTGAACTCCAGTTACTGGGAACTTTTTTTTGTTTATTTTGTTATTTTTAATGTAAAAATAAAATGACCAAGTGCATGATGTAAAACAACAAGAATTGATAACAGTGCTTTTGTAAATGAAAGCTGAAGTGTTGCCAGTTTTTTTTTTTTTACCTTCCACCATGCAGGTGAAGTGATTGTAACTACACCATACAGCCTTTTAAGACTGCTTGAACACCATAGTTTATTATTACTTAGACTTTGTCATCTCGTTCTTGATGAGGTTGAGGTACTGTTATCAGAAGCCAGCAAACAAGTGAGTATGAGATTTGTTCAGGTGGTCTTATGTTGCTTCTATTGTATGTTATAACTTACATATTTAAAGGACAAGGAACTGTTATAAATACGACCTCAATAAAACAGGACTATAGCCTATGATGTGATTGTCCAAATTTTAGCAAAAGTAACAACATCCCCCCCTTTTTCCCCTCCCCCAAAGAGTTTAAGAGGTTTGCAGTACTTAAAAAGAGACCTGGGAGACTGGGATGGGGAGCAGTTTAAGAACTCATTTTTCATGATGAGTCTACAA
>NW_005841863.1:3848437-3856479 GCF_000455745.1 Alligator sinensis
CCTGCTGAGTCTACAACAATTTGGAATAAATTTTCTTAAGACACAACAGATCCCCACTGAAAGGACTTTATATCCCCATATCCATGTACCTTCACTTTATTCTTTTTTTTCTTTCTAGTCTATTTTCATTTGCTTCAAAAGACTTCCCCAAAACATGCTGCTTTTAACATGGTGTCTAATGTCTCTGAGCAAAAAGGGAAAACGTAGCTCATGGGATTGGTGTGATGCAGACACTTTTTTTTTCCTCGGGCCTGTATAAAGAACTCCTTTTTTTCAGTTTTTTTTACTGATATCTCCTTTTTTTTTTGGATTACCTGGTAGGCAGGCTTCTCAGTTCCCATGGAATGGAAGGTAGAATTTAGCTTGAACCAAGATTACCTTCCCATCTACAAATCATACAGACTAAGTCTTTTTGCTGCAGGGTCAGTAGAGACTATTCAAACTGATCCTGACACACAGGGGCCATAGGGTGATGTGCATTTGTATCAGTAAATGATGCACTAGAAGTGAAGGCATTCTGTGCTGTGCTTGCTGCAAGGGGGAAATAGAGGCCCTCTACAAAATGACCACCTCCCACCCACAGTGGGGCACAGCAAGCAAAGCTGCAGCCCTCCTCTACTCCCCCACGAACGAGGTTGTCAGCTAGCATAGGAGTGGTACCAAGCTTCCCCATTGCAAGTAGAGCTGTAGCCTTTGGTCCCGGATGAGCAGTAGCTCTGCTGACTGCAGGCAAGTCTAGTCCTGGTTCAGTGA
This sequence comes from Alligator sinensis, assembly GCF_000455745.1. Lineage (NCBI taxonomy): Eukaryota > Metazoa > Chordata > Crocodylia > Alligatoridae > Alligator > Alligator sinensis. Next base: position 3,849,191 of record NW_005841863.1, read on the forward strand.
CAGCCTGGTGCTGGGAGGAGGGGTGTGGGGAAGTGGGCAAGTTTTGCTTTCTTAAAGCTTCACCCACTTTCCTCCTCCCTCTGCTATTTTGAGATCAAGGGGGTGCAAAGGATTTTTTATGTATATGTACTTTGTCGGTGTTTTAGTGTGTACCTCAAGCAGCTCATCTGAGGCTTTTGCCTTAACAGTACCTGGCCTCATGGCAGGTATAAATGGTCCCTGCATACTTCAACACCATGACCACAAAGGCGGTCCTTCCTAGTTGCTGAGGGCAACCGCTTTTCTGGCAAGGGGTAATACCTGGGTGGAGGTAATGTATATTTAACCTCTCACTTTCACTTCCATTAGGAAGATCTTGGCTTTACACCCACTTTATGGAAATGGGAGATTTCTTCCTAGCTTGCTCCTGTGGGCTTGAGCCTGCACGTAGGATGCCCACCAAAGGATTTGGAAGCATCTGAAGCCCCAGGTAGAGGTGGAGGATGTTTGCTGGCAGTATGACCACATATGGTTCTTGAATGACTCATGGATTTGGAATTGATTTGGCTGATTTGACTTGGAACATGAAAAATTTTCCTCTAAAAAAAATAAATAAAAATCCTCCAACAAACAGGTCCATGCATACTTTCTGCTCTTCAGTTTCCTTTACTTACCTTGCCTTGAGATGGAATATACTTACCAGCATGTTTGCAGCCTGCATTTTTGAATGGATGGGTTCTGGCTTATACATATGGTGTGACTGGTGATTCTTAGATGCAGTGCATCTCCACTGACTGTTACTGTATGTAGACTGGAATAAGAGTGGTTTACCCAAAAAAAAGGGGGAAAAAAATCTCTTTTTACAGGTATTTATGATCCTAGAATATTATAGGAAAACAATCCCTGTTCCGGGGAGGGAATCTGCGCCACGTCAGATTGTTGTTGTTGGAACTCGTTGGAATAAACATATAGAACATGTAACAAGAGAGTTCATGAATGATCCTTATATTGTGATAACATCTGTGGAAGAAGCATGCATATATGGAAATGTTCAACAGGTAAAAATCCAGGAATTGTGCTTTTTTCCCCTGAGTTATGTACTTTGTGTTCTGTAGAGAGGTGCTGCTTATATACTTTTTGCAGTGTTTTTTATAGTTGGAATGAGCTTAGTTTTTATATTTGAACGTTTATGGGATATTTCACCATTTTTTATTATGCTTATAGTTTAATCACAGTCAAGAATGCCTGAACTAGTGATTCTCAACCAGAGTGCCCTTCCAGCCTTACTTTCTACAATTCTAAGGGCACTGACAGACGTGGGGAGGGGAAGGAACAAAAATGCGCTTCACTGGAAGAAGCAGCGCATTAGTTTGACCTAGGTCTGTAGCATCTGTATAGATTGGGCACTTCAGTGGGGCTTTTTGGGGTTTTTATCCAAAGCGATTCAATCATCTATTAGATAAAAGCGCCAAAAAAGCCCCAGTAAAGTACTTCATCTATACAGGGGTTGGGTGAGCCAGGTCCAACTAACGTGATGCCTCTTCTGAGCATGTGTTGGGCTCAGTGCACAGGCGTATGGCATTTGAAGTGCTATTTGTTGGGGGGGAGGGGCGGGTTTATGTTTGTCAGTGCCCTAAGTAATGCACATCATCCCAAATAAGCATCAGGTATATGTAATTATGTACTATATATACCACTTTTGTTACAGCGCAATTATTCCAGATGTACTAGATTGATAAAGGAATATAAAAAAATATTTCCAACTTTTTTTTTAAAACTATAAAGTCAGGTGTCATAATTACCATGAATCCCAGCACTTCATGGTATACTACAAAAAATTCTACACCTAAAAAGGTCATGAGATTAAAATCTCATGTGTTTATCACTTCCAGCCAAGCAAAGTACTAAGTGCAACTAAATATGTCTACTTTCCAGTGATACAAAGCTCAAATCAGATCAGACTGGGAGATACTAGACTTTAAAGTTGTGACATTTTAGTTAATTAAAGAAAATAGTCTTCTTTTTGACTAGACATATTTTTGGGTGCAGAGAGAAGAATTTTTGTACTAGGCTTGATTTTTAAATGGCAGTTTTTTAAAGTGACCATAGGAGTTGGGGTACAGTCTCTGAATTGGAACTTCTCAGAACTTAAATCAATGTTTTTTATCTTTGTTAGACTTAAGGCATCCCTCAGAAAATGCTGGCTCTTATTTTTCCATAGTCAAAAAATTGAATGAAAACTAATGGAGCAATTCTTTTGTTGCAGAGAACTCAAAAAGATCATAACAGGTCAGAATGTTTTAGCACCATGGATTAGTATTTGAAATATCAGAGTGTATCATATTTGTGTACCTAAACAGTACTAACATTGCGTAGCACCTTGTGGCACCCTTGGAAGAATCTCAAGGTGTCTCAGGGTTCTGCAGCACCCTGGTTGAGAAACATAGCCTTAATGATGGAGGCTGCAAGTGGGAGGGGAACAGGGGAAAAACCCTTGTCATACCCTGTTCATATTCCCTTTCAGCATCCACTCTCTGCCACTGTGAGACCCACAATACTGAGCAAAATGGACCTAGGGTCTGACCTAGTAAATGGCAGTTCTTATGTTTTCGAGTAGATGTGTGAAATCTTCAGTAGAAGACCCTATTAAAATAGAAAAATCTTAGGTTTTGTTAAACTTTGTAATATGATTTATAATCTAATCTTGCCTGAATGTCATATGTATACATGTTGAATTTTTCATCTGTTTTCTATAATAGATTGCTTTATGTTTACAACAAGCACATCTTTGCATGCAGACATAAGTGGCTACTTTTTTTTTTTTTTTGAGAGAGAGAGAGAGAGAGAGAGCTAGCCCCTGAAAGCGCTCTGCAGCTGTGGCATAACACATGGTCTGTCAGAGGGAAGGGAGGGGGAGGGGGAGAGAGCTCCTGACTTCTGAATGGTCCAAGCTATAGGGTGTGGGGAACAGAGCCCCCTTGCTTCGTGAGCCTCCCCCACCCCCCAGTTATCCTGGCTTGGGTTTTGGGGGGAGCTGGCTTGGGCCTGTAAGGTGAAGGGGCTCTGTTCTTTCCCCCCCACCCCCAGCTCTAGCCACAGAGTAGCCAGTGTTTGTTGCATTTGGGGGAGCTAGAGTGGGGGGCTCTAACTCATGGTATGTAGAAGACTAGCGTCTGTGCGTGCCCTTTTATTTAGAGCTGCATGCGGCGTTATAACTGGCATTACTAGTTATGTTTTTTGATTCTGATGGTGTAATTGCAGTGTATAAATGCAATGTACTTATGAAGATTCACTGTAGTAAAATGACAGGATTTTTTTGTCCCAGTTAACTTAATTTTGTCACTTTTAACAGGTAGTGCACCTTTCTTTGAATTGTGACAAAATCTCTGTACTACTCAGGATATTGGATTTCACCCCTAGTAATGCTCAGAAGACCTTGGTTTTCACTAATTCTGTGGATGAAACAGAAATGGTTTATAGAGTAAGTATTATTGTGAACATATAGATATGGAGGGCGTTTTTAAGTAACACAGTACAGCAAATTACAGCAACGCTGACTCCTGAGCAGAGATGAAAAATGTGGACTTCTGAGATCAGTAATTTCTTCTTGCCAGAGAAATAATTGGTTATAGATCAAAATACTTCCTTTAGAGTGCCACTTTAAAGTTGTGAACAAATTTCATATAACACTGTTTCATGAACTTTCATTTGGGACAATTAAAAGTTGTCGGGAAAAGGAACCTAAGGCAAACAAGGTGGGAGAGTTGAAACAAAAAAGGAAGAAAAGCTGAGCAGACCGGGAAGAAGCTTGTAACTATTGGAGAATACTTCTCTGCAAAACCTAAGGAGAACCCACAATTTTTAAGAAAAATAAGACCTTGAACATCAAAATTTGAGTGCTTAAAATGAATGAAGGTTGTCAATTTTGGCCTCAAGGTTCTTATCTGTTAAATGAGTAAACTAAAGTCAGTTTTACGTCACAAGGATGCTGTAAAATAAATCCATTAATGTTTGCATAGCATTTGGGGGCTGTGGTGATGAGGAAGTAATATATCTAGTATAGAGTTTACATAATATGTGGTAAATAAAGTCAGCTTATACCCTTACCACGCTCCCTGCCCCCCTCACCCCACTAATACACTATACAGTAAATGGCCTCAGTCTTGACAGGGCTTACCAGCCCCTTGTAGGGTTGGTGCCTGACCCCCTTGGTTTGTTACTAGTAAAACCCTTCTTTACTTATCCCACCACATTTTAGATTTCCTCTGATCATATTACCAGAATTACTGCTCTTCCTTCCCATTGACTAGGATTATTTCTGAAACCCAGCTTTGCCCCCATAGTACAGTAACACCACTCCTTCCAGGGAGCACTTGCTATATTTGCCTGATCACCTTTACCCTGCTCCCCCAAGTCCAGTGTTGATGGTTTCATTTCTCAGTAGAAACTTGTTTTTTCAACTGAATAATTGCCCACACCATAATTTTTTTTTCTCCCACAGTTGGTGTTCCCAGCTTGTGTATACCCCCTCCCCCCCCCCAATCAGGGCCCCATTCATCAAATATAATTAGAAAGCCTGTTGGCCAAGGAGTTGAAAGGCCAAAAAAGTAACATCTTTGGAACTTAAGTGCAAAATTCCTCCATGTGTCTTTGTATGTTCCAAAGCATTGTCAATGCTAAATTGACATAAACTATAAAATGAACATTTTAAGTTGATTATTTTCCATTCTTGAAGACATTTTAAGGTGTTTGTTTCTGCATTGTTTGCAGTGGATTTTTTCCTTTCTTTCTTGGGGCTGCCTGGAATCCTGACCTGCAGTTGGATATGCATGGCAGTTACTGACAAGATGTTCATGTGTCCAAGGATTTCTAAATTTCCCTGTTTCAGAATAATGTTTCTGTAAAAAAGCAAAGGTGCATATTAGCATCTTTGCTTGCTTACTTACTATAAAAGAACCTCAAAACCAACATGGGCACCACAGTTTGTATGTCCTTTAAGTTCCATAGAAACTGCTCCCATCTCTTGTCCATGTTTTTGGGATGGAGTACAGAACTTTAATGGACTCTAAGAACCCTTCACTTTTTCCAGGCTCGGTATTATTGGGCATGAGGAATTACCTTGTTTTCACTTCTGCCTTGACAGTCCTAAATTATTTTCTGGCAGGTAACTGCATCCATATGCAACTTAAACTTTACATTTCTCTCTGAACTGCCTCCCTCCTACTTCTTCCTAAAAGAAGGGAAGTAGTTATTAATGTTAGTCTGAAGTCACTGTAAGGTTCCAGAGTGTTTGAAGAGGAGAAAGTTAAGGAAAAATAATTTCTGCAACAGCCATTTTGATCCTTTTATTCATTGTCATCTGGAGGCACAAGGAAGAGGAGTATTGCAGCACATCTTTACTGATAATTTCCATATACCCAACCATTGCCCACCTTTTTTTTTTGAGAAAAGCCGAAGGAAATATTTGCAGTTGTAGAGGGAGGTTCATTTTACTGAAATGACTGAATGGGATCTATAATGCTTTACTTAGACTTATAAAATAGAAAAATAAAGTGAAAGTTAAAGAAATTGGAAACTGCCCTAAGCACTTTGGTGCCCCTATGCCACAAATGGTTAATTTTTCCTTTTGGTTTGTTCTAAGACTTAGATTCTTAGGACCTATTTCCTGTCATCCTGGAGGATTGCCCAACGCATGACACGCACCTTGTCACACTGAAACACAACTATTCCAGCCCAGCTGTGATGTGGTTGGTAGTTTCGCACACAACACTACTTGTAAAATAATTTTCTCTTGCCTTCAAGGTCCCCTTGGATCACAGTCCTGTCAAGGATCACAAATTACTGTAGTGGTATAATCTATACAGAAAAGGAGGCCCTGGGGCATTAGAACCCAAATGTCAGCAATGCAGATTCTTTGAGCAAGCACAGGCTGTCAAATATGCAGATAGGAACTGATGTAAATCCTTGTATATTAAGAAACTACAATATACTAGGATTACCAAAAGAAAAACTCCCTTTACTGCCTCAAAGGCAGTGGGGGAGATTCTCTGAACAACACTCTATTAATGCTTTCACTTATGCAGGCAAAATCCCCTTCTGTTATGTAAGCAAATATGTGGTTTCAAATACTTTTTCAGTCTCTGAAATGTATGGGCAATGCTGGCATAGTATAAAGAGCCTTTCTTTTATTTTAGAATCTAGTTTGGGATGGTGCAGTTAGAGGGCATGGCAAATAGGAAGAGTTTCTCATTACCCTAGTCCTGCTACTGGGTCAAGCAGACCAACTAGGTCAGGGGTGGGCAAAATATGGCCTGCGGGTCTATCCAGCCTGTTCGGCCCCTAAAAAAATTTAGAAAATTAATATTTATCTGTCTTTGGTTCCTGTCAAAAATGGGAAGCCTGTTAGGCTCCTGCAACAGCAGGGCCTGCCTAGCCACGGGTGCGCCTGCGCGCTGCCGGCCCCCCCACCCCCAACCGGAAGCTGCAGCAGGAGCTTCTGGCCTAGGACCATGTGGCTGCACCTATTCTGGAAACTCAGGTAAAGGGTGGGGGAAGGGCAGGGGAGGACTGCTGCAGGGGATGTCCTGAGCAGGCACAGGCAGCCCTATGTGGACTGCAAGTGGCTGCAGCACAGGGTGGCGGGCAAGGGGCTGCTTTTCCCATGCTCAGCACCAGCTTGTAACCTGCCCCCGCTGCCAGCCTGGGCCCCACGCCGGCTCTGGGCTTGTCTGTTGGGGCTGCGCACTTTGGCAGCATCTGTGGCCTCCCTGCTTGCCGCACCAGGCAGTGTTTGCTGCTGCTGCTGCCCATCTGTAGGTCACGTGCTGGGCACCCCAGAGGCGGCGGTGGCAGCAAACACTGCCCAGCGCGGCAAGTTGGGGGCGCCGCAGCTGCTGCCGCCGACTGGTGATCCCGGAGCTGACACAGGGCCCAGGCTGGCAGCAGGGCTGGGTTACAAGCCCCTTTTCTGCTCTGTGCCCAGCACCCCTCACTGCAGTCGCTTGCAGTCCACGTGGGGCTGCATGTGCCTGCTCAGGACATCCCCGCGCAGGCTGCGAGTGACTGCAGCAGGGAGCGCTGGCCACAGGGCAGGGGAGGGGCCGCTTTTCCCGGCACTCAGCACCAGCTTGTTCCCTGCCTCAGAGCAGGGGGTTGGAACTGCACATTGTCCCCTGCCTGTACCGCAGGGTTAGGGGGCACTGGGAGGGAGTGAGTGGGTACATGGGGCCCACACTGGTTCATAGATTCATAGATGTTGGGGTCGGAAGGGACCTCAATAGATCATCGAGTCCGACCCCCTGCATAGGCAG
>NW_005841863.1:3856673-3857095 GCF_000455745.1 Alligator sinensis
AATAAACCCTCACCAATTCCCTTCTGTGCCCCCGTGATGAACTTAGAGGCAGCCACAAGGTCGCCTCTCAACCTTCTCCTGTGGAGGCTGAAGAGGTCCAGGTGCCCCAGTCTCTCCTCATAGGGCTTGGCCTGCAAGCTCTTAACCATACGAGTGGCCCTTCTCTCGACCCTCTCCAGGTTATCCACATCCCTCTTGAAGTGTGGCGCCCAAAACTGCACGCAGTACTCCAACTGCGGTCTGACCAGCGCCCGATAGAGGGGAAGTATCACCTTCTTGGATCTGTTCGTCATGCATCTGCTGATGCACGATAAAGTGCCAGTAGCTTTTCTGCTGGCTTCGTCACACTGCCGACTCATGTTCATCTTGGAGTCCACTAGGACTCCAAGATCCCTTTCCACTTCCGTGCCACCCAGCAGGTC
>NW_005841863.1:3857697-3869460 GCF_000455745.1 Alligator sinensis
TGTTCAAATATTACCGCCAGTGGCTGTGCAATGACGTCAGCCAGTGCCTTCAGCACCCTCGGATGGAGCTCATCCGGGCCTGCAGACTTAAAGGCATCCAGTTCCTCCAAGTGACTCTGCACCATCTCAGGGTCTACGCATGGCAATCTGGTGCCTTGCTGCTGCCTCTCTACAATCCCAATGAGAGCCTTGTTCTGCCCCTCGCTTAGGAACACTGAGGCAAAGAACTCTTTGAGTTCAGCCTTGTCCCCCCTGTCTGTCACCAATTGCTTCTGCCCATTTAGCAGGGGTCCTATTCCACCCTGGGCCTTCCTTTTACTCCCTATATATCTAAAAAACATTTTTTTGTTATCCTTTACTTGGGATGCCATCCTCAGCTCCATGGTAGCTTTGGCCCGTCTAAGTGCGAGCAGAGGAGGTATACTCCTCTTTGGTAATCTCTCCCCGTTTCCACTTTTTATATGCTCCCCTTTTAGTCCGCAGGCTGCCCTGGATTTCTCTGGTCAGCCAAGGAAGCCTCCTGGCCCCTTTCCCTCTTTTTCCTCACATCGGGATCGTCTCCCCAGGTGTCCTGGGGCCAGCGCTGGTGGGGTGGTAGGAGTACAGGGGTCCCGGCTGGCAGGAGCTATATGGAGCCAGTCCAGCTCCCCGCTCTCCATGCTGGTGCAGCCCAACCCAGCTCTGCAGACCCCTGCCAGCCTGCGCCCTGCTCTGGGCCCCACTGGCGCTGGCCCTGGGACATTGGTCCCAAGATGGTGACCAGGGGGCGGGGCACCTGTGAAGGGGGGGGGCTGCCCCAGCGGCTACCCATAGGGCCCTTGACAGCTTGCTAAAACTGGGTAAGTGGCCCTCTGCCCAAAATAATTGCCCACCCCTGAACTAGGTGTTCCTAAATATCTGAACGTATTGAGAGTTACAGAGATGACTGGAAAATACGTGCAATTATGGAAATGGCAGTTATCCTGCACCAACTTGTGTTTTTGCACTTACTTATTTTACATTCTTTAAAATGCCAGAGAAGGCACTTCACAAAGTCTTTAGTGACTCTGTATTAATTTCCCGCACCCCCCCTTAATTTCCCCCCCCCCCCCCCCCCACCCCCAAAAAAAAATCCCTAAAATGAATGAAATAATGTCAAGCAAGGGAGGCATAGGGAACCTGGTTCAGGCCCTTTAGTTATTCAGGGTATCCTGTTACTTCCCATTGTGGTGATTTGCCCAAAATGGGGACAAAACATAGCAACATCATGATAGAAATAAGAAATGTATTGAAGATGCATCTTTTGTGGAGGATGGAACAATAATTCCTTAGAGGCAGCTATTCAAGGGTGTGCTTTAATACACAGTGAAAGGCTACAAGGAGAATCTGCCTGCTAAGGAGAGTTGGTAGCATCCTCAGGTGGGTTGAGGTTGTAGGAAATTGTCATTGTGAAAAAGTGTGTGCTCAGGTTGCTGGGGACATCCAGGAGATGTGTCCAAAAACTACAAAACCTGGAGCAAGTCTTCTGGCTTGCAGTGGAGATGTCCCAGGCTCTGGTGGAGGAGTGGGAGAGGTACAATATCAGCAGTGGCAAGCTGGATTACCATAACACACTCCTTGAGATTAGTCATTAGTATGTCAGCCTTGAGATTTTCCTATAAGTGGATTCTGCACCCTTTCTGGGATAGCAGGTAGCTGCACAGCATGAACAGCTGCAGTCCAAGAGAACTACCACTCTAGCAAAGGTGTTCCTTTAATTTTAAAATGCTTCATGTTCTGTTCAATAAATTAGAAGGAAAAGTATATACTCACTTTCAGAACACTTGTTCAGTCGCACATACCAACATCCATAGGCATGTGAGATGTTGCATGACCCCCTTCATGCCATTTCACAAAGTAGTTTGCTATGCAAAAGCTTCTGTGTCAGGGCTATTCTAAGTGTTTGTAGAAGGTAGCTGAAACCCTTAATGGTCAGTGTCTCTTGCTCCACATCTCATGCATCTCCTAAGAGCTCTTACTATTATGCTTTGCAAATATACAAAACAGCTGGCCTTCACCTTGCTTGTCATGTAGCTTTCTGACATTGAGTCTTCCTTAAGGACTTCCATCTGGCCTTCATTCTTACAAAGACATACTCTACATTCATGTGACAGCTTTTAAGCCCGTATTTGGAGCCAGATATTGTATATAAAGTTTCATTGGCTGAGGCAAAATTGGCTACGCAGGGTCACACAGAACCAGAGAATGCTTGCCCTGTTCAGATTAGTGGGGCTGTTCTGCAAGCAATCTGCCCTCCACCCCCTTGTTATGACAGATATTTAAGTTCTTGAATACTGTGGTCTGTATATCTTTCCACACCATTTGATTGCGATTTAAGTCAAGCTTTTTGTTTACCACTTCTTGCAACTAATGGAGAAGTCCTTCCTTTGTTTGTACCCGAATGCATGGTTGGGAAGGTGGAGGGGGGGACATATAGTGGAGACATGGGTGGTGTTAATTGCCTTCATAGTTCTGGAAACCTGTGTGCAGACCTTTCAATATTGTCCTGAGGACTGCCTGTACCAACAATTTCTTCATGGCAGTACATACCAAATACACAGAATTTCCAGGAATTTATTTACCCATGCCAAAGTGGTTGGTCATGAACCAGTATCAGTTAGGCTTTGCTAGTTTCCAGATGATTGTTGACATGAGCTTTTCTATAGAAGAGAATCCTCATGCTGATAATCTGTTTCCACATCTCTGGGGGCAGTACTGCTTAGATCTCTTGAAATGTAGCCACTTTGAAATTCTGATATCATTTATGGTCATCTCAAGTCAGCAGCACTTTCCCATCAGTATGAGCTTCTTTCCTTTGTCCAGTACCTTCAGTGCACAAAGTGCACTTGTATCAAACTGTACCACCTGTATTGGGTTGCATGGCATCCTTATTCTCCCAAAAGCCCTAGGGACCAATAAAGAGTAATTGTGAAAGATATAGCATGTGCTTTCTCTGAGATTTTTCTCTGCCTCTCTAGTCCATGGAATACCAGTCTGCAAGGAGGGACAGGCCAGTAGCTGACATAGAAGTAGCCTTAGTACAGGTGGAACAGTCGAACTACTGAGTAGTAAAAAGTGTGTGCGAGTGCTAAAGTGTCATAATTGGGAGAAGACCAATATTACTGTTTTCTAGGAATTTTTGAGGACTGATGTTGCATGAGAAGCCTTGGTAATTTTTTTTAACTGCTGTGTAACCAACAAAAGTAATAGTCCCAGATTTCAAGGTGTCTTGGCCCCAGCAAACTTCCAGTGCATGCTGTAATGTTTACCTCAGATGTTAAGTTGGTTTGTCTTGGTAAGAACTGCAGCTCTTGTGAAGTATCCTTAGTAGTACATCATGTCTGTTACAACTTTGGGGTAAATGTACCCTGTACTATGCACCAGTGTAAATTTCTCTGAAATGAACATTTTGTACTCTTAATATGGGGCCAAATATTTGAATATTGAATGTTACCTTTTATATCCATTTATCTACTCTGTGATCTCCATGCCTTCTGGGCAGTGAATAAGACAGTGGCCAGGTACAAATACTACATGATTATGTAGTTAAAGACTATCAAGAAGCTACATGCACCAGGTTGCTGAATTAAAGGGCAGTCTTAATTGTTATTTTTTTAATGTAAAACTTCTACTGAATCTTAGAAAGGAACATCATAATACATGCTCTTAGTGGTTGACTAGACAGCCATAATATTCTTTTTATAGATACATTCCTAATGCATACTTCATGTATATAATTCCTATTGCAAAGAAGGATGGATAACAATAGTTGATGTTGAAGGGTACTTACATGTATTATGATGTTCCTTTCTGAGATCCAGCAAAAGGTTTACATTTCAAAACTTCATATAGCAACTAGTTGTTTGTCCTTCTTGAAAAGTCCTTGCAATTCATTTTTCCCCAAATCCAACATAGTCTGCTATTGCTTGCCTTTGTAAATCTGTTATATTTGAAAATAAATTACCTTGCACAAAGCAAGCAATGTAGCAACAGGAGAACACTTAAGGAACTGAATTACTTAAATCCAGTCTTTACCTTTAATACAATAGGAGGTCTAAACTGGCTTTTAACCTTCCAGAATGATAAAATTACATTTCAGTCTGTGGTATTTCAATTAAATGTTTATTTCACAGTCTTTATCATTGTTTGCTTCATGCTTTCCTGCTACCACATATTTTAATCAAGTAATGATACTTGAATTATTAACAAAAATGGTGAAACTAAATTCAGAGATTGAAATGATAGGCAAGAATAACTTAAAAAAAATGGAAAAGCTGTTTGAAGAGGTCCCTATTCCTAATTCATATGGCCTAGATGCAGTTGCTTGACACTACATTTCGGGTTTTTTTTTTTTAATATAGAAATGTGGAAAATACACCAGCACTGCGCATTTTACTCAAGAGTAAGGAAAGTATAATGGATAATTATAAATAAGATCCTTTAAAAAATATATGGGATACCTCTCATGAGTGTTCTGTGGCATAGCTGGAATACCCAACCACTGAAAATGTTAACTTTGTTAGATAATGTTAAAATGTTTGTTAGCGAAGTCCTTTTAATGCCTGGAATATTGTATAGATAATGTTCATCAAAGTAAATTAAGTGCAATTGCATAGAATTACTTCTAAATGAACGGTTTCTTGGGTATCCCTTCTTCACATAAACCAAATAAGTCTATAATGATGTATCACTTGAACAAAGCTTCATAGGACTTTAAGCTGCAGTAATAATTAGTATAATCATATTTCATTTCTTTACTGTTTACCGGAGAGACAACTCTTGTGTTTCAGGTAGTGGAGAGCAATGCAATATTTTGCTTAAAAATACACAAGGAAATTGAGTATCATTTCAAATATGTTGAAGAGCAATGGAGAAAAAAATTTAGTCCTGGCACTCATGTTGTGTTAGGTAAGTGCTTTCTTTTCATTTTTAAGAAGCTGATTCTAAGCAGCAATCTGTTATTGCTTTTAGCCTATATAATGTATTTACACTAGTGTTAATGAAGAGTAAACACAGAGTAGAAACCATGAACAGTTTCCCAGGGAAAACTGCAGTAAGAATATACCAGTGTAGGTGCTGTGTCAATAGCTGCCTTTGGGTAACAATTTTCTCAATACAAGTAGCATATTACTTGCTCTGCTGCCACCTAAGGTTGATGAGCTGTAATAGTATTTAGCCTAGTAGCTACCAGAGAGACTGGTGTTCGTCTCCACCCTGGATCCTAGTGCAACTTAAATTGGTGTACAAAACTGATGTAAAATTTGCTGGTGCTAGTGCAAACCAGTTATATTTTAGCCCCTGAAAGACTTGAAGGCAGCAGTATTAAATGCAAATGTGTCTCTGAGAATCTTTATTAGACTAGAACTTCTGTATGTTTCTAGCAGAATTAGAGCATAACCAAACAAAAAGAACAGTACATCTTAACAGAATATAGTTAGGTAAGTAGATAGTTCAGTGAAGAAATGAGAGTAAATTCTCATAATCCTGGGATGCTTTTCAAATTAAAGATTCAAATCCAGGATGCTGTATTTATCATCTGAGCCTTTCGATAGGGTAGGATATAAATCTAAATAAATATCAAGGTTGTTGATAATGCATCATATATTTCAATAATTAAAAAAGGAATAAAAGACAACTTGCCACCTGTTCAAAAAAAATCAAAACAAAACTTCTTTGCTCCTTAATTTTTCACCTGCAGCTTTTCAGGCCATAGGTTAATATTATATTGTGGTTGTTAAAACCTCAGATTTACTTTCTGTAGTTATGACTTCATTAAAAGGCAACACATTAAAACCAAGAGCCTGGTTACTTGACAAGTCCTTGTTCCGTTTCTTCAGTACAGTTAATTTATCTCCATGCTCAGTAATGTATCCGTGTATGTAGGCTTCCAGTGCCATGTAAGACTAGTTTAAAAGCGAATCAGTTTATTTTGCTACTTGGTCTTATCTCTGGCTATTTTGACTCAGCCTGGAGCTCAATTTCTAGTACCCGACTTAGGGTCCAACAGTGTTATCTCCAATCTTCTACACAAGAGATGCATATAACTTCAACTTCTTTCTGGAACCAATAACAACATAGAATTAAATAAAAACCAAGAACACCCTAAATGTTTTTTGGAACCAAAAATAAAAATAACACTAAAAACACACCAGACGTTCTGTGATATAAGTGAAGATGTAAGGTGCAGGCAGAAGTGAGCTCCCAGCTGTAACTCGGAATGTTTTTCTGCAAACCATTCTGATTTTACAGTGTTACCCCAGACCAAACAGAAGTTCACTGTTGGTTCTAGGGGGAGGGGAATCTAGCTGCCCCCTGGGAGCTTGCAGCCAGGTTCCCATAGCAGTGGCCATGGCTTTGCCAGTGCTCCGTTTTCACAACGGGAGTGGGGAAAGGCAGTGGAGGGAGCTCGTTCTTAGGGCTACCCAGCTGGTGCTGAATGGTGGCATGGGTGAATTGGAGCCTCCCAATTTGAGGAGTGTTCTAATACACCTGCTTCACCCTTGGGGGAGATAGAGCCGAACAAAACAGACTGAACTGCCTCTGCTCCCCTTTCCCTCTCATTCTGAAAACAGCAGCAGGCTGGGAGCTCCACAAACAAGTTACAAAAGACGCTGCATTTTGAAACGTTTTCATATGATACCTCATGGAATAAGGGGTCACTTTCATCTGATTGGCCATGTTTGAAGGTGTCTGCAGCCGTGCATTTGGGCGTTTGATCACGGCTGTAGACTGCTTTCTGTGGCCATATCAAGCAAAAATTGTTGCTTCTGTCTTCACCTCAAATGAAGATACAAGAGGTTGTCCAGAAATGCAAAAAGGAAGTAGACCTTAGGTCAGAATACCAATAACTATGTTCTTCAATCCTCTGTAAGTAGTACAGGTTAGGGGAGCTTTAATTGTTGAGTAGCTGTTAGTGCATCTGTCACAAATCAGTGGGCTCTTCCAGCAGTGCTGATCTGTTAACTGCAAAGAGCAGTTTCTCACAAACCATTTTGGAATCACTAGTATCAGAATCAGGAATTCCTTTTGGTGCATATAGCTTTCTATCCTATGTAGATCTGAAGGGCTGCTTTCTTTTTGTGTTTCTCAACAACCTCCTTTTTTTCATATGACCTTCACTTAGATCACAGAACTTGTTTTCCAAATGTTTACCTTCACAATGAAATGAGCATATCTACATTTAGTAGTGCCTTGAAAACACTCGTGATCAAAACTCACTTGCCTGAAATGGTCAGGTATTTCTTCCTTGAACAGGTTTTATGTAAACTTGAAGTCAAATGAGCTGCTCAGTTGCCAGAGTTTTGTAAACCTGGAAAATAGATGCTTTTCCAAATACAGGACTTGGGAAATAATTTATCTTGCTCTCCCTAAAAATACAAGGGAGTATGGTCTCAACTAGGGAAAATAACAGATTCTTCTTTGGCCAGATTTCAAAGATCATGATAAGGGAAAATACTAGAGTGTGAGTGTGTGGTTTTATTTATATATTTATTTTTAAAGGGTACAAATATCCAGGTAGTTTCTTTGCAGTCTTGGAATTCCTACCATCAAAATCTGGAATTTCTTTCAGCATCTGCAGAGAAATTCCTTACTCTATCAAGCTTTTAGTTTATCTGTTTTTTTATTCCAGGGAGTTCATTAGGGAAAATGATCAAGAAAGAGTCCCGTTTTTAAGCTTAGCTGTCAAGTTCAAAGCAGCTTCTGAGACCATAATACGTTTCCCAGAAAACTCAAGACACTATTCCATTCATGTAGAAGGAGGTTACAAAAATAAGTTGAGGTACATAAAGTATCAACAGGCATGAGATCAGCAGTAACAAAACTCCTTTGATTTTTGTTTTTTTAAGAAAATATTCCAGCAAAAGGAAGGTTGGACTTCCAAATGTATTGCCAAAGTGGCACAATCTTGGGAGGGGAGTGAATATGCAAAGGAATAAAAGAAATCCCTTGAGTCATAGAGTCTAGTCCCCCATTATTGCAGGCAACCATATTATAGAATTCCTTTCATAAATGTATCAAGCTGCTGCTGCTTTTTGTCTTTTTTAAGGAGCCACTTCTTTGCTTTTGTTAGAAAGCTGTTTAAAAATCCGACTGCCCTAATGAATAGAAACTTTTTCGAATATCCCCCCTAAATTTATTCATGGCCAGTTTATATTTGTTTGTATTTTTGCCAACATTGTCTAAATAGTTATTTTCTCTCCAGGGCATTTACCTCCTGATATTTTTACACAACACAGCATCAAAATGATAACGTTCAAATTATAACTTCTTTGTGGGACATGCCTCAGCTGGATCTTTTGTCTTTTAGTCCACCAGAAAAATACTTTGTAATATGTAAATATGATGTATTGTGGCTTGCTTTCTCTTCCAGTTTCAACTGATGACTGCATGAAATACTTGGGAATTACTGATGCAACTTGTGTGGTACATTTCAGTTTTCCGTCCTCTCCAAGTGTCTTTGGTACACGCTTACACAGCATGTCTGATAACTTTCGAAGTGGCATAGAAAAGGTTTGATTTAACTCTCAAGATGTTTTAGTTCTGCTGGTTAACATTTAATTACTAATATGTTGCCGCATACTTAGTGGACGACATTTTAAAAACAAAAATATTCTTTCCTTTTTCTGAAGAGTTCTTTGAAAGATGACAAATTTACTAAAGCAAAATCGATCTTGTTGCTGACTGAAAGAAATGGATGCCACGCAGTTGGTGTGCTGCATTACTTGGAACACACAGATGCTAAAATTCCACCAGAATTGAGTGACTTTGCAGCTGGAGTGCTCAAAGCTAAAGAAGATATGAAACTAGCAAGGCCTCTTTGTCGTTATCTTAAAACACTTGGGGTTTGCAAGTAAGAAAATGCATAATCTATTCTAGCAGACTACTTAAAATAACTTGTGCAAAGAGCTATTTGCTTTGAATAATGGCTTTTTTCCCCCCAAAGTTTTGACAAAAGTTGTTTAATATTTGAGGAAAACTTGTCACGCCTCCCTAAGAGAGCAGGTTTTTAATAATGCGGCAGGTCTCTTGTTGGTTTCCCTTCGATATTGAAGGTGCTGCATAGTAATCTCCTTTCAAGTAAGTACCATATTTACTCAAAAACAAGAGGTGATTTTTATTAGTTCAGCATAGGAGGTGGGAGCCTCATCTTGGATTTAAATACTGGAGCTGCCATTGCCACAGTTGCTTGGCCACAGCTGGGTTAGTAGTGTGGTGATGGAGGGGGAAATGTTGCAGAGACAATGCAGTGTGCAACCCAGAGGGCACACTTGCGGAGTGTGCAGTGTGTGGCCCAGGGGAGTGCAAGGAAGACTGCAGCAGTGGCAGAGCTGCTGCAGTTCTAGCCCCAACCAGAGCCAAAGGTGCTGCTGCCATCACTACTATCTGGCTGGGGCCAGGCACCTTGTGCTCCATGCCCTGGGCCAGAGTCAGAGCTGCTACATTGGGTATGTGATGGCAGGGGGAAAGGCAGTGGGGAGTAGGAAGTGGGCAGACTGAGGGAGGGGGAGAAACACTGATGGGAGGGGGAAGGCAGGCAGCAGGGGTATAGGTTCTGATTGACACAGGTGTGGTGGGGCAAGTGGCATAGAGGCAGACCATATGCTCCCCCCTTATTGCTGTACCATTCCCCATCGCAGTGATGGGAGGGATTCGTTTAAGCCAGCTCACTAGTAATTAAATTCTCTATGTGAAAAATTATAACACATTTATGGTTTTCCATGCATATAATCTATTTATTGGGGACTTGTCTTTAACTTTGAGTCGTCTTGGATTCGAGTAAGTGTGATAACTTATTTTTTAAGCATTGGTATGAGGAAAATGGGGACTAAATTTTCTTTCATTTCAATTGTCTCTGTGTAGTATTTTCCCTAGCATACTGCTAATTTTACACTATGGATTTCTGTTATGATTAGGGACCTACCCAAATTGAGGTGGCAGATGGGCAATTTTGCAGGCTGATTGTGGTGCTGGTTGCCATTTTTTCAATCTTTTCATGGTGTCTCTTCCTCCGCCCTTTCCTCCTCACCACTGCTGATTGTCCAAGGGGATCTGGTGGCCCTGCCCGTCATCGCTGATTGGTAGAGAAGGCTGCCTTTCATGTGGACATGCCAATCAACGGTGGAGGTTGTGGCCACCATCTTGGCTGCTTCCCTTTGTGCTGGCAGCTCCTTCCCCCTTCACCCCCTGTGGACTGTGAGGCTGGGCCACAGTGTCCTCTGCAGCGTTTTATTTTTAGTAAGCTATCTTTCCCCCAGCAATTCTGTGCAGAATCGTGGGAACTGCCGTTTTTCACAGTTTCTGTGAAAATTGCGATTTGAGTAGGTCCCTAGTTGTGATGTTTCATAAATCAGAATACTCATCACAAATGTAATTTTGAGACTTGATATCAAAAACTCCTTGGAGGGTATATTGAAATGACTTATTCTTCTAATCTTTTGCTTAAAGTAAACCAAATTTATAACAATAAATGTCTGCTTCCTTCTAGCTATGATAGAGCATTTAATATGCACATGTGTTAATGAATGGTTCCTCCAGTTGTGTCCCAGCTCTTAGTTATGTAGCTTGTGACTACACTGGCAATATAGGTATATACAAACATAGGACTGGAAGGGGATTTAGGCCATAGAGTCTTCCTCATTCTCATTATCCAAAGTCACCATTTCATACCCTTTTCCACATCTCTGCTGTATTTGTAGTTTAGTGTGGATGCACCTGAACTAGCTTTAAACCAGCTAGTTTGGTTGCAGGTGATAGTCTTGTTGTAAGAATATGGAAATCAGCATGGGCTGCAAGATCTTCGTGAGAATCTGGGTAATTGAGAGACTAGTTTTATATTTAGCTTTGTGCTACCAGATATAGTCTGTTGCCAGTACCTGAACTAAGTTTTATGAAATCAGCTTGGGTATATCTCCATTATACTGTAGTCACATCAGTAACTGGGTTATAGCCAAACACTTATTGTGGCCTGTTAGGTGCTATCAAGATATAAGCAAATAATCCTCAGTTCTGAATTCCCCAATGCTGCTGTTGAGTTTCACATACTTCATAATAAAATAGAATATTCTTTCCATGAACAGCTGTTAATTTAAGAATAGGATTTTTTTCCAATAGTTTCTTGACTTAGCTTCTGAAATTTATGCTCATAAATTCTTGTTAATCTTTCACCTACTATTTCTCCTGAAATTGACAGATGACTCTATGGTCAAAAAGCACTTCAGTTTGCTGTCTTAAAAATTCAGGGGGGAGGATGGAATTGGCTTTGTTTATCCTTGTTAAGCCTTTTCCTCCTTTGTTGTGTTATAAATATGCAGGGATATGAGGATATGTCCAGATCGGCATCAAGTTAATTTACAAATAGATTTCCCTCCAAAGTCTTCAGATCAAATTAGATCAACGGCTGGATATGTCACAGTAAGTTACTAGACTTTTGTCTTGTTTTTAATGTCTAATATGCCAGTCTGATTGCTAGCAATCATTCTGGTATAATATGATTGTCAGTTCATAATATCAGTAGAATAACATACATTTTGAGCCCTTGGAACGACCCATTTTCCTTTCTGCTCTCTTCTAGCGGACTGCTTGCTTTTGCTCAGGAAAGTGAAAGTGATCGTTTCTCTTTACAACAAAGTTTACAAAAGATGGATGCAAAAATGTTCTCTGTTTTAGCATCATCTCACAGTCAATATAATAAACTTTATCAATTAGTTAGATATGGTACATCTTCCTCATCTGTAGGAGCTGCAG
>NW_005841863.1:3869491-3878997 GCF_000455745.1 Alligator sinensis
ATGGAGGATTCCCTGTTGAAAGATCTAATGTCACTTCAAGCCATGCATTACAAGTGTCCTTCATGCTCATCTATGGCCCTTATATATCAATGGAAGATTTTTAATGAGACAGCTGGCTCAGGTCTCCTTTGCTTAAGGCTGTTTTGTGGCTGATGAAACCTCCTTTCTTGCTGTGTTGTGTAAAGGAAGCAGGAGTCCTACAATGCACTCTTGATGCTATGCTGTTGTTGGTTCCTGTCACTTCTGCCTCTTGGCCAGCACTCAGTGACCACTGCCAGACGCGGAAAAAAACCAAAAAACAACCACTTTACCGGAAGAGGAATTGCAACAGTTTGACCCAGCTTGCCCAACATTTGTGTAGATCACGTGCTTCAGCGGAGCTTCTTGGCATTTGTATCCAATAGCTGATTGATTCCAGCTATTGGATAAAAGTGCCAAAAAGCCCTGCTGAAGCATGTGATCTACACACATGGTGGGCTGGTCAGGTCAATCTGATGCAACACCTCTTTTGGAGTATGCATTTTGCTTGTTGGGGGGGGGGCAGTGCTGAGCTGTAAGTAAAGCACTAGGGTTTTTTTGGGGGGGGCGGGTCCTGTATCTGTAAGTAGCCAATATGTACTTAGTGAAGCTCTTCACTGGCCAGTAAAAGAAACTTGATTCCTCGTGGTCTTTGTTGTATTAGTTTTTGCCTGAGGATTTAGTCTTTGCACTAAATGTAACACAACTTCCTCAGTTCTCCATACAAAAAATTAACGAGAGAGAGTTTTTATGATGATTTAGATTACTGTTATTGCAGCAGATAATCACTCACTCAGAGAAATTGAACCATGCCTCATGGCAAACTGGCTAGAGGGTCATACCCAGAGAGTAGTAGTGGACGGGTCGGTATTGACCTGGAAGGACGTGGGCAGTGGGGTCCCGCAGGGCTCAGTTCTTGGACCAATACTCTTCAATGTCTTCATCAGCGACTTGGACGCAGGAGTGAAGTATATTCTGTCCAAGTTTGCGGATGATACAAAACTGCGGGGAGAATTGGACACACCGGAGGGCAGGGAACAACTACAGGCAGACCTAGACAGGTTGGACAAATGGGCAGAAAACAATAGCTTGTGATTTAACAAGGAGAAATGCAAAGTGCTGCACCTAGGGAGGAAAAATGTCCAGCACACCTACTGCCTAGGAAGTGACCTGCTTGGTAGCATGGAAACAGAAAGGGATCTTGGCATCCTAGTGGACTCCAAGATGAACATGAGTCGTCAGTGTGACGAAGTCATCAGAAAAGCTAATGGGACTTTATTGTGCATCAGCAGGTGCATGACAAACAGAGCCAAGGAGGTGATACTTCCCCTCTATCGGGTGCTGGTCAGACGGTAGTTGGAATACTGGGTGCAATTTTGGGCGCCGCACTTCAAGAGGGATGTGGATAACCTGGAGAGGGTCGAGAGAAGGGCCACTCGTATGGTTAAGCGCTTGCAGGCCAAGCCCTATGAGGAGAGACTGGGGCACCTGGACCTCTTCAGCCTCCACAAGAGAAGGTTGAGAGGCGACCTTGTGGCTGCCTATAAATTCATCATGGGGGCACAGAAGGGAATTGGTGAGGCTCTACTAACCAAGGCGCCCCTGGGGGTCACAAGAAATAATGGCCATAAGCTAGCAGAGAGCAGATTTAGATTGGACATTAGGAAGAACTTCTTTACAATTAGAGTGGCCAAGGTCTGGAACGGGCTCCCAAGGGAGGTGGTGCTCTCCCCTACCCTGGGGGTCTTCAAGAGGAGGTTAGATGGGCATCTGGCTGGGGTCATCTGAACCCAGCATTCTTTCCTGCCAATGCAGGGGGTCGGACTCGATGATCTTTTGAGGTCCCTTCCGACCCTAGCATCTATGAATCGTGGGAAATGAGTTATGTAAGTCACTCCCATAAACCGATTCCCACAGCCCCTCAAAAGACCTCTCAAACAGAAAGATAGATCAGATACATGGGAAATTTTGCTACTTCACTGCTTTCCTTTTCATTTATGTAACCATTTTATGTATACCTGAATGGATGGGAGAAATTATTCTATATAGGGTATACAAACTCTCAGAAGAGCTGTAAAGCAAATATTTTACAAGTTATTCAAATGGTTAAATATGGTGGCACAGCTTCCTACAAAAATGAGGCTCTTGGCTTTGCTTATCTACCTAAGTTTTTTTTGGTTATGCTGAAAAAAATTACCTTTGCCCCCTATATTCAACTCTTCAGAGGTTTGAAATTCAGTTGCCTTGTTCTTAAGGCATTGGAGGATAGATCTAAATGGAATGATACAGTTGAAAATTAATTTCTTTGGCTCTCATTCAATAAGCATGTTGTAAAACAGTAACCTACAAATTGTTGTCAGACATTTTGACTCTACTCTGTATGAATATACAGATATTTATTTGACTTCTGTGACCTGGGACAGCTCAGTTAAACTAGGTGTCTGATCCCCTCTCTAATCTGTGGCTAAGATTTGCCAGGCTCTCAAGGCTGTAGTGATAAATTAATGTTTAGCTATTTGAAAATGTAAAATGCTATAGTTCTTATAGCATAAGCCCAGTTTTAATAATTGTTTATCATTCTAAGGTTAAGTTAGTGTCAAACAGAAGGTCTTATTGAGAGAGTACAGCAATGGAATGCATTCTGCAGATGATTCTAATATTATAAAATTCTGAGTCTGTTGGTATGTCTGTCCATAACACTTTATTCGTGCTCTGATTGACTGATGGAAACAGCCAATCAGAGTGCTTCAAACGTGCAGGAGTGCTGCCATGATTTCAAAGCTGCTCCAAGGACCAGGGTGGGCTCCCCTACCCCACTCCCTACAAGCAACATTGAGGACTAGACAGGAGGTAGGGCTCGCCTGAGCGCTGGCCTCAGCTCCCCTATCCCGATCCCTGCAAGAGGCAGAACAGCAGCAGCATGGGGCATTAAGTGGCGGCACTGCATCCCAGCCACCTACCCCCCGCCCCCGTCATTCTTGATGGGCATTTGGCTAGTACTATCATATTTTCAAGTCTGTAGTTGAAAAATTCACATCAAAGAGCAAGCTTAAGTGCCTGTTCATTTTTTAACCTCGCAACAAACATGAGTCCAACTAAGCTCTTAGTCTCTGTCAGAACATAAGACCATAGTATGGTATTGTTTCCTTCAGCATGAATATCTGTCAACTAGAGACTGGAACACTTCCAGTTATAGGCACAGGCGTTTTTATAAGTTGGTAGAGAGGGGTATTTCACTACTGACCTGGGCTGTATTGAACTTGTTCTTCTTAAATATTAAAAGCTTATTAATTTTAGTCATAAGGGTCATCTAATTCTCCCTGTGTGTTTTTATGCTTCCAGATACTACCTCTCCACATTGTGGATGCAACAAACTACTTTGGTCGCATAGTAGATAAGAAAGAGGATCAATATGCAATTCTTGCTGTAGAAATGGACAAGCATTTTAAGAAAGCTGGTAATAAAGTATCAGTTGAAATGGCGAAGAAACTATCATTGTATGGATTACATGAAGAGAAGACTTTTCATCGGTAAAATACTGAAATTGTTTTTGAAAAGAATGATTTAAAAATAAAGACTGTTCCTGGATATTTTAAAGTATTTAGATTAAAGCAATTGTACATGCCTGGAAAAATAATGTGAGTTCAAAACAGAACGTTATCAAACCATTTTATTTACATTTTTTTTAATTTGCTACACGTGGAATATTTTGGGTAGCTCATATTTTGATCTCTTCTTATTTCATGTTCATAAAGGTTAAACAAATGATACAAGTAGAGTGCTGAATACAGTATTATTGTGGGTGCTTTGACAAATGGAAGTTACTGTCTATGTTTTGTCTCCCTAAAGGGTTCAAGTATTAGAGATCTTTCCAAAAGAAGAAAATGGCTTTTTCTATAATGTTTCTATCAAGTACATAGATGAAGGTAGAACTGGTCAGGTTCGAGGCCATCAGTTATTTTCCTTACCTGCAGAATTTCAGAGTTTGCCCCCTCAGGCAGTGGAATTCATTGTTTGTAGAGTAAAACCTATTGATAATGAAACTGAATGGAGCCCAAAGGTAAGTTTTCTTTTCTTCAGTATTTTTCCTTTTCGTAGATTAAGCTTAATAAATGTATTTTTTTCTTTCATGGAAAAAAATAAGTCCCTTTTTTTCCTTTATAAAAAATAGTTGGTTATAAGCTTTTATTAATAACAAGCAGTGAAATTTAACATTTTTTAATGGATAATCATAAAGATTTAATCTATTTGACCAGCTGTTTCTAAGAAATGAATTATTTTTGGTTGTCCTCAATATTAAAATTGATTCTGTGAAATAAACTAAGTGTAACTTCTGAATCATTTATCAGCTGGCATTTTAATTATCAAACGAACTTAGATATTCCTGTATGGTATTTTTTAATTGTTTCAGATAATTGTTTGCCCACTAGGCAAATTTAGGTTGTTTTTTTGGGGAACATACTCTAGAAAGAAACCTTCTCAGAAGTCGGTCCCTTTTTCTAAAGTCTTCCAAGGTAAGGGTAGATATAGCCTCTTCCAAAGCCAGTCATCACTGCTGCTTGAATCTGCCAAAAATAACTGCAGATAGAATCTCTGATACCCATGATGTGGTGCAGTGGCTCCCAAACTTGGATGAGGGTAGGGAGTGGTGGGGTAATGAAGCCTTGGTAAATGATCTATGAATCACACAATTCATGTGCGCCTTTATAGTGCTTTCTGTTAACATTTTTAAGGGTATCTGGTGTTCCGCAAAAAAAATTGAGGACCGACAGTGGTCCATTGTTTCTAAACGTGTACTTTATAACTTTTTTAGTGATGCACCAGATATCTAGGTCAAGCCCATTAATCTTGCAGTAATATTATTATTTAATCTACAGTTTTTCAATGTATGCCTTTGTTAGTTTTTCTGGCATTTACTCCAAAACTGTTTGCATTACTTGATAAATACCCTGATTTCATTGTTAATTATAATTCAGTAGTCTTCCAAATGTGTAATAGTTGCAGAGTCTATTTTCAGTTTGGTATGTATTTTGTATACTGTAAGTATTGTTTTTATTAGATTACTAGATATATTCATCAGAAAATTAAAGGAAAATTGCATGAAGCAAGAGTGGTGCTTACCTTGGGAAATACAGTTTGGGTTGATCCAATGGTAAGTATTAAATTGTAGCATATTTATATTTAAACTTAGTGTTTCACAAATAAATGTTTCCTTCCATCCTTTTAGTTCTCTATTTATACATGTGTGCGTGCTTGCATGTGCGTCCAAACGCAAGCATGTTTATGTATAGATAAAATCCATGGTGTGTAAATCTTGATTTGGCCTAACTATGAACCACTAGCAAAATTACAAGTGAAATCATTCAAATTATATGCCTGTACATAATCTTATTTTCTGTAATTGTCATGAAATGAATAGGAAAAATATTTAGAAATATTTGAAAAACTTTCAAAAACATTTTACCCATTTCCTTTTAAAACTAAGTATCTTAAAAGAGTTGGAGTATTGTAGCCCTGATGATCCAGGAACATACGAGAAGCAAGGATTTTTTTTATTTTACCAATTGTATAGTTGGAAAAGCTGTTAGACCAGTTTTTGGGCATTAAGTGCCCTTCTTCAGGCCTAAGGAAGGGACAGATGGAGGCTAAGCTGCATACCATGTTTTAGGGCACGGATAAATGTATCCTTGGAGTTGCTTCAAAAGGGGAGCTTCAAAACTAAGTAGGATAGCGCTACAGTGCTACTAACTAGGGGTGCACCAATGGAGATTTTAGGGGCCGATACCGATAGCTGATATTTAAGGAGGCATATCGACTGATAACGATCCAATACAGCTGCCATCAAATGTTAAGTCTGGTGAGGTGGAAGGGGGGTCGGGGGGGGGAAGTGCGGGATGGCCCAGGAGGGGGCAGTGTGGGATGGAGGTGCAGCTCATGGGGTGGGGGCAGCTCCCACTGCTGGTTGCATCCCGGGAGGGTGGGGGAGCTTGTGCCCCCGGATCTGTGCAGGGCGGGCTTCAGCTGCAGGGTGGAGCTGGCACTGCCATTTTTCTTGCTGGGAGCTGGGCTCGGAATAGGCTCTGGTGGTGCTAGGAGGATGCTGCAGTCACCTCATGTTTCGCCGCAGCTCTGTTTCCAGCCCTCTGCCGCCACCCAGCACAGCCCTAGCTTTTCCTGGCGCTTGGGCAGAGGCAGGGCCTTCAGCCAGGGCTGCGCTGGGTGGTGGTGTGGGGCTGGGAGTGAAGATGCGGTGAAATTTGGGGTGGCTGCAGCCTCCTCCCAGCGCCGCTGAAGCCCGCTCCAAGCCCAGCCCCTGCCGAGAAGAGCCCCATGCAGCCAGCTCTGGCTCCACCCTGCAGCTGTAGTGCACCCCACACTGCAGATCCAGGGGCACAACCCCCTGCCCTCCTGGGGTGCAAGCAGTGGCGAGAGCTGCCACCAGCCCACAAGCTGCGCCTCTGTCCTTCACCACAGGGGGCGGTGATCTCTTTCTCTCTCTCCTTCCCTCCCCTTCCCACGTACCAACTAAAGGAAGCCCCTTCCCTCTCCACACTGCCGGCTCTGCTCCATGCTGTGCTGCACTCAGCATGGGCATTATCAGCCAAATGATCAGCCTTATCAGGCCGATTTATAAAGAAAATTGTCTATGTTGGATATCGGTACTGATCCGATGTCGAACCAATGTATTGGTGTACTTCTACTAACAGCACCAGCCTGACCATGACAGCATTAATACCTTGGTGCATAAAACCTGCTATATAACCACCATGACCACTTCCACAAATACCCTGCCTGTGATCACAGAAACAGTCTAGCTACTTACTTTTCTGAATCTGTGCTCTGTATCACTCATTTCTCATCAGTTGGTAGATCTATTCAATAGACCTCGTAGGGAGGTGATTAAAGTTATACTTATTTAATAGAGTGGAATTCACAGTAAAATCCACCTATTTTGCTATGTGAAAAATTCACAAACTGGTCCACTTTGGTAGAAATACAAATACAGGCTTTACTTTAGATCTAGTTGCCAATGACAGCATCCATATCTCTTTTAGTCAAAGAGATATTTTGAATTGTAGTCTCTTTGAAGTCAAAGTGAGTGACTTCATAGTTAATATGCAGTGTTTCCTTTTGCTTATAAAAATTCCCTCCTCTTTGGAAAAGTAATGCAATTTCGTTGGTAGTGTATGCTTCTTCATACAGAAGGAATTTTTCTTCCACTTTTTCTTTCGTGCTTTCTCCTTGTCTGCTCATCTTAACTATACAAGTCTTTGGGTACACTCTTGCAAGAATTTTCTGGTTGCTCGATTCCTTGAATTACAGGATTCCCTGCTTAATCTCTTAAATTGGAAGTGTATTCCTAAATGTTCTTGCATTTGCTTACTGTTGCAGTTAGAGTTGTGGTTTGTGCAAACTATTAAAGAGGACCTTGTGGGGGGGTATACCACTCCTTTTGGAAGTGAAGCTTTTAGGAAATGAGGCAGAAGCTCACCTCTCCTTGAGGGCCCCTTCCTGGGAAAGTTACAGTACCTTTGTGAACTGGCTCAGGCACATTAAGATCACAAACTCTTTTGGAAGAATGGAGCTTCAGTCTTTTTGTTGGTCAAGTTTGTATGTTGTTGTATCCTACTTTACATGTGGTTTATTTTGACTGCAAAATTCCCTAATTCCTAATCTGATTATTTTAAGTGTTCACCCTTTTTTGTGATGCTTGCACGTGGTTGGCATAGGAAAGTGAGAAGCTATTTCTCCAGTTGCCTGGAATACTGAGGAAATCAGGATGTTGTAGTTGTGTTATAATTTCTTGGGCTCCTCATCTGTGTTGCTATAGTTGGTCAAGCATAAAAATGAGTGCCACTCTATTTGCTATTCACTTCTTGAATGTGCTTCTCAAGGTGCTATGTTCTGCAGCCAGTTTGATTTCAGGCTGACTTCTTTGCAAGTTGAAAGAAGCTTTTTCTTAAGAAAGGTTTCTTTTCTTTCCCTTTTCTTTCCTGGTATACAGAGCACTAGTAAGATTTTTGCCCTTTGCACGTAATCTGATCTGGAAGATTGCTTTGGCCTGTGGGACGCCTTTTTTGCTTTATAACATCTTATGATATCTTTCTGTTGCTGGTCAAAGGGCAAATGATTCTTCAGTAGGACTTTCCATCTATTAATTCTAAACTTAATTTTAAGCTTTAGGGAACACATTTTTTTAAGATGGCTTTTGTTTTTTGTGTTTGTGGCTTTTGTTTTGTTTTGGTGTTTTTGCTGCAGTAACCCTGTATGGGTGAATTGCAATGTCATCTGTCTTAATCTTTTCTCTCCAGAAAAGTAGTTTATTCGAATCCCCATGATTGACTTTCAGAGGTGAATACTAAATTTCACCAAGCAAACCCATTGTTTTCTTGTCTGTGCCCTGCTTTATTGCCCTGCTGTGCCCTGCTTTATTCTTGTCTGTGTCCTGCTTTATTTATTTATTTATTTATTTATTTATTTGCTCTGAAGAATTTAGGAAGTCCAACTAGCTGTACTTCTTTTGAAGGTTACTATAAAGGCCAAGACTACAGCTAAAGTCAGTAATTGGTTAGATGGTTCTCTGCCTGCACTCTGAGTATGTGATAAGCAGGGATCCTAGTTTTCTCTGTTTTAAAAATTCAGAATTCTCAGAGCAAAATGCGTGTTTTCCTGCAATTAAAATGAAATACCACTATATATTTAAGTATCCCTTGAACACAGTGTCTTACAGTTATGTTTACAGTTTTAAAGAAATTTGGAAGCCTACCAGTGCCTCAGTCATTATAATAAAATAAATTCTAAATACCTATATATTTTGGAGGGGTTTTTTTGTTTTTTTTATCATAGAAAATCAGAACTCCACCTGCCCCTTCACTCACCAGGATGCAGGTCCAGCTGCAGCTGTCCCCCCTGCTGCTTTTATGATGCCGAGCAGCCCTGATATACCATTGCCCTTCACTTGCAGTCAGCACCCCCGCAGCCCTGCTGGTGCCCCTCATTCCTGATCAGCAGTCCCCCTTTCCTTTCCAGTGCACCCCACTGTCTCCCTTCCCCATACTGGTGCCCCTCACTCATAACCCACTGCCCCCAGACTCCAGCACCCCCAGTGTGCAGGGAAGGGGGACTATGTGGGGTAGGAGTGGAGGTGCTGGACCATAGGCCATAGACAATGGTCTGGTCCATTACTCCTTGCGTTGCTGGTGGTGCGATGTTAGTCTACAGTGACATGGCTGGCAGCGGTGGCAGCCGCAGTGAATTTTTTTACTACTCAATCCTCACACGCTGGGTCCTGCCTGGCCAGACTGCAGCCTTGTTCCCCCTCTGTGGGCACACAAATCTGGAAGGGGCACATGCCCCCTGATGCGTTGCCTATGGTGCTTGACACCTCCCCAGAAGTGCGTGCAGCAGTGGGGAGCCTCCCCTCGTCCCTCAGGAAAGCCACCTATGACTCCATCCTGCTCCCTGGCTGGGCCCTGCAGCTGGGCATT
>NW_005841863.1:3879007-3904321 GCF_000455745.1 Alligator sinensis
CCAGCCCCCACCCCCCAGCCCCAGCCACTAATTCTGCCCCACTCCCTCACCATGGAGGTTCAGGGAGAGATAGATAGCACGTTTGAAAGAGCCAGCTGGATACCACGTGAAGAACTGCTGCAGTACAGAAGAAAACCCCCCACAAATCACACACCGCTGGTTATGACGTATCACCCCTCCCTTGAACCTGTACAGAAAATCCTCAAAAAATTGCAACCCATACTAGAAAGAGACCCTATTCTTAAAAAGATCTTCCCAGAGCCACCCATCCTAGCCTTCAAACAAGCACTGAACCTCGCCAACCTCATCACCAGAAGCAAACTTCCTCAACCCCAGAACACACCAAAAGGATTCAGACTGTGCCATGACAAGAAATGCAAAACCTGCCAACACATCTCCACCACCCCCACTATTACTACACCCCACAACAGAGCCATCAGCATCCCTGGATCTTACAGCTGCACCTCCAGAAATGTAATATATTTCATCCAATGCACCAAATGCCCTGATGGAAAATACATAGGAGAGACCAAACAACAACTGCGCACCAGAATGAACGCACACTGGAAATCTATCAAAGACAGAAACACCCAATTACCGGTGGGGGCACATTTCTCACAGGAGGGCCACTCTCTCTCCAATCTCTCAGTCCTGATCCTCAAGGGAAACTTACACAACACTTCCCAGAGACGAGCCTATGAGCTCCATTTCATCAACCTCCTGGATACTAGAGATCATGGACTAAACTTAGACATTGGATTTTTGATACATTATAATCTGCCTGGCAACTGACTCCCCAGCCCAGCCCTGCCCCTGGCTTGTTTACTTTTCATTCCATCCAGGAAGAGCACACACCAACTGCTGAAACTTCGATAGCCTGACGAAGGGTTTTTGAACTCGAAAGCTTGCTTAATAACTATTCTCCAGCTATTTGGGTTGGTCTAATAAAAGATATCAAATTCACCCAAGGAACCTTGTTAGCTTAGTTAAGAATTTTAAAATAATGGATGAAAATTAGATCTTTTACACCCATCAAGTAACTCAGAATTGTGTTTAAGTCTTTCCTTTTTGCAAAAAACTCTTGTTTGGATGATTAAATAATATCTATATTCTTCTCCAGACAAATGACTTGGGAAATGTACTGGGTCAGTTCCTCTCAGTATTTTCCCTATATTTAAAACGAGACATACATTTAAGAACTAAATATGCTAGCATACAAACAGAATAAATAGTGGGATTTGTTTTCAAACTACCCCCTTTTTGAGATTAATAAAGCAGTCTTCTGGTTTAAAAACCCACCTCTCTGCAGTACAAAACTACAAACAACAAGAGACTGTTCTTAGACTGCAGTTCACTCTGAGCTGTGCAGTGGTCATGGACAGGTGGTGTCTGAGTCAATATTTTGACAGAATATATTCTTGTGGGAAGAATGAGGTAGAATCCTTAAATCACTATTTGTGGTATTGTTTGTTCTTTGAAGAAAAAAGAGGAATATGGATCTCTCTCTTACTGTAAAATTTAAAATACAGGGCTAGTGAAGTAAAAACAATTTGCTTCTGTCTAACAATTCGCAGTCTGTTCTATACTCCCTAAGTTTATTTGTATTACTTGCATAAAGAATAAAGCTCAACATCAGAATAGAATTTCCCTGTTTGATTTATTTTTCCACTCCTTCATTTTATCTGGGGTTTTTTTTTATATCATCATATACTGTTTTCTTTTTAAATTTTGTTTCAAATGGTAGAATATGCAATCTTACTGTATACTTTTAGCAAAAGTTATAAATTATAAAAAAAATATATACAGATAAAACATTTATTTGTTTGCATTGTTTTAACAAAAGCTGTAAATAAACTCTTCCTCCTCAAGAGCCATATATCTTGCATTTGTCCCGGAAGAAAGCTTTTTGTCCCAGGGTGCTACAGACATACAAGTTTGTTGGCCCACTTTCTAAAAATGTGAGAGACAAATAGGCTATGATTGACTAATTCAGAAAGACCTAAGTTTTTGCATGTGATAGCGTACTTCATCAGAGACACAGACACACACACTCCTCTGATGAAGTAGGCTGTTGTCTGCAAAAGCTTATTCCTCTTTGAATGATCTAGTCTCTAAGGCTGCTTACAGAACACTGATTTACTTGAAGCTTGATGTGCCCCCACAGGTGCATGTCAAGAAAAGGCACATCACATTAGTTTGCTCTGGCTTGCCTAATGTCTAATGTCAGCTTTAGATAAAAGTGCCAAAAAGCCCTGCTGAAGGACCTGTTCTATACAGATGCCAGGGAGCTGGGTCAAACTCATGTGCATACTTCATCTTGTAAAGTGCTGAGGTTTTTTTTATCCTTATTCATATCTGTCAGCAGCCTAAGGTGCCACCCTGCCCTCCTGCCTTTATGGCTTATTAGGTTATGATAACTCAGGGAAATGTGTTCTGGCTGAGGATTTTATAAAATTGAGGTAAGGGTTTCAGGATGTTTTGCCTGCCTGGTTCTACTAGCTTTTGTACCCTAAGACTAACACAAGGGGTGGAAAAAGGGAGATGACAACAAATAAGTACGAGTAGGTAATTTTCATATTTTAAAATGAAAAAGAAGTGTAGATGTTTGTGTTTGTGGTACATCATGTATGTATCTGTAGTACAGGTATGGTAGAACTCGCATCATTTGTATTAATATGCTTCCCAGCCTACTTAATTGGCAGCAAGTTGCTAAATTAAAAAGCTGATTGCTGCAGCTTTTACTTCAAAGGGTACCACATTTCCACTCAGTTGGAGCTCATCAGTGGTCTTATACAGGTGACCAGAAAAACAGCACCCTATGAAATAAAAGAAGGTTTTCTTCTACAGCAGACAGATGGACTACCATACCAGTTCTTCATAGTTGTTCATTGCAGCTGTATATGTGCCCCCCGCTAATTAGCAAACCCCTTTCTTTACAGTTGATTGAAGGACCTAACTCTGCAAAGTATCCAGGTTCCATTTTACTGACATACTTTCCATTCTAAAGTGATAGAAAAAAAAGGAAGTAAAAGTTTGTGAATATCTTTTGCAGTTTTTAATTTCTTGACTTCAAGGTCCAAGTCATCAGACTTCCAGATTTGAAGATTTCTGTTAACGAATACAATATTAGATCTGAGATTTTGTCTATGGGAATGGGAACTGATAATCCAGAACACATAAAACAACTCCAAAAATTGTGTGAATCTGCTAAAATGTTAGCTCCTGAGAAAAAGACCTTGCAAACTCTGTAAGTGATTGCTTAAGGCTTTTTTTTTTTCTTTTAATATATTATGTTTTGATCTGCAGAGCTTTTTTTTGTTTTGTTTTTTTTAATCAAATAAGTTCAAAATGGCCACCCAATTTAAACTTGGTTTAAAAGTAAGGTCTGGTGCTGACCTTACACTTACAGACCCCCTCCACCAGGTGCAGCCACTTTTACCAGTGTTCGATGCTGCCAGACCAGAGCAAGAAAAATCCTGGTGGGGAAAGGGGTGGGAGGGATGGGATTGGTCATAGGTTTGCTGGGGGAGCACCCCACCTGCAGGTCATGCCTGCCCCCCTGCCCTTTTTTTGCCCATTCCCTGGTGGGCCCCTGATCCCCTCCAGCCTGCTGGACCCCCAAGCTAGGCCCCCGCTCCCCATCCTGATTTACCTGATATCACGCAGCCATTTTGAATAGATTTAACCTACCCTAATACCCCCAAATGTCTGTACTTAGCCTTGGTGAGAAGCACAAGGAGTGGTGTGTACCTGAATCCTCTGGTGGTGTTGGTCAGAAAAGTCACTGAGCTCAAGTGAATAAGAATCACATGCACTCTCAGAGGAATGTGCATGTAAACAAAACCATTTGAACTCCAGTAACCCTAAGGTCTGTAAACTTCCTTTCATGAAAGCTTTAGGTCTCCACCTGTGATTTTCTCATTCCTGAAGTCTTTGATATAGCTCTTCAAATTAGAGTGTTTGGAAATAAAATAACACCAGTTTCTTGAGACTTCCAGAATATTAAAAGCATCTGTTGTATCCCATATATATCAAAATAATATTTAGATAAGGTTTCCAAGATAAACATATGTACTAGCCAATTGTCTGTCAAGAATGATGTGGGAGAAGGGAGCTGGGATGGAGTGCTGCCACCTAACGGCCCATGCTGATGCTGTTCTGCCTCTTGCAAGGACCGGGGAGCAGTCCTTGGCGTGGCTTTAGAATCATGATGGCACTCCCCCACGCTCGGAGCACTCCAATTGGCTGTTTCTGTCAGCCAGTCAGAGGGTGAATAAAGCGTTACGGACAGACGGACTTAGGCTTTTATAATATTAGAATAGTGTTAACTGCTATGATAGGTGAAGGTTTTCTTCTTTATACCCAAAAGTATTAGGGACATGGCCAGTCCGCAGAGGGAGCCAGAACAGGATATGGACAGTGTGCAGAGCCCATTATTAGGAGAAAAATTGTCTGAAAATTGCAATTTCTCCCAAACTATTTTGGATCATCAAAGTGGTAAGTGTTTATATGATTAGTGGGTACGTTTTGAGAATTTGAAAGCAAACTTACACATCTGTAAAGAAGACTAGTTAAATGGAGGTTTAATCTTACAATATATGGCCTTTTACAAATAAAAAGGGCACAGAAAAATTAATGTAAAATATTGGTATAAAGAACTAATGCAACACATGAAGGGTTGTAGAAATTACCTTAATTAGTAGGCACTCCATGAAGAAGATTATTCCTCTAATGCCAGGGACTGATAGGTCTAGGTGTGCTTGCTGGTTGAGGCCTGAAATATCCACCATAAATATCCATTATTGCTAAAAGAAATGAATCTTTAGGCTAAGACTAGATTAATTTTCCTTTTCTATTTATTTTAATAGCATTACAGTATTTCGTATTGTTTTCCACCATTTCACAAGATACCTGCATTTTATTTTCAGGTGACTTAATTTGGTGCGCTAAGAGCTATTTTCCAATTAATCTAGATTTTGAATATCTTGAAAGCTTTGTGGTGTTTTTTTTTCACCATCTTTTGATATGGCAAAATATTATTTATGTACTTTTCATATCAAATATAGACTGCTTTTGATTTATTAATTCATCTATAATCTTGCATGTGAATTGTTAAAACCTTCTCAAAGTAGAAATATCCAATGTATAAGCAAATCATTTTTATGATTTGGATAACAGTGCATTCTTTTTATTTTACTGTTGGGACCAACTTCTGATTTGGGCTTTGTCTTAGATATTTCTGGACTAAACAAAGGCCCCTGGCAGGCATTACAAAATATGATTAACCTGTTAATCATGCCATAAATAGTGACTCTACCACATGTTCAAGGGATTAATGGCACAATAAAATGAGATGTGTAACACTTTTGTGGCTGATTTCCATTGTGCCTTAAATTGAATGTGTGGCAGGATAACCAGAGAAGCTCAAGACTCCAGTGTGGTACTGACAGTCAGCTGATTGCTGGTACCACCCTTGGGACCTCACAGGAGTCCGAAATTGACTCCCGTGCAGTCCCAGGGATAGAAGCAACAATCAGCTGATTCACAGCCCTGGGACCACACCATAGCTTTTAACTGGCCCCAGTGTGGCTTAGGGGCTGGGACCAACAGTCATCTGTCAGTCCTGGCCTTGGGACTGGTTAGGTTCATCCAGGCTACGAGAACCCAGCTTTCAACTTGTAGCCAGGTCTCCCTCTGCGCTGGCACACAGTAGTGATGCCATTGAAATATGATTCCTGGTATCAGAATGTGTCCCCTGCCATGCATGTGTGGCATGACAGGTGGTGTGATTGTTGGGATCAGCGATCAGCTCCTATCATGCCATTAAATGTGTGGGCCAGAGGCTTAATATACTTATGTTGCTTGAAATGTGTTTGGTTTGTTTTTTTTTTTTTTTTTTTAATTTAGGTGCCATAGCTGAAATTGAGGCAGAAAACTCTACACAGCATCATCATAAATGGTACTGGAATTTAATGTAACTTTTTTTTTTTTAAATGAGGTAATGTGCAATCTGTTTTCTGAATTTACTTTGAATGTGCATTTAGTGTTTCTGAAAAAGGATAGATTGACTGTCCTGATTGCTTAATCTTCAGTTGACATATGGGACAGATGGAACATGGTGGTGGTTCTCATTGTTCCATACTGCTAGTACTACTGAAGGAATGACCACTAAGGTAAAAGGGCAATATATTCTCTGTTCCTATTCTGACCTTTATTCATCTGTTTAGGCCATGCTTTTATATGGTCATGCTTATATTTTTAGCATCTCTACTAGGAGATGTTTAGAAAGATGCATTTCAGGTCAGTTAACAATCGTAACATAATATCAATCCTGGTCACACATCGTCTAGGCTGAATTTCAGTCTCCAATCAGGATGTTAGAGCAGTGATTCTCAAAGGATGTGCTGTGGCACACTAGTGATGTGACAGCAACAGCAGTGGGACCCAGCATCCATCTCTGAGAGGTGTAAATGCTCTCCCCCATCTGGCGCACACTGTGCCTGACCTAGCTACTCCAGCTATGCCTATGGCTGCTCCTCTGGGGACTGTAGCTGCTACTGCTGCATTCCCCCACTGTTCCCCACTCCCAGGCAGCCCTGTGCTAGCTCCCTTCCCCCCTGGTGCTCCCAGCAGTGTGCTCTGCTGTGAGCAGGCAGACAGATGCAGAGATGCACTTTGCAGCCCATCTTGTCTCCTCCACTTCTCCCAGTCTTCTGGGGCTGTGGGGGGAGTCGTTGATGTATGGGACCCTGCAGTATTGGGACAAGCAAGATGAGGAGTGGGCAAAATATGGCCTGTGGGCCATATCTGGCTGCCACTGAGGATGGAGGGCTGCGTCCCTCACTGCTCCACTGTAGCCAGGGCCAGGCCAAGCCAGGCCACACAGCATACAGATTCCTCCGCCACCCCCACCCCCTGCCCAGCTTCTTATTAGTGTTGTAGATGCGTGGTCCTGGCACCGCAGTCTCTGGCAGCCAGGCTTACATGGAGTGGGTTGCAATTCAGTATGCTGCAAACTAGCCATCCTGGCTGCCACGATGAGCCACTGACACTGCTAGGAGGGGAATCCAGGTGGGGACATGGCCTGGGGCAGCTGCCCCCAACTTTCCTGATGCAGTGTGTAGTGGCTTATCATGGCAGACAGGCAGGACAGCTACTCAGTGCACTGCAATGTGCCCTGTCATGTGTGGACCTGGCTGCCAGCAGCTGTGCTGCCAGGACTGCACAGTGCCAACAGGAAACTGGGGGCGGGGGGAATGGATACGGGGTGGCAAAAGTAGTCTGCATACTCCACAGCCTGGCCTGGCCCTGGCTGCAGCAGAGTGGAGCAGCACAGGGCTCAGCCCTTCCTCCTCAGGCTCTTGGCAGTGGCCAGTGGGCTACATAGGATCAATTGGCATCTCCTCAGTAGTTCCCCACCCCCACCCTCAACAGCTCATCAAAACTCGGTAAGTGGCCCCTACAGGCCCAAATAATTGCCCACCCCTGAGCTAGATAATGATTCTTAACTTCTTTAGCCTCAAGGCCCCCCTTCGTATCTTTTCTGAATGTAGAACTTTCTTAGTTATTTTTCAGCTGGGGTCTCCCAAAATTCAGAAAATCATGGAGTTATTTTTTAAGTATCTAGTCAGCACTTATATGATTTCCTCTGATCTGGAAATGGAAATATAGGTTCTGGAAAAAAAAAACTTTGGGTGTTAGTGAAGTGTGTTCATAAAGTGTTCCCCATGTATCAGAAATTTGGGAACCACTGGACAAGAAGCTATCCATTTACAAATTATCTGAGCTGCCAGTCTATTCCCTCTACCTCTGTACTGTGTTAAAGAAAAATGAATAGATGAATTTGATTAAAATTATTCTTTTAAATGGTACAGTTGTAAGACTTTTTAGTTTAAATAAGCACAGCAGTTGCAGAACATATAGGGATTAAGGCCTAGGAATAGGCTCTTGATTATAATAGATAAAATCTTGTAATTCCATGTCAGAAGTGGGGGGGATATAGCAATAAGATTTTTATTTAAAAATGGTCATTCTATGGTTTGTTGAGAAGTAGAGATCTCATTCTTGTATCATTGCATGTGCAAAACCTGGCAGTCTTTTTAGCATTTGGATAGTCTAATTCAGGGGTTGTCAACCAGGAGCATATGTACCCCTGGGGATACTTTGAAAAGTCTTAGAGGAGTATGGATGGGCAGGGATGGGGCACTGTCATCCACCACCCTGTGCCACTGCCTCTCTGGAGCAGGGCGAGGGCAGCAGTGTCCCTCTGCGGGCCACACAAGCCCTGGCCGGGCAGACATCAGGCCACCGCCACTGCCATCCACCACCCCACGTTGCTGCCACTGCCCACCACTTTCCCATAGCTGGTCGTACATGCGGCTTTGTGGGTTGCTGACGGGTAGCGTGCAATTGGCCAGGTACGAGTAGAGGGTGGGGGGTGGTGCCACACTTGGGAGGAGGCCCCGGCTGACGCCTGCACTGTTAAGGCCGGTGGCTTCTGCCTTCAGCGTGTGACTGGCCGGGACACCAGGAGGGGAGGAGAAGGGCCTTGTAGCATGGGACCCACCTGGGCTGGGTGTGTGTGGGGCCAGGCCCCACCTCAGGCCACCTTGAAGCTCATTGTCAGGCTGCCAGGGGTACACTTCTTAAAAAAGGTTGAAAACCCCTGGTCTGATTCATCTAAATTTGAAGCTAGTTTGAAGTCTCTTGCGAGGAAATGTTACGGTGCTTGGTGGATAAGTTTGATCAGATGTAGTTTGAACTGTCTGTTTCAGTGTAGACAGAGCAAGACCCTGAGGAGAATCCTAAATCTGTTAGTTTGAACCAGATTTATTTTATGAAATATTGAAGCTTTTGAAGACTCCATGCCACAGTCCATAGCTGGGACCCACAGCTTTCCTGACTGTTGAAAGCCAGTGGTTGTTACTGGCTGTAAAGTTTTCTTTGCTTAATGCAGATTCTTCAGTGACTTGTTTCCTACCAGTTCTGAATCTGTAATTTTGGACAATTGCCTCTCTTCTGTCTGAGCTCTAAGTGCTGTTTTTCATTGTGCATTTAAAAGTATCGGGAAAGTCAAGGAGAAAGGGGGCGTGCAACTTTCAGTACAGGCCACATCGTATTTTACCTTCTTGTTCAACTTTACTCATTCAGTTTAAGGATCTTTTCCAGTGTGTGATGGATAGAGGCATTGATTGCAAGTATCTGATGAGAACCCAGTACTGACATGGTTTGAGTGATGATGAGAGAGTGGCCTGAGGATTTATTTAGTCAAATTCTGAATTTTTTTTATATTTTTAAATTGAAATAAATTAATTTAACTTTTTTTTTTTTTTTTTTTGTATCTTAGTTTCTATCCGGAAATTAAATGGTTTCAAAAGGAAGATACTGTTACCATGAAGATAAAAATAAGAAATGTAACTGACTGTAAATGTGAGTTTTTGAGAAACAAAGTTATTTTCAGGTAGGTTCAAATTTATAATATAATCATCAAAATAATGAAATTTACTAGATAGTATTTTGGTTTAAAAACCAAACTTTTTTTCAAAAAACATAGTGCTTTTTCAGAAGACAAATTTTATTTGGTGGATACGGAGCTGTATGAAAATATACTTACTGAAAAGTCTGTATGTGAGATTAAGAATGAAGAACCTGTGATTATCCTTGCAAAAGAAAAGAAAGAATCATGGCTCAAACTGCTAAAGCACAAGGTGAATTATGAATACCAATTTGGAAAAGTTTTTCCATTTTTCAAGGCTTGAAGATATATTTAAATATTAAACTCACAGTAGTATTTTATTTCTGTTAACAGAATCCTAATGTGTCTTTTGACTTCGAACATTGGGAAGATTTTGGAGATGAAAGCCCCTTTCCTGTTGGTAAGACCTAAACAAATCTTGGAGTAAGCAAACCTGTACTCTTAAGTCATTAATAGAGAGAGGTAGTTAGCCATATTAGTCTGAACACAGGGAGAAGGCAGGGCAGGGTGGTCCCTTAGGGTGTTTTTACACATGCTCGGAGGTTGGATAACTAGAGAACCTCTTGGGGGGGGCTGGTCTGACCAGGATGCATCCCTGTGCGCCAGCTATGGAAGCAGAAATTTGGGGGGGAGGGATACTTGCCGCCTGACATGTCGCCTATGCCCCTTCACACGTTCACCCCAGCCCCCATAGAAAAAATGACCTGGACAGAGCTGCGGAAGCTGCTCTCCACCACGTTGCCTGGCTGCCATGTGCATGTGTGCCCATGCATGTGCATGTGGTGCCCCCTGCCCCCTATGTTCCACTCCCTCAAGCAGCCCCTTGGTTTCCTGGGTTTTTCTTCAGCAAACAGAAAACCTGGATCCCTGGTCATGAGAAATAATGCTGTGTATTTGTGTAAGGGTCCCTTAAGTGCATATTCTAGGTGTATACAGGGCCTGCTTTCAGTCCTGAGGGAAATGTACTTTCATGCAGTATACTGTACTTTCAAATTAACTAGAGGTGCACCAATACATTGACATGGGGGACAGGGGGGATGGCAAATTCTAGGGTGGCTGTAGCCCATCACTGGTCCCAGCAGCAACCTGCCCTCACCCTGTTAAAAGTAACTCAGGAAAAACCTTTAGAATGGTAGAGCACCTTCAGTGACAGAAAAGGAATAACAATAGCCATTGTCATTTTTAGGTGGTTGAGGGTCATGATCTTGAGCATCTGTAACATCTTATGTCAGACTAAGAAAGAGGTTCTTTGATGTACTAATTAGCAAAAAATTAGAAACTGATTGTAGATGGTTTTGAAAATTTGGTAATTCTGAGGAATCATGGTGCACTCGAAAGAATGTTATGAGAGGAGTAACAAACATATCAGTGCTTTTTATAGCAAAAATCATCCAACAGGTTCTCATGTCTTTCATGCCTCATCTTCACAACAGTAGCAGTGGTCATGGACATTTTAATAACATGTATGGTTTATTTGAGCAAGCAGGCATGCAGTCATTCAACTGAACTTTGCTAGAGCATTTATGTTGGGAACTGGTGTATGTATGGTATATGATCTACTTGTCTATTTACTGGTCAGAGAATCAAAATAATCTTGTTGAGTAATTAGCAGATACGCAACACAAGTGCATGTCACTTGAAGGTGTTGGCAGTTGCATAGAATTTTCACATTCTGAGGGTATCTAGCTGTAAACTTGATTTGTATTAGAGCCAGGTCCCTTTGTCTGTGTTCTGTCTGTTCAAGTATAATATTAATTACTATTTCATTTCTGATAACTCATTTCCTTTTCTGTTAAGCACCAAAAATGTTTATTCACACACCTCATTTTCCAAAACCAGATTCGTTTCAGTTCATATAAACTGATGGAAAGGAATTAGGCTGCCTTTAATCTTGAATATCAGGATACTTAACATACCACCAGGCCTATAAGCATTTTCTTGCATTGATTTCCTGTTCTGCTGCAGCATGAGATTTTGTTTTTAAACAGACGTGTCAGTGCATTTTCACTTCTGCAAAATATGTTTTAAATCATAACTTTAGAATTTTTTCATTTTACTGTATAATTTTAGTACACTGGCTTTTATTCGTTGCTTGTAGGTGCTGAAAAAGTACATCATCCTGCTACACTGGCAATGGAAGAAATGGAGGAATCCTCAGGCAGTGAAACAGAAAGTGATGACTAACCTGCAGAATCAATCTTTGTCAGTCCCTTTTCTCTCAGTCCACAATGAGTAGACACCTGCATTTGAGCCACTTTCAAAAGGGCAGCAGCTGTTATGTTTTAATACAGGGGTGGGCCACTTAAGGAGTTTTGGTGAGCTCTTGGGGCGGGGGGTGGGGGGTGCATACTGACCCAGCCGCAGTGCCCTGTCACAGCTGTTCACACTACCCCGTGGGGGGGG
The DNA here is from genome assembly GCF_000455745.1 of Alligator sinensis. Lineage (NCBI taxonomy): Eukaryota > Metazoa > Chordata > Crocodylia > Alligatoridae > Alligator > Alligator sinensis. The sequence continues at coordinate 3,890,886 of NW_005841863.1, forward strand.
GGGGGCCGGGGGGCCCTGAGGAAATGCCAATTTATCCTATCTGCCCCAGGCCTGTCTGCCCTGTACCCACCACTGGGAGTGCCAGATACAGCGGGTGGGCAGGGGCTCCATGGAGACCAACCCAGGACCCCTATGGGCAGGGTACAGTTGGCCAGGCGGATAGGATCAGGTCATAGAGGGGCAGGAAGCAGGACAGGCAGATGGGCGGGGCTGGGATCACAGGGTGGTAACTGTGGAGCTGCAGCCCTGGGCAGAACTGCAATCCATTTCTTGCCATCCCACTTCCAGCCTTGCCCATCCTGCTTCTGGATATAGCTCCCTGGCTGCCCATGGCCCCCATCCCATCCACTTGGCTGTGTGTGCCCTGCCCACAGGGTTCCTTGGCCCATTTCCATGAAGACCTTGGCTGCTCCATTGGGTGTCCCTGGTGATGGGTGTGGGGCAGACAGTCTGCACAGTGGGGCTGGGATCTGGTGGCAGTGGTGGGGCACATGCCTGCTCCTGGGTGGTGAGAGCTGTTTGGAAGCCCTGTCTGGCTGCTGTCGCCTCACAACACCCACCCTGCCCTGCAGACTACGGCTCCCAGTGTGCCAGAGAACCGCATGCAGGGGCAGGGTGGGCTGCATCCAGTGACACCTTTGCGCCCAGGGGCAGCAGGACTGGCCAAACGCACCATGACCTGGGCTGCCCCCTGCACCTGGGCTAGGCAGTGTCAATAGACCCACCATGCCATATTTTGCTCACCCCTCTTCTAACAGTTGAATGTGGAAAACCATGGGAAGGATACAAATGTAGCAGAACCACTCCAACTTAACCCTGAATGAAGCAGTGTTACAGCTGAAGTGGCTTTGCTTTCATACTTTGTATTGTTACTTTGTGGATAAGTTAGAAACAATTGCATAGGAACAGCTGCAGACCTTTTGAAATGGATCCAACATTTACATGTGTCTATATCCAATGCTGATTAAGGATGGTCTTGCAGTCTTTATCTGCATAAGAATTTTACTGATTTAGGTAGAACTATTTGCATATAATTAAGGGCTACAGAATCAAGTCCTTAATTTTTACAAGGATGGCAGTGAACCAGACACTTCATTGTATTTAAATATGTTGGCTAATTTTGACTACCTGGATTTGAACAAATAAAATGCCATAGAAGAAGAGTGGCTATATTCCTTTTGATATATGTATATTTTTTCTTAATTTACTTTAAAAGAGGGGTGTCAAATACATGGCCTGTGGGCTGAATCTGGCCCATGGCACCATTTCTTTCAGCTCTATAGATTATCAGCAGGACACTAGAAGCAGAAGGCATGCAGTTACGGGGCCAGCAGAGCCCATGGCTGCCACCAGACAGTGGCAGACATAACAGAAGACGTAGCAGTAGCTCCAACTACTACTGCTGGAGCACATGCTGTGTGCTTCAGCACAAGGCATGTAATTGCAGCAGTTTTGGCTTTGACGTGGGACATGTGGCAGGCAGGAGCTAGAGCCAGTCTCTCATGCTTTGCTGCTGTTGTCAACGCATGCACTGCTGCCCCTGCTATCAGTACCTACTTTGATGTTGCTGCCACTGGTTCCTTGTGCTGGCCCAGGTTGGATCTAGTCCTAGGCATAAGGTGAGTTTGACATCCGTGCTTTTAAAATAACTGTATATTTTTGTTAATCTACAATAAGCTTAGGTTATCTGATAACCTGAATAAAAGTTTAATTTGAAGGGGGGATGTAATTGCTTAGTCTCCAAGTATAAACATACTCCTATCACCTCTAGATCAGTGATTCATATTTCTCTTGGCTCCTTCTCTTCTCCCCCCACCCTTCTAGGAGACAGCTTTTCACTGGTTCTTTTCTGGCTTTTTGAACATAGTTAGTTCCCTGCGCTTTTTTATGGGGAACTGGCTATTTCATGGAAGACTGCCAATTGCATGATTTGTGTGAAATCCTTGAAATTGTGTATTTGGTAGGTTCCTAGACATTGAGTAATATCAAATGTACTTGAAACTAGAAGGGAGTGTTAGCTGGGCAGTGTTTTGTTATCTAGACAGAATGAAATTATCCGGTTGGAATTATTCCTGAAAAATTCTGCTACTCAAGAGCCAAGAGGTTTGTGCTATTAATACATTTATTTTAGTACACAAATAGCCTACTTTATGGGGTAAAGTGTAGTAAAATATAGACTGATTACAAGCTTTCTTACTTGTTTATCCCTGCTATGGGGACAGGCTAGAACAGTGTTAGCACCGCACCACTGCTAAAGGGCCGGGCTGGAGCAATGCTCTGTGCCCTGGGCTGCAGCAGGGATAGAGCCGACTCAGTCAGAGCAAAAGTAAGGAGGTGTGGGGGGAGAGAGGAGGAAAGGGGGTGGGGACCTGAGGCTGCAGGTAGTAGCATGGAGAGGAGAGGAGGAGAAATGGGAGGGGGGAATCGGGTCAGCCTGAGGCTGCAAGGAGGGGTAGGCAACAAGGAAAAAGCTGCCTGCCTCTTCCCGCCTCCCCCCTACCATCTGACCCCCACTGCCTGCCTCATTTCTGCACCCCCCGCCTTCCCCCACAGGCCCCTGCTACTGCCTCTCCCCCATTGTACCCTACTGCCTGCCCCATTACTGCTGTCCTCATCACCTCCCCAACACCACCTGCAGTAGTGGGAGGCACATATTTAGATGATGATCCCCTCCAAACATGAATTCTATACATGGAAAACTAGAATTTACAACTTTATAATAAATTATAATGATTTATAAAAATTTATAAATCTGTAGAATCTAATTATTGGGGGGAGGGGGTTTTCTTATGTTAAAGGCCATCTTGTATTCGAGTAAATACAGTATTTTGTTTTCCATTTCCAGTTATGATCCCGCACAGAGTTTCATATTACTATAAGATGAATGTTTAAGCAAAGTACTGGAATCAGTAGTACTTGCATTTTTACATGCAGTTGAATCAAAATGTTGTTTATTTCTCTTTGTTCATTTATTATTTTCTTTATTCAGTTCTTGTTTACTATCTATTCCAAGAAGCTGTTTAACAATAAATGTATTATTTGAACCCAGATGCTGTGTGCAGACCATTGGGCTGGAGGGCCACATAAGGAGTTTGGTACGCTCTTGAGGGCCAGAAGGCCGGGGGGGCGGTGCTGACCTGGCCTTGGTCCCCCTGTCACAGCTGTGTTACATTGCTCAGCAGGGGCTGAGGGGAGATGCCAATTTATTTTCTGGCCCCAGGCCTGCCTGCCCCACACTCACCACCAGGAGTGCCAGATGAAGCAGGTAGGCGGTATCTCCATGAAGACTGGCCTGGGACCCCCATGGGCAGGGTCTGCTTGGCCAGGCAGATGGGATAGGGCTGCAGGCTAGCAGGGAGCAGCATCTGGGAGGTCATGGGGCTGGGGCCTGGGGCAGAGTTGCAATCTGCACCCTGCACATGAATGAGTCATGCCCCTGGCGGGTGGTGGGGCACAGCGGCAGCCCGGCGGTGGTAAGCAGGGGAGCTCCCACAGATGCTGTCAGCACTGTCAATGCCCGGGAGAGGGGTGGCGAGTGCCAACCAAGGGTCAGTGACCACCTGCATCTGCTACCAGCAGCATCGGTGGCGGCCAGCAGGGATTGTTGACTGCCCACAGACTCAGTGGCGGGGTGGTGAGCAGCGACTGTCCGCAGGCGCTGCCAACACTCTCCTTTTTGTAGAGAGCCACACTCGGAGAGTGCGTGTGCACCCCCTACACATTGTCCCTGACCCTGCACATCCCTGCGATGGTCCTTGGCCTTGCGCTGCCACTGCCTTATGATCCTGGCCCTGTCCTGCAGCCCCATTCCATTTGCCCAGCCAAATATGCCCTGCCTGTAGGGGTATGTGACGGGGCCGTCCCCAGCCAAGCTCAACATCAGCCCACCCGCCTGTCTAGGGTAGTCTGCCTTGTCTCCTGCCACACCTTTGCTGTTACATAAAGTTTCATGTTCATCTAAGTGGGATTCTGCCCCTTCTAAACCCTGATGCCAAGGGCAAAATACATGGCTCCAACCTCCCATTTACCATGTGTGATGTCTCGCAAATAGCATCCAGATCCACTATTACTCCCCAGCCCCTTTCGGGGACAACCTCGGTCTCTGGCCCAACTTCAGCCTTGGGCACCACTCTGTGCGCCTTGGCCCCTCCTGCACCTATGCTTCTGTTGCTTAGGACCTACTCTGTGCAGTCCTTCAGGCCACTCTACTCCGCTTGAGTCCTACTCTACACAGCCCTTCAGACCATCTCTGCTCACCATGTTCACTGCCCCATCTTTGGGCCATATGCTTACTCTGGGCCTTTTCCCCCTTGGGCCTCAGGTGCTACTCAGTGGGCCTGGTCCTTGTTCCAGGCCCCACTCCATGGGCCTGGGCCCTATGCTTTACTGTAGGAGTGTGCTACCCTAGCCTTTCTCCTCCATGGAGTACCCACAAGGCAGCAGGGGCTGGGGTGTCTGGGCAGCAAGGCCAGTGTCCGGCAGCTGTGGTGGTGGTAGGACATGTGCCTGCTTCTGGTCAGTAGAGCTGGGAGCTGCCAGGAAGCTGTATCTGGCAGCTGTACCACCCCCACTGCCTGACCCTTTAGATTACAGCTCCCAGCAGGCCCAAGAGCTGCATGCAGAGACAGGGTGGGCTGCACCAAGTGGCACCTCCATTCTCTGGGGATGACAGGACCAGCTGCATGCTGCCCCCCGTTCCTGGGCCAGGCGGGGCAGAGGGACCCATCGAGGGTCAGATAAAATCATGGTGTGGGCCGGGTCTGACCCATGGGCCATATTTTGCCTACTCTTCTTCTAACAGTTATATGTGGAAAACATCTTACGAATGTAGCAGAATTACTCCAACTTTAACCCAGAATGAAGCTGTCTTCGTTTATGTGGCTTTGCTACATTCATGTTGTTATTTGTGGCTAAGCCAAGAACAGTTAGATGGTGTTGGCTGCCAGCCTTTTGAAATAGCTCCACGTTTATGTTCGTCCACATCCAGTGATGATTAAGGATGGTCTTGCAGTCGTAAGAATTCTACTAAAATTGGTGGAACTATGATTAAGGACTGCATATGATTAAGGACTGCAGGATTGAGTCCTTAATTTTTTTTACAAGGATGGCAGTGATGTGTAGTCTAGTAGAGCATTCATCTCTGTGAAGTTTGTGGCTAGACGGTTTAATTTGGCCAGTCCTGATCCATAAAATGGATAGTTAAGTACTATAACTATTATACAAATAGTTGTAAACCTCTGCTTAAAATATGTACATGCTCTAACTAGCTTAATGTCTTTCAGACTACACAAGGGAATATGACAGTGAAGAATGATATGACCAATCCACCGTCTCCCAAAGCTTATGTATTCTATCTATATTAGTGTGACACGGGGTGTGTGCCTAGAAACTTGTTCTCTTGGTAGTTTGTTTGCAACAAATGTGGCATGTTTTACTGCAGCAATGTCTAGTACGGTCTTGAGATGACATAGACATGCTCTTAGAAGCAAGGTACATGTTCGTTGTTCAATTTCAAACTATTTATTTATTCATAAAATGGAAGAAAGAGTTGTTAACAGAATGTAAATGTAATGATTAGCATGGGACAAGATTCATTATAAGCCGTAAAGAAAAGCGAATGTTTAAATACTGTAGTTTTCCGTTAAACTGTGATGAAATAACCATTTGTGTTCCTTCTTTAGTCTGCTTTGTCTTAGGAAGAAAGAAATCTGTATCTATAGCAAATCTCCAGAGATGTTGCCAAGTAAGCAATGCTGTTTTTGGAAGGCTAAACAAAGTAGGATAGTAATTTAGTTTCAACATGAAATGTAATTTAGCTTACAAAGAGGGCAATTTGGAGTTTCTTGCTAGTCACCTGGATTTAAGGTATTTGATGAGAAATGTTACTTTCGTAGAACCCTCATAAAAGATGGTTAGTTACTCTGGAACAGGAGTGCAAACTAGAAAAACATATCTTTTGATGTTGATGCATGCTGATTTCTGTTTATAAGCATTTAGGAGGAAGAAATCAGTGCCTCTCACTAAAAGGCCAGTGTGTGAGGAAAGACTTATTTTCAGCTTTCCAAGATGTTATTTTTTTGAGGCCATTCCTACCCAGAGAGCACTTTAACAGTGTAAGATGCTGGCAAAGTGCTTTTACTATAGAGACGACTATATAAACAAATTGGTGCTGCTACAGCTATATCTACATCTAGGGGCTTCATCATAGTTTAGCTTAATACAACTATGACAGCTGTATAGACATAAATCTTAAAATAGATGTGTACTTTTAAGAGATGTATATCTTGCTTTGAGATTTTTTGTCTTGAAGTACCAATAAAATATTAAAATATCTTCATAAAAATCTGTTTTCATTTAAATTGACATTTTTTTTTTTTTAGAGTACATTTTACAGTATTTTATCCTTATAAGACCATCCCCGGTCTGAACAGCTCACAGGTTCAAATAAGGAGCTCTGTTATTTTACTTAGATTCTTAGGCTCCAAAGACTTTCCTTAAGCTCCTGATTCTTTTCTTTTAGTCTCCTCTTCTGTGGGTGTGAGCAAGAGGGTAAAATATGACTAGCAACTCAGATTTTTTCTCCAATGTTGAGAAAACTATGAAAGGTTGATTTGATAATCTTTGTATATTAATTTGTGTTTTATGTAAAAATTAAAAATTAAAAATTTGCATATTTGAGTTGAGGCCAAGTGTTTGCTGAGGATGACCGGAGATTTTGTGGGCTATAGGTGGTGGAAAATTGGGGATCTGAGTAATAAGAGATTAATGCCAAGGGCATTGAAGAATTTAGCTGCCTCCTTACTGTCTTTTTTTCAAGGTGTGTATGTGGGAGTTTCCCATATTAATATTAGCATATCATGTTTTCATAGTTAAGTTCTTAATATATGTCAGTATGAAGACTTCTTGATGTTTTCTCTGTCTCTAAATACTGCTTCTTATTGTGACCCCAACCTATGGCCCACATTCTACTTTTACAAGTTTATATAGATATCTATAAAGATATGTGTATCTCTAGATATTTAGAGAGCTACCTAGAGATGCGCATATCTCTACAGATAGCTATATGAACATGTAAAAGTAGAATGTGGGCCATTTTTCCTGGTCTGTTCAGCAGTAGCTTATTTCAGCTGTTGGAGGGGCTCCCTTAGCCCTCAGTTTCTGAGGGGAAAAACAAGCTTTCTGCTCTTAAATAGCCAGTTACTTGGCTTTCCTGAGCTGTTAACTTTAAAGCCGAGTCTTATATCCAAAGAAATTAAATTTACATCTAGATATATTCCTTTTGCATTGCTGCTTTTGTAGCACTTGCTCAAGGGAGTGGTTCACAACCATGCAGAATACTAAATTCCTCAGTTACCGCTCCTGATTCTAATGGACCATGGGATTAGGAAGGCTTTCTTCTGGCTGGGGCCCTCGGCAGCAAGCTTGGCTTGCTGTCGCTGCCCTTTCACTGTTACTGCTCACCTGGACCTGTCATTGCTTCTGTTGTCATAGCAGCCATCCCTATGCCCCAAACTGGATTCAGTGCGTCTTTCAATGCTGTCCAGATCCAGCCGAGGGCCCCAGACAAGTCTAGCACCCCCTGTATAGGTCTTTGCTTTTTGGGCCTAGAATCTAAATTTGTTACCACATTGGAGTTCCTTCTCTAAAAGGACCTGATGGGAAGGATAATAGCTCTAAATGGGAACTTCCATGGGTCCCTCAGAGTTTCCACAGCTTTCCCTTCCTATTTTCTTGGCTCTATATTAACTCTGCTGGTTGTGATCACCTCAAGTAATCATATGGCAGGGTCAGTTTATTTGTGTAACCCTCTCTTTCAGTCTTAAACCTTTTTTTTCATTTGCCTCCAAAGATCCTTCTGAAGGTGCTCCTGGATTTCAACATAAATGGTTCTCCTCACCTTCTAAATTCAAGCAGATGAAGCTTCGGTATGCATAGGTAAAGAGAACAATTAAGCTTTAGTTGCGTAGGACTCTTCATTTCCAAAATACTAAGCTTGTTGACATGTTTTGAAGAAAAGTTATTTGCAGTTGTCTGCAAATGTATGCAGATCTGATTTAGTAGGCATTATATCTTCCTATTGTAAAAGAAAGGAAATTCTGAAAGGGAGTTATCTTTTTCTTGGGCAGGAAAGTCAGAGCCACTCAATTTGAGTATCTACAAGGCTGCCACATAACCGTCCTCTTGTATCATTATTAGCAACTACCAAATGGGACTGTGGAGGCAACCATAGATGTAGATTACTCCAAATTACATCTCTGGAAAACCCACCTGCAGAGAATATTTCTGCTATGTCTGCTCACCACTCTTGGCTTCTGGTAGATTGAAAGGAAGGGGCATGTTCAACAAATGGACCTACTCACTGGTAAGTTTTCTTCCCCTCTTCCATCAAGAAGTCCTTATCCCTTGTACCCTTACCTAGTTTCTTCTTTTTTTATTTGGGAAGTTCCTGTTTTGTGACGTACCTGGGAAGTTGAAGACTAAATCAGCACATACACACTCGCATTCTCGCACCTCTGTGTGTTTTGGTGGCTGATGGTATAAATATTAGCCATTATCCTTCCAGCAGGATAACAAGAGACCAGATTCTGAGATGTTCCTTTTACAAGTAAATTTTCCTTGATTCAGTTTCTACAGTTGAAGCTTCCTGTTCATTGAGTGAGTAGCTTTAACAAATGCAAAACTTAGATTACCATAATGGCAGCATAGACTAGCAGTAGGAACAATGTAAACATTTAGGTTGATCTCCAGGTCAAAAAATCTTTATTCTCAAATGTCTTCTAAGATACTGTAAATATAGTTTATAAATTATAACAGTTGTAAAAATAAAGCTGCATATCACAATGAAAGTCTAAATTCAGCAAATATGAACATTGTATGTCAAACTATAGTGCTTAGAAAAGGATTAAGAGAAATCCAGTCTGCTTTATTCCGTAACTTCCTCGGCTGGTACAACTTCCAGAAGCATCTGAAGGTACATGGTGGTGGGCTCTGAAAATAAGAAGTTATTGAATTAGAGAAGTTTATTTTTAAGTTTAGTTTTGTTCTTAGCAATGTTTATTTTTTTTAATTCAAATTTACATTGTTTTTCTAATTCATTGGAATGTTAGATATTTAAGCAATTTTTGTTTCCTTCCTATAGAGGGGGAGCTATATTTTGCCTATGGCCAAAGTAAATTTGGGATCTGATCAGAAATTTTGGGTTTCCAGCTTTGTGTGCTCTATGTTAGACCACGCTAGCTCTCATCATCTGGTATGAAATAATAATTTTAGTTTTCTAGTCCTGTGGTTCTCAGCCTTTCAGCCTTGAGGAGCATTTGAATGATGCTGGGTCAGTCTCCGTGTTCTGGATTCATCCCTACTTTCCATATCCAGCTGTGGAGTGACCTCATGTCCTATCCTCACCCTGTGCCAGCACAGTCTGGTGTGCAGGGCCATGTCATCTGACCTGCAGTGTTCCCCACAGGTCCAGAAATTTGGCAGCAGGGAAGCAGAAATTAACATTGCCATTGCTTTCCCTCTGCCAACTTCTGGACCCATGGGCTGGCTGATGGCTGTGGGGGCTGAGGGTTGAGTACTGCTGTTCCAGACAAAATGTTTTTATGCGTACCATAAAATGGTTTATATTCCCTTATCCAGTCCAGCTTTACCTTTCTTCAGTGTCTCAGTGTGTTCTCTGTTTTCCCCAGGAAGCAAACAATTATTTTTCAAGATAACTCCCAGATATTTTTTAACAGTCCTGAAAGGGGAATACTATAGTACAATCACTTCCCCCTTTGGCTGTTTACATTTCCAGGTGGTATGGCCTTTTTTTTCTAATTTTGTATGTCCTGAATCCTCGAAGACTACCTGTAAGTGCCAGATTGAAAATGGCTATGTAAGTTTAACGCCCCATCTACACATTACACTTAAGATGTGATTATCGGTTAGTTATATCTTAAGTGGTCACCAAGTCACGTGTTCAATCAGTTGTGTGATAAAAAGAAATAAGCTACAAAATTATTCCACTGTGGTTCCTTCCATTAATTGAACATGTGACTGGGAGCTCTCTCAGCTGATTAGAGGTCCCAGCCAGTTTTTGGGGTGCATGTCCACCCCCAAGCCTGTAAGCCCCCAACTGCAGGAACACATGCTCCAGTGACTGGGGGACCTATAAGCTGACAGGGCCCCCAGCCACTGGGGTACTCCAGGCACCCTTCCAGCTGGGATACTACAGCTGACATGGGCCTAGGATGCCACTGTGGCTGGTCAGCTGTGGTCTCCCAGTTGTGGGGGTGTCTAGGGTGTTCCCATGACTAGAAGCCCACGTCAGCTGCATCCTGGTACCTCTGCTGCTGGAATCCTGCATCAGCTGCAGTCTCCCAGCTGTGGGTGTGCATGGAGAGCTCCTGAAGCTTGGACAGTGCATCAGCTGCAGTTTTGTCAGCTGAGGGGGCTCCCAGCCACAAGAGTTTGCTACTTGCTGGTGCAGCGGGAGCCTGGGATCATTAACTGGCCTGGGATCATTATGATCCCACAATCCTGCCTCTCCTGCCATACATGTGGCATGCCAGGAGGTGCAATTGGGTGGATCATGCATTGGATCCTATTGTGCCTTTTACCTGCATGTCTAGAGGGACTGTAAAATCACTTCAGTTACTAGCCAGGGTAATTTTCAGCTCATTTCAACTTCTAACATGTATAGACAATCAGTTCAGAATCTCACTTTTTTTTTATAAAATAAATGGATAACACTGTTGCTACAGAAGAGACGTTTCAGATGTTTATTTTTTATAGCATTTGTACTACTATAATGTACAATTAACTGTTAAAAGTTATACTTACTTGATATTCTTTGTGCCCAGTTGAATTTAAAATGAACAAAAAGGAAATAAAATATAAGTCCACCAAACATAAATAATGCACAGTACAGGTATGGCAATTCGGGTTGACTAATGATTGGAGCCAGAACTAGGAAAATTGAGCTCAGTGTCACAAAGACAGGAATGACGATAGGTACCTGTAAGATAAAGAGCACCAAACATTTATAAAGCTCTGTGACTATTCTCTGATACAGCCGATCTTTGTTTTATAACTTATTGAATATTGAAGGATTTTTTTTTTTACCCCCTTTGTGTCTCAGGTTTTTTATAGTATATAAAAAAACCCCCAAAGAATTGAGAGAAGTGACTGAAAAGGGTGTCATCATTGTCAACAGTAAAGGAATTGGTTCGCCTATGTGATACACTAGAGATATCCTAGGTAGATTAATTTATTTCAGTATTAGAATTGTAAAAGAATTGACAAAAATTAAGATGCCTGAACTCCAGTGGAATGAACTAAGTTTCATCCCTAGCTCTTTCTGACCAACGGTGGTCAGTTTTTTTTATTGTAACCTTTTGGCATAAAGTGGAGGTAGAAAGAGGAATAGTGATAGTAAAAAGCATGAAAAGACTATCAGGTTCATTTTTTGTTACGTTTTGAAACATATTCGTGTGTCAGACTTACTGTGATTGGTCTCTTGAGCTCTTTTCTTGTAAACCTCATAACAATGAGTCCCAGCACAGTTAAACCATAAAATATCCAGACAGCAAAACTGAAGTAGTTAATGAGTGTTTCAATGTTTCCAGGGATGGTATAAATAATAGCAATTGCTCCCTAAAAATATAGAGAGAGAATTATTATGGACATAGTGAAAGAGGGTTGATGTAGAAATAAAAAACTGAGTTTCACCTGTATGTAGGACATGTGTATTCAAACTGATTTAGTGTGTAATACAGGTTTTTGTTCCACTTTAGTGAATTGTCAGCATATTTGGTACCTTTTACTGTCCAAACCCACCTGCTGAATTTTGAATTCATGATTAGACCCATTTCAAGTCGGTGAACTATTCATGTCTGAAGCACCTTACTTTATCACATAAAACATGTTCTGGAATATAATATGCACCTTGTTTGAAAGACAGAATGAAGAAAAAAAGACCTTTTCAAGGAAAAAAATTTCAGTGCTACAAATAACTGAGTAGTAGCAGCTATGGAATCAAGTGTGCTCATTGCTCAGGCTCTCTGTGGACCACTGTAGATCTTACTTTCCATTTCACCCAGAGTAGCAGAAACTGCTCTTACTCTGTGTTTTTTATGTATAGTACTCACTCTGGTTTCCAGCAGCTGGTGTTTGGGGGGAAAGATGCATGTTGTATGTGAGAATTTCAGGTGTGTAAGCATGTTTAAGATTTAGGAAGCACTATATCAATCTTCTTTTTGTCATACATTAATTTGCTAAGCAGGAGGAAGTATTTTTATTCATACTACAAACATGCATGCTTTTATTCATAACATTGTCTCAAATTCCAAGTTTAGGGGGCATGGGTATTTGCAGAAAAACTTTTCTAGGATTCTTGTTTTAGAAGAAACACTGAAGTTATTCAGTATGACCTCAAAATGATGTGCCTGCATGCTGCACATCTAAAGGTATGCTGTCAGAACCCTACTTCCTTAAAATTCTGAAGTAGCTGAATTTTTATATTTTAATCCCATGAATGTTTAAGAACTTTTAGTAGTTGGAACAGTGAAATAAGATTAAAATGAAGAGAGCTCTATGCATTATGTAGTTGTTCTAAAGTATGTTTGGTTATTTTATCATGTGTATAGCCAAAGCTACAGAAAAATCATGATTATGTGCACGTGGAAGGATCCTACATATTGAAACTACCATTGGGTCATTTGAAAAGCATGTTTTTCTTTAATTTGTTTTACTTAACCTTTTATTTCTTTGCTGAAAATTAATACTTACATAAAATATGATAGCAGGTGCTGGGGTTAAACGTTTAACACTAATGTAAGACAGCACCTTTAGCATGTGCCCTTCACGGCCTGCCACGTAAACAAGTCTGACAAAAACAAGAACAAGTTAATTTGGTTAGTGTGGCATCTACGCAGGATTTAAAACTAGCTTATTTTTCTGGTGGGTCAGAATACTTAAAATATTTTTTAAAGTTTGATTTGATTACTGAATACATCTCCATATGTAGCTACATCTGAGTAACAGTTGTAGTTTGTCTGAGATGCATCAAGCCTGATTTGCTGCCTAACTAGCTTTAGGGAATGATCACTTGAGATGGTGGGGAGGAGGTATAACTGGTTTTGAAACAAGTGAGTAATGCAGATCAGTGCAGAACTTAGGACTTGTTCAATATTTAGAACTACCAATTTAATTCTTCTCTAAAAAATTATGTAAATCAACACACATTTCATAGTATATGATTTGGAGGATTGTCAGACAGTGTGGGGAATGAGGTTCTCAAGCTTCTCATTTATGTGGGAAAGACGATTAGTTCAGTTTCTTGTACTTTTTTTGTTTAATTCATGGTCATCACAACATTTTAGAACATCTTTATCCTACATAAGCCTATGCATATTTACAGGCATTTGATATACTGTGTGTATTATTATTAAATGTTC
>NW_005841863.1:3904331-3911571 GCF_000455745.1 Alligator sinensis
CCCCCTTCCCTCCTTGCCTTGCAATACTTCCTATGGAAAAAGTGATCTCACTGGTAAAATGTTGATGTCAAGTGTTCAGGGCTATGGTGTTTATATGGATTTAAAAACTAGGCCGTTTTGAGTTAGAGTAAGAAGCAAATAAAAATGCAGAAGAATGAACTTGAATCTTCATCATATTTGATCACTTATGGTATAGACCCTCCCCAGATTCCTGTTTGGACCTTTATTTTCTTTTTTCACTGCCACCTGTTACTTGAACCAGATATTTTTACCTATAGCTAAATAGTTTTAAAAGTTCTTTGCCAAACATTACTAAATATGTTTTTTTGTTGTTTCTTCAAACCTGCATAACTGCCTCTGTTAGAGACAGGTCAAGTTTGACCATGTGGTTTATGGCACCACAAAGATCTTTCCAGCACCACAAACTGCAACTGTTGCATGTTATATCTTGCACCGTGCTGCTAATTTGTAGAGCTAGGGCAAAATTTGCTACCAGGATTTCTGGGTAGCAAAAAAAAAAAAAAATCCCTTGGGCAGGGGGAAAGCCACACAAAGCACACCAAGATGTCATGTGCCAAGACAAACACGGAGATGGGGGATCAGGCAGCCCAGGGATACCAGCTCCCCCATCTCTGTGTGCTGCGGAGCCCCCATGCAGCGGCACCCTGCACCGCAGCCGCCCCAGTTGGCCAGGGCGCAGTGTGCCTCAAAACAGTGAAAGAGGCAGTCCTGAGCTGGCTGCTCCCCTGCCTCCACATGCCTCAGTGCAGGGGCTACACTGCGGAGCCCCTGCATTGAGGCATGCAGAGCCCCCATCTCAAGGGACACTGCCTCAGCCAGCCAGACCCCAGCTGGCCGGGGTGCAGTGTGGCTGGAGATATAGGCTCCACATGCCTCAGTGCATGGCTCTGCAGTGGAGCCCCCGCAAGGAGGCATGCAGAGACAGGAGCAGTGAGCCCAAGGCCACTGGGAGCCGGAAGTCTCCCATTTTGAAGCACACTGTGCCCTGGCCAACTGGGGAGCGGCTGGGGTGCAGGGTGTCTCAGCGCAGGAGCTTTGCAGTGCACAGAAACAGGGGAGAAGGCATCTGCTCCCCTGCTGGTTGGGGCACAGGGTGCCGCAGCAAGGGCTGCCTGCCAGTTACCATGCACTGAGTTACTATGTATCCCAACCAGCCCCCCTTGCAGCACATGGAGCAGTGGGGCAATGTGTCCCACTGCAAACCACATGAGCTGGGGCGTGCAGTGCAGCACAAACTTATGCCCTACTATCTTTGCTACTGCGAATACATGCCCCTGCTTGTGTGGACCATGCTGTTCAACAGCTTGTTCAAATTCCTAGTCCAAGGAAAGGTAAGATTTCACTTGTAAATCCATATCATGTACTCAGCTATTTAAATTTGAAATTTACCTGCCAGCAGTAAAACAGGTCCCGTTGGCAGCTCCAATTGTAGAAAAGGCCACGAAGAGAGGAACTATCCAAGCAGCTGGATAAAGGACTCGATCCCCAAATGTCTGAGATACAGAATTAAAATAAAGACACAATTAACATATTTATTTTGGTGTATTCTGTTGTGCAGGAACCATTCATAAAGAAATCCTGCAAATAAGTCTATACAGATTAAAAAATAAAACAAAAGCAAAATTTGCTTAATACTATGGGATAAAAAAACAACTACACTGTGGAAATATTTCACCCACTGCTTTAACGAAAGGCTGCTTTAGTGGAATGCAGCCATTGCAGTATTGTTACACTGCTGTTTAAACCAGGAAAGTAAATGCTGGGGTTATTTAAATACAGATATAATGTATCTTGAACAGACTACTATATTTGGTTAAGAACCTGAATTAAATTTTAGGGTATGTCTATGTAACAAAAGGAAGATGCGATTGTTGTGTAAGTTGGCACACCCAGGCTAGTTTTAGCTAGTAGAAATGGGAGGGGAGAAGATACGGGAACATGAACTTCACTATGAGCAAGAAAGCAGTATATAAGCCTGCCAGGTACTGGAAGTCCATATTTTTGTTCTTAGTGCATGTTTTAAGGCTAAACTACCATGTCTTTGTGGCTTTATTTTTACTCTTGATGGATTAAATCTAGTGTGGGTATATCTGTCCATGATACAGTAATTTTTCATTTTACTGGGGTGACATTCTAAATTTTCAAAAGATGATATGAAAATATTAATAACATTTGAGGTTCAGATTACTGCTATCTGCCATCTCTTCAGGATACAGAAGCAGCAGTTTTGCCTAACACAATGCTGGGATGTTGCACAATAGTGATAATGTTAAAAGAGAACTCCCAGATAACCTGTCAGCCCATTCCCACCGGACTCCAAAGTTGTTGTTTTTTTGATAGTCTACAGTGATGCATTTGAGGTCTAGTGAGGTGATATGCCTGCAATTTTAGTGTCAGTATTGACCCAGTTAAATTGCTTCCACAATAGGCGGTGTAAAGTGATTGATTTATAGATGATATGTTGATAAAGGAGATTATAGAATAGTAATCCTAAAATTCGACCTATTTATGCATACACATTGTACAACCTCTTTTTTTTGTTTTGGTGAACAATTAATCTTGAAATAAACTAGAATCCTGCTGCCTTAAAAATACAAGATTCTGTTTTTTCTCTGCACTGTTTTATGAACTGTTTCTGCATGAATGCTCTGAATAAAGAATGCAGTACGTCATGAAACGTCTGTTTATTTTCCACAGAGCTAAAGGAATTTGATGTTTTTCTACTGATAATAAAACTGTCCCATGCGCATCTCGCCAACTGTTTAGGGAATTACGGTTCTGTTAAACTACATATTCATTCAGTGGAACTTAGGTGTGGGGAGGGATTCTCTTTTTTGAAAATTTAAAACTTCTAAATTACCTTTTAAAATGTTAAGTAAAATCTTGTACAATACTATACCTGCCAAGAATTTACAAAAGGCATTTCTGAAATGTCAAATGCTTGTTCCCTAACAGCTACCTGCCCATGTGTAACGTCAAATAAAAGGAGACCAGGACAGGGATTAAATGAGATGGCGACTGCATCTTTGAAAGGATAACAGCTTGACTTAGTGTCTGCTTATAGCCACTTGCCATCTCAGTAATACCAGTCAGGATGGAAAGGAGCAAAATAAGGTCAATTGTATGTTGTTGTTCTGTTGAGTATATGTTAAAACCAGTTTTCTGAACTGTAGTACTTGTAAAATGTAAATATTGATGGAAACATTTTCTTATTTCCAGTTGCTTCTCATTATTATGGCCTGGGGCGAATTATTTTTGTCAGATTAATTTAAAATATATTTACATTAACAAAACAATCGTACTGCCAATTTATGTTCAGAGAGAAATAACTAAAGAACATAACTGCGTTTTTATTAGGACTTAGTTCTTTAACATGTGCAGTATTTCAGTAGATGTTTCTGATTACAAAATGAAAGGTGACTTGACTTACCACTGCAACTGCCTGCGACTGTAGAAGTTCTGTTGAAGTCATTATGGTAAAATATGAAATATTAATCAGAACGTAGCAAACTGAAACCAGAGGAATTCCAATGATTATAGATAGCGGTAGATTTCTAAAGAATTTAAAAGATATGGTATCAGCATTTCTAAATTGGTAGGTATATTTATTATAATGACTATAGGCTTCCTTCAGTTTTAGTTCTGATTTAAAATCCTTTAGTCAGGTGTCTTCACTACCAATTATTGTATGTCATTTGTTTCACTACGGTTGAAGGATCATTGTTCGAGATAATAGCATTCAGGCACATTCTTTAATTGTCATAATATCAGGGATTATTCAAGTTGGAGAAATTTTAGAATCCAAGTGTCCTTTTTCATCATTTAAATTATTTTACATTTTCACTGTCTGGGTTTTGTTGCCCAGAAGAGATGAATTTTTTAGTTGTCATGCACTATCATACTAAATATTAGCTAAAGAAATTAATCTAAGGTGGGTCGCAACTCCTTCCACGCTGCATTTTACTGCATGTGAACCATGTATATTTGACAGAGTAAATCAATGGAGTGTATACGCTAACCAGAGCAATACAATATTTTGTTTGAGTTCTCACAACTGGAATGGGATGTTTTATTGTTATTTAAATGGTATTTCCCAGGCCCTCTGACATTTATGCTTCTGGTTCCCCTGATGGGCTTATAATTTTTATTTTATTCAGACTTGGCTGGGAACCAAGGCTGCCTATAGACGTGCTTGTTCTAATTGAAACGCTCCAGCGTTACCTCACTGTCATGTGTATTAAGCCTCCCACATTTCAAAATGGCCACAGGGGCACTTTAGCTAAACCTTGTTGAATGATCTTTAGTTAAAGTGCCTCTGTGGCTATTTTGAAATGGGGGGGGGGGCGGACACTTAAACCTGCTCACTGTCGCATGTATTAATTAGAGCAGCTGTCTGGGAACCACTGTAATTAAAATGCTCCCCTCCCCTCTCGCATGTGTATAGGCAGTGTGAAGCTTCCACAGCTGCTGCTGCTTCCACTTGCTTTAAATGTAGAGGTCAGCCTCTCTTTAAAGAACATTTAAAAAATAAATAAATAAGAAATTCCTCATGAAAAGCATCCCACCTTCCTGAAAGTTTTTTTCCTTTTCTCTCACCCCCCAAACCCCATACATCTTTAAGCATGTCTCAAAGGAAAGCAGCCCTCACTTAATCAGAGCATATAAGGCTCAGCATTTTATATGGAGAAAACAAAATCATTCAAAATATTGATTACCATAATGGTAGTTGCACAAGGAAATAAATGAAAGTAGCAAAAAAAACCCCCAAACAAACTGTCGATTTGCTGATTACTTGGTGGATGCAGCAAAGTTAAATGCTTGTAAGACCAAGGGAAAGCCCCCTCATGAGCAGAAATTTAGGGAGGAGGCAGCCTCTATAGGGAAGACACTATGTAATGGTTGATTTCAAGATGTTTTACATTTTCCTAAATATTTTCAATTAGATATTGCAACTTTAGATACGGCAGCTTTTGACAGACGCATTCTAAGGTCAGTAATCCAGTTTATTTGCAAAGTCAAAGGTAGGGGGGTCTTCGGGGTGGAGGTGTTCTCCCATCTAGTTCAGTTTATTGCTACTGATATTTAGAGCTTATTACTATGGATTATTGGTCTTACTTAGAGTCATTAACTAGTTTTGTTAATGAATTAATTCCAGTGAGCCTCTCATCAGAGTGATACTTCGTAGTGAGAACCTCTTCATTATCTATTTTGTCTGAGTGAGTTGTCAGTCTACCAGGAAAATGAGATTGACTCATCACTGTGTGTTATGATTTACTCTGAGAAATCCAATGTAAGGGTAGGAGATTTTTTGTTTTATTTTGTCAATGTTATTTAGGACCTATCTTGCACTGTAAGGATTTCTTGAGGAAGTTGATAGAAATCCTGATGCATGCATCTCAGGACTTCCTGAGTCATGCACTGTCATCCTGATTATTTGTGATTACTCCTGCCTATCTACATTAACTGTATAGATGATATTCAGAAATCATATATGCTGTTAAAAGTAGCATCAAGAGCATTTAAAAATTTGATTAGAATGCATTTTTTGTAATTCAGGGCATAAATTTGCATTTATTTGTTGGGGTATAATAGACATCAATAGAGATGGAATTGATAAGTGTCCAGAACTAATTGTAAAATCCAGGGTAGAATATATGTGAGCAAGCATCATAACATTTGGAGTACCAATCTGATCAAAGAGAAACTAAAATATATGTTTTCTCTCAACACTTATAAGGCTTTAATTGGTCCTTTAGAAATTCTGCTTCTTAAACTTAGTGTTATCTTTTTGGGTCTCACCTGTAAGGATTTTTAAGTTCCTCTGTAATGTAATTTAGCTGATTCCTGGAAGAAAACCATTAGCATAATGTTACTAGTGGTCAGTTGTTCAAATGTCAACTTACTTGGAAACCAGGTGTTGGGATATCTCAAATACTCATTTTCTTTAGACCACAGTTTTAGGCTAATATTTGTATCAGATGGAAACAAGTCTTTTCATTCTTCCAACACTTTTTTTAGATAGGAAATATTTTTATGAAATAAAAATAAATACATCAGTATTTGACCTTAATACATTTAAAGCAGAAAAAACAGTCCTTTTCAGCTATGACCTAATGGCTAAGAAGACTGGGGAATTCAGTCATATTACTGTGGATTCCAGAAGTTCCCATGTTCTTATATATGGTAAACTGAACAAATAAAAGATTAAACTTATGGACTTTATAACTCAAACTCTATTCTCTAGCTGTCATGCATCTATGTTCCAGGAAAATGATAATGTTGTTTAAGAAAGGATACAGTATTGAGAATATGTAGCTTTAAAAAGTATCCTGATTAATCTCACCACATTTGGATATGAATGTCCACATTTGGATATGAATGTAATATCTTCCCACTGCTGTATATGGTCCTTCCAGAGGAGGTCTTAAGCAGCGTGTAAAGGTTTTGCCTAATGTCCTATTCTGGGTGTATTTGTTTTCTGCATTAATAAGGAATCCAGTTTCAGGGAGGAAGGGATTGACTTGGCACCTCTCTGGAATATATTGAATTAAAGCGTTATAGTCTTATACCAGCCTAATTTTCATAGATTCTAAGCACTTGCAGTACTGTATCACTGACTCCCATGGCCTGGCCTGTTTTTTTTTTTTTTTTTTTCCCCCATTAAGGACATGATGTGGAGTTTTGTTTTGTTTTGTTTAAGATAGGAGTGCTCTTCTCCAGTGTTCATTACAAGGATTCTCAATAACAAGTCAAACTTCAACTTTTCCAAATAAGACCTTTGAGTGAGTTTTACAAGGAGAGATAAAACCAGGTAAAGACTGTTAAACTATAACTGATAACAGTAGTAAAAACATCTTACCATCCATCGTATGCCCAGAGTCCATTATAAAATGCCAGACTGATGGAACCAATGGAAAGTTTAGTATCCTTGAAAGAATTTTTAAAATTTTCAGTTTTTCCTGAAAATTAATATAAATGGGGACTGAGTTAGGATGAAATGCAATTTTCTCATCATGTAATGTTTTAAAACACATTTATAGTTGAATCAAATTGTCTCAACTAAACTTGAATTATAACTAAACAGTGACTTTTATGAATTGGTCTGTAATCTTGCCTTTTTTTTCCAAACAGACACATTAATTATTTTTAATCACTATGCATGTAGTCCTAAGAAATTGCTTTGAAGTCCAATTAAATTAAAAGTGAACTGAAAGCATTC
>NW_005841863.1:3911602-3936170 GCF_000455745.1 Alligator sinensis
GAACAGAGATTCTCAACCTTTTGAAACTTAAGGCACCCCCAGACAATTAGCTTTCAATCATTTCTAGCCTATGAAAAAATAACAGAGCAATTCTGTTGCAAAGAACTCAAAAACACCACAACAGGGATGAATGTTTTTGATGCTGTGGATTATTTGATATTTCTAGGTTTAACTTGTGAATCACAAGCAGGTGTTTGTATGCCTAACAGTTGCCTGGCACCACACTGCATGCTGAAAAGGATCTTGCAGCACCCTGAGAGAATCGCTGTACTAGAACTGTAATAAATTAGGACAATATACTCATTGGTTTGCTTAATTTCTTGTAGTGAATTATTAATAGCTGATCATAGCAGAAACAAAAGTAATCCCTATTAGTATTTGCAAAATTAAAACCACAAAACTTAATTACCTTGTGCAAGGAGAACGATCCCACTTACAATAATAATTAAAACAATGATCATTTTAGCAGCAGTGAAAAAATTCTGGACGTAGCTTCCCAACTTCACACTCAGTGAATTCACAGCTGTAATAACCACTAGGGGGGGGGAAAAAGATTTTTATAGTCTTCTGTTTTAAATACTCCAAATTTATAATTCACAATTGTAATTTGCATATAAAGCATTAGCCATATTAACTTGTATATATTGTAGTCATACCCTCAGATCTGAGTATTATTTACCTGAGCTCTTTACTGAAAATTATTTAAGTACTAAATGAGATCAACTTAATTTTAGAACTTATAAAACTAATCATATTCTATTACATTTAAATCTACTCTCTTTACTACTACTATCAGGGAAATGAAATCCAGAAAATACCCCCTTCCACTGGGCTATCAGGCCCCACTTTTTCAAGTGCAAAATTGCTTCCAGTAATACACTTTTCAATAATTATGCACACTATGATTTTATATTTCCAGAGCTGAAGTTTCTCTTCACTTTCCTTGGAGGGGAAAAAGTCATTCATCAATTGTTAAACAATTTCATGTCTCAGTCCTCTCCAAAAATGGTTAGGAGTCTTACCAATGGCAGAGGCTGCAAGACACTTGATGACAACTACAGGTGGATCACAACCTGGATAAAAAGGAGCTGAAGCATATTCCGCAAAGCTAAGACAAATGATAGCAAACGAACTGGGTTTTATGACCAGTAAACTTGTCCAGGAAAACAAATATGCTGGAATTGGACCAAAAGCCTCCATAAGGTAAGGGTATTCTCCCCCTGATTTTGTAATTGTTGTGCCAAGCTCCGCGAAACACAGTGCACCTGAACAACAAGAAGAAATGCAGTTTATAGTTAAGTGGTTTGGGTTGATAGATTTTAAATCTTATGATCAGTTTGCATTCACTCCCTATCAATTTTTATACTTAATATCGTTTTAAGGAATTACCTGTGAAAGTTCAGTATCTTATTAAATTTATGTAACATTACTAGTAAGCAATGACCAAAATTTTAACTTGCTTCTGAGGAACTGTTCCATAAGCTGGAAAAAAATACTGAAAATCAACAAGTTACTGGCTACATCTTACAGGCATAGGTGTCTAATTTGAAAATATTTGTGCAAAGTGTTTATAAATATGTCTTATTAGCTTTACTATTTCTATAGTTGATTAAAAGACCAGATAAAAGTGTGTTACCTCTTTGCATCATAGAGCTTCTCTGTAAACAGTCAAAATATAAAATTTTGCTCATTTATTACTGTCTTTGTTTGCTTAAACGCACGCCCTTTCCCCCAAAAGACAGCTGCTGGAATTTGGAGTTTGCATTATATTTGAGAAAATACAATAAAAGCTGTTTCTGCTGCTTAGAATTAAATCTAAAATCCTTAGCAATGCACACGGAATAAAATAATGAGCAGGCTCCGTTCCCTAGCTGTTACTACTTGGCCACTTACTATAAAGAACAATCTGTGTTCTGCCTTTCAGAAACATGTTGTGCATTTTATTCCAGGGTGCACTGTATGCAAGAAACCATGGTACATCATTAATTTATGAACAAGCATCTGGGTTTCCATTTCCCATGGAAAAATGTGGATTTTCTCCTTTAAAAGAGAAAAACCTGGGAAACCATGGGTTCCCCCTTGCAGGCTGGCAGAGTTTGAGTCTGTAAAGCGCTGTGGGGGGAGGACAGTCAGAAGCAGGGGGCCAAACATGAATGTGCATGCGCACATGTGCACGTGGCCACTAGTGCAGCCAGACAGCGTGGTAGAGAGCAGCTCCCTTCAAGTATGTCTATGGTGGGGGAGGGCATAGGTGTTTCAGGGGGAAGGGGGACATAGGTGATGCTGGGGGGGCATAGGTGACGTGGCATGAGGCATAGCGGGGCATATGCCCCCCCAGATTTCTGCATCCACAGCGGGGCATGTGGCTGGAATGGCACCAGACAGGAGCTGCCTCCACGGCCTAGCAAACAGGCCCCAGAGCAGGGCATAGAGGTCTGGTGCTGCTACTGGGAATGCCTTGCCACCATGGCTGCCAAGGTGAGGAGTGTCCCCTGCCCGCCCAGCAGCAGCAGCAGCAAGGGGGCACAATTCTATGCTGCTGTGACACTTACCTTGGCAGCTATGGTGCAGTGGCTGGTGCAGGGCTTTCAGTGGCGCAGAGTTGTGCCTCTCCTAGCTGTTGCTGGGCAGGCAGGAGGCACCTCACCTTGGGCACTCCCTCCCACACCCAGTCCTGCCTGCTGGGCTGTGGAGGCAGCTCCTGACCCCCCAAACCTCTCTGATGCATCGTCTATGCCCACAAATGGCTTTAAAATTGTGAATACTGTATATCAATAAAACATTGTGTTCAACTGATGTTTCTTTTTTAGACACCACTATATAGATATATTTGGCTAAAATAGTTTTTGGTGTTTTTTGTTTGTATTTTTTAAGACCGAAAGGTAGAAAATATAATCAGGAATTCTAACCTAAAGAAAAATGTATCCTTTTTGTTTAGGAATTTGGAAACTAGAAACACAAGAAGTGCCATGCTGGGTCAAACCAATGATCCATCTAGCCCACTCCCCTGTCTCCAACAGTGACAGAAATGGATGTTATACTGAACTGGATATCTCTAGAATAATTTATCTCCTATTCATTGGTTTAGAGATGCCAGAAACATCTCAGCCTATTCTGCTTAGTACCCATTAATAGATCTATTGTCCATTAATTTGTCTAGTTCCTTTTTGAACCTGGCTATGCTATCTGCATCCACGACCTCCAGTGGGACCTGCACCACCACTACCTGTGGCAAACTGACGGAAAAATTAGCATTAATTGGACTAATCAGAGTAAAGTGCATGGTAAGGTCTTGCTTTCAGATGTCATTGGAATTTATAAACTTATTGGTTGGTTGCTGGTATGATATTCAGTTACATCATTTCTACTAAGAAGCCAACCTAGGAGACTATATATAATTCCTACCCTGCTTTAGTTTAAATATAAGACTTCAAAAATCTGCCTTCTGATTTTGCATCTGGCATTACTTTGTACAAGAACAATGTGTAATTAGTTGAGCCTCTTAATGCCACTGAATTTCATAAATTATTTTGCCACTAATTTCAACAGGGACAGGTATTTTTTAGGGCCATGCGAAGCTTTAGTCGTTGATTCGATTCAGTGGAGATTCGGCAGCCAAATATCTGAATCGAATGAGGAGATCTTTTAATCTCTCTGAATCGAATTGGAACCCTCCAAGTCGATTTGGAGAGATTCGATGATTTGGACATAAACACAGCTTTAATTGTTTTTTCTACATACCTCAAGGTACCAGGTGGCTTGTGAATGCTGAGATGCTGGGGCAGATGGGGTGTCCCACGGAAGTGCAGGGGGGTACCCAGTGCGCTCAGTGGCAGATGCGGAAGTGGACCAGAAGCACTTCCGGTCCAATTCCAGGTCTGTCACTGAGTGTGTGGGGAACCCCTCCAACCCCCCTCCCCCCCCCCCGGCTCGGTGACTGGTGCTTTTTGGGTCTGAGGGGGTACCCAGGGACTCCCCGTGGGTGGTCACCAAGCCAAGGGGGCATGGGGGGCCCTCCATGTGCTCAGTGGCGGAACCAGAAGTGGACTGGAAGTACTTCCAGTCCACTTCCAGTCTGCTGCGAAGCATGCAGAGGAGGCCCGCCCCTGCATGCTTCCATCCATCCAACTATCTCAGTGTTGATGAGCCATGCCTGGTACCTCAAGTTATGTAGAAAAAACATTTAAAGCTCTGTCTATGGCTGAATTGCTGATTGATTGATTGATTTCCAAATTGGCGTTGAATCTTCAGATTCGGGCGAATCAAATCGACAGTGATCTGAATCAACTAATCGAATCATTGACCCCTGATCTGCACTGAATCCGAATTGAACACAGCCCATTTCACGCACCCCTAGTATTTTCCAGTGTTGTTTGTACACTCACTGGATGGTTTGCACAAAATTAGAGACTTTTTTTAAGACAACTGTGATACCTTAATTGATGCCTTAAACCGTTCTTAGTATTTAGCTTTCTTCAGGCTGCTTCCTGGGTTATAAGCTTTTGCCCAAGCACTTACTACTGTGGTTGGCATGCAATTTATTTTGAGCTGAGTTGTATAATCTGATCTGTGCAATGAAAATAATCAAGAAACTGGAAATACAGGGATCTTATTCCTTTTTTTCCTTACCTAAAGTAGCAAGAATTCCACATGCTGCCCAGATGATTAAACAAGGCCCCACAGCTGCAACATTGGCAAGTACTGATTTAGGAGAAATGAAGATTCCTGAGCCAATAATTGTACCAACGATCATACAGATTCCACTGATCAGACCCACCTTGAAATGAAAGGAGACATTCCAATAAGGTAACTTTTTTAATATTAACTCAATTTATCACAATATCTTATACAGGAAAATGAGACCAAGGGAGAGAAGTTCCTTTTGGCAATAGTTTGGTCATTCTACATTGCAGCTTCTACGGACTACTTTATTGATATTCCTACAACTCAATGTTATATATTTTTTTGTTTTTAAAACCTATTTACATAAAATAATGGCTGAATTTTCTAGAAACACAATTTATTTAATCTTGCATGAACATGCTCAGGAGCAACTAACTCTAAACACTAAAATGAAATGAAATTATGAAAGGCAATAAATGATAGACCACACAACTTGTTGGCAAATCCCAGTGCCAACAGGTTAGCTAGTGTAAGCTAATGTAAAGATAGTTTGGAGTTTATGCATCAGGTTTATGTTTCAAAATGCTCAAATTGCTTCTGTACTTTGATACACATTTTATTTTAAACTAAATATATGTTATGCCTGGTTTTTGATGCAAAACACAAATCACATGCATAGAGTTGCTAGTGTTGCTTACAAGTAAAATAGGCCCTGATGAAGGAGAAAATGCCATGCTCAGGTGGTGAGCATAATTAAATATTAGTTTAATATTAATTTAGAAACCTCCAGAGTTAAAATTCCTACAAGTTATTTAAGGTTTTGATTAGAAGAGAGAGAGAGATGTTAGATTCTCATTAGAAGAGATGTCAGTATAGCCCCCTATCCAAAAATGTTTTTACAGTTCTCTGACAATTTACCAGACTTTGCAGTTTTCCTGTAAATTTGGGTACATATTTGAAATACCTAGGTATCCTCTAATCACTTGCTTTTTTCCTGTGTTACCACTTTTTAATGACAAGGAAACAAGTAGGCTTTTGATGTTAGGCTTTTGTTCTTAATGCTGTTTCCTCCTTTCAGTGCTAAACTCTTCTGAGTAAGCACATAGGGGTTTCCAGATACAAACATGGTGTTTCAACGTTTTGCTAGACCGGGTCAGCACTTGCACGGAGCACAAAACCAACTTCTTTCCAATGAACTTTTCTAGATAGTATAAAATACAAGATTTTTTTCTTTATAAAAAGGCAGTCTGTATGACTGTAAGTAAAACCTTCCAAGTGCAATTCGTGCAATCTTGTTATTTTGGATGGAGTTTTGGAAGGTGTGAACTGTCTGCACTCATCTCAGTTCTGAAGCCAGTTATAACTGAATGTCCATCTTGTGGCTGTTTCACATACCTATTGCATTTAGTGGAAGCATACAACTATTGTAGGACAGTCCTCAGAGCTTTAGTATCACTATGTTGAGCAAAATTAATATCTGTTCTACCCCTCAGAATATAAACGGCATGTTCTGTAAAGGATTATTTGTAGGTTGAAGAATATATCCTGTCATAATTGGGTGTTTGTATCTTGAAGATGGTATTAAATGGAAGATTTTTATGAGGTTGGATTTTGGTTGAGTAAACAAGGTTTGGTGGATAGTTAAGGAGCATGCAGTTCTAATATACTCTTCTCGCATGCCTGTTACCTGATGTTCAGAATCAAAAGACTTTTTGCCTCCTGTTGGCATAAGGCAAAGTGAATGGGTGCGAGTGGGAAGATGATCACATTAGTGCTTGCTGTTTTGGTACTGTTGTCTGCAGGAAAAAGCTATGAGTGAGACCCTGTGACATGATCCGAACATTAACCCAGATACATCACTGGTGCTGTTTGCTTTTTTTCAAGTATTCAGTATTTCAAGATTAATTCTAACAACTCATCATCTATAATTAACTGCAGGGCAATCATTACAATATGCTTTGCATATTGGTTGCAAATGTCAGAAGTTGGATCTATTAACTGCATAATTTGCAGTTTATGGGCATGCCTCACATTCACCTTTGCCCTTACTAACTGCAATTATGTCTTCTGGTAACAGAAGAACAGAACAAGTACATATTTTTAGCTCTGAAAGAGCAAATCCACGCTTATTTACCATGTAAAACTTACTACGTATCAACTATAAGCATGTTTAGGCATTGTATTAGCAGTTTCCAAATACACACTGAAGTCTTTTGCATTGCAAAAAGTGTGCAAGTAGAATGCCATGTTCTTTGTGATATGGTGCAGCTTTCCAGATGTGGAAATGCTTAACTTCATAGTAAGGTTAAAATGAAGATTCCTAGTCTCTGAAGCACTGCATTCGTATTTTGAAAAACTATTTCTTAGCTTTTCCAGCTGTTTTAAGGAGAAACATCTTTCTCCCATGCCAAACCAAATGCAGGTTTGTTGGTACCAATCTTATTAAAAGTTAAAAGGCCTGAAGCTGCAAAGTATGGACTACCCTAGTGAGTAGACAGCAGGAACTGAAGTTATTCACACACTGACGTAAAAAGCCTTAAAATAAGAGACTGAAAGGAAAAAAAGTGTTATTTTGTGGTCTTCCACCTGTCTTGGTATTCTGTGGTGGAAATCAGATTTCTGTAAATGTCTTTTTGACCTTTAGCTCAAAATGAATGCAGTAAGGAATAACTGAAGGGCTACCATTTGTTGCTTTTTCTTTAATTGTAACTAATCAACTACCTAAGGTCCTTCCTTTTTATGCCCTTGTGACAAGGTATATTCAGCAGAATTCACAGATTTTGTTGAAATCTGACAGGGCCATGCTCTGAGTGCTTCTGCCCTCAAACTTGTAACCTCTGGGCTTACGTTAACCTG
The DNA here is from genome assembly GCF_000455745.1 of Alligator sinensis. Classification (NCBI taxonomy): domain Eukaryota; kingdom Metazoa; phylum Chordata; order Crocodylia; family Alligatoridae; genus Alligator; species Alligator sinensis. Next base: position 3,919,082 of record NW_005841863.1, read on the forward strand.
TGTGCCTTAGCATCCATGCCACCTCAGCCCGTTACCTGAAGTGCAGCTGATAATACTTAGATCCAGAATAACATTGGATTTTAAATTAATACATGATTATTGTAGAGTTTTTGTCTCTGAACCATTTGAAAGGTTTCTTTAAGCTCCAGGTTAAGTTTTCTTTCCTCAGAGGGTCAGAAGAAGGTGATGCTGTCTTCAAAAGCAAAGAGGAGATGCTGTGTCATGTTCCTGTTCAAGACTAAGTTACTCTTTCCTTGTGGATTGTTGAAGGTTTTCTGAGTTTCAGAAGCTTCATCTCTTGGGTGACTTGCCTGGTTTACTTGTTCTTGTGGGTGCTTTTTCTTCCCTTTCATGTTAAGTGTACATACTTACTAGTTGTGAATCTTCCTTCTGGTATGACGTGATCTTTTTTACTACAAGAAATGCAAAGGTCTGAGGGGCAAGTATAGATTGATTGAATGTAATCTTGATTAACCAAAATTGTAGGCTTCTAGTGTCACAACCCAGTGATTTTGGTGCCTCGGCACGATGGAATTTTCCCGCCACATGAGAGCCTCTTGCACAGCAAAGGTTTTTGTTGCAACAGAAAAACCTCAGTGCAAGAGAGTTCCCGCTATTGGCCAGTTCTAAATTATTCCTACGTGGTGGGTAGTAATTGGCTTGCTAGCCATTTAAAATTTCATGCGACTTCTGCCCAAGTCGGAGAACTTTGAGCACGCTGCAGAGTGCCTCTAAAGAGATCTGACTTGCTGCTGAGCTGATCGATAGACTGATCACCTATCGATTCTTCTCCCCGTTGCCGAGCGCAACCCTCGACGTACCCTTTCCCCGCCGGCTTAATTTGTGGACAGATTAGCTGGCCTGAACCTTGCCAGCTGGAGCAACTCACATAGTTGTTCAAGCGACTGGACCACCTGCGTCGCGGCTACAAGTGGCGTAAGTAAAGTTTTTGCAACCAATAAGCTGTGTCTGCCTCTCCATTCACCAGCCCGCCCAAACGACCGAGTAATACTTGAATCATCTCGAGTCAGCTTCGGCCGTCCGAGACACTAGAACTTGCGTTGGCTCCATATTATTAGTTTCTCCTATATATATTTCTCCTCAAACAACTAGACCTAAATTGCAAACATCTCCCTCTACTCCTGATAGATTTTATGGGGCTTAAAAAGACCACTTCAGAGGTTATTTAAGCAGGAGCAGGTATTTATATTTTCCTCTCAGAGCTCAAGAGCAGTGATTCTTAATCGGGGTGCCACATGGGATGCTTGTACATGCCATGGGAGGGGGAGGGGGGTGTTAGTTTGGTTTAGTTCTCCCTAAATTGAAACAGTGGGTTTTTAAAAACACCGCTTCAATTTAGGGAGAATTAAACCAAGCTAAACCCCTGTGGCACGTACACAAGGGTGGGGGCCTGATCTTTACCTGCCTCTTCGGCAGCAGGGGGTGGCGAGTTGTAAGCAGGCCGAGTGGTTCCTGAGCTGCGTGGGGGGCCCCCCAGATGGCATACACCCACTGGTACCTGACCCGGGGGTGCCGCAGCTGTGGAGGGAAGCACCATGCCCCTGCACAGCTCAGGCAAGCAGGCTCCAGGGAGGAGAAAAAAAAGGTCAGGCTCACGGCTTTTTTGTTTTTTTCCTTCAATGGAGCTTCCCTGCGCAGGCTGCCGCTGGGTCCACCAAGCCCCAAGCACATCAGCTTCCAATGTCCTGTGCACTGTTGCACTTCATTAGGTAGCAAATTAAAACACCTTGGAGATGCTTTATCTTGTTACATACCAAAGTAATGTAAAGTGGAATATGCTGCCAAGCATGCAAACAGCAACGCCATTAAAGTGGAATATGCTGTCGAGCGTGTGAACAGCAACACCATTAAAGTGCTGCAAAAGGGCATTTAAGCCACTTTAAAGGCCAATTTTGTGGCATGTACAAAGGTCCAAGATCTTTTTAAGGGTGATGTGCAGTGCCATACACACAATATTATCACTGTTAAGTGTGTAAACAATTGCACAGGATTCATAAGATAAAACCACAGTTTTCAGATAGGAGTCTGTCATGTCAAAAATATTCTGACCAGTTGTCGTCTTTCTGAGTTTTTTGCAACACAAAAAGTACTCTATTTTTTTTCCATAGTTAAGAAACAGTGAAAACCAAGATATCCCCCTCAGAAAATGCCAGCTCTTAGAGTCTAATCAGTGGTGCCTTGAGTCTAAAAAGCACTGGAAAGAGTCCTATGTCTAAGAAATTATGAATAGAGATAAAGCTGCACTGAAAATATGAGCTTTATAATGAACTGCAAAGATTAGAGATGTGCTAGTAGCAACAGTTTGAATTTTTTGTTGTTTTTTAGTGTAGGACAACTGGATACTATTATCTAGTTAATACGGTAACAAATACAATTTAAATTAAGCATCTAAGCCCCAGTGAGAGGAGTGTGATTTTCAGTGGGTCTTGGGCTCGTTAAGGTTAGGGATAGAAATGATACATAACTCAGTTTAAATGATCAGAAACCGGGTTGAACCTGTAATAGAACAGAAGTTCAGTGAACTTTAAACTACTTTCAAAATGGCTGAAACCAGTTTAAGATAACCTGACTAGATGTAGTATCAAACTTAACTGATTTAGGTCAAACCAGTTTATGGAACTTCTGTCCCAGACCCCTTCACAGTTCAAGTTAAATCACAGTCCCCCAGCATCCCAGGATGCTTTGCAGCCCTGGGAAGTGCTGACTGTTCCAGTGGAATAGAGTTGGCCCTACCCCTCTACTCCCTAGCCAAACACTATCACTGCTCTGGCTGACTGAGAAGGGGAGGAGTGGGAAACCTGGCTCTAAACCCTAGCCAGGGTCTGCCCGGTGGGGACGGAGCAGCCGCTCAGTCTTCTCTTCTGCTCCATGCTTGAGTGGAGGGGTGGGGGGCATAGCCAGGCACCGACCAGGCCAACAGGCTGAGGTGGAGGGGAAGGAGAGGGGTTTAAACCCCTTCCCCCATCTGCAAAGGACCCCAGCTGGGGTCTGCCTGGTAGGGATGAAGTAAACCCTACCTGGCTTTTCCCCTGCTTCCTGCTTAAGCAGAGAGGAAGGGGGTATGGACAGATGCTGGCTAGGCTGGCGCACTGAGGTGGAGGCAGGGGAGGGAATTTAAACTCCTCTCCCCTTTCCCCACAAGGGAACCCAGCCAGGGTCTGCTTGGCAATGGTGAAGCAGACTCTACCTGGCATTTCCCCTGCTCACCGTTCGAGCAGAGGGGCGGGGAGTGGCGAGCATGGCCAGACCAGCACACTGGGGAGGTGTTAAACCCCCTCCCCACCTCCAAGGGATCCCAGACAGGGTCTGCCTGGCAGGCGCGAAGCATCCCCTAACTGGCTTTTCCCCTATTCCCTCCTCCAGTGGAGGGTTTGGGGGCATGGGCAGATGCAAGCTAGGCTGGTACGCTGAGGCAGAAGAGTGGGAAGAGGAGCTTAAACCACCTCCGTCCCCACCTCTGTGCGAGCCCTGGGCTGGGGTATGGCCATGCCCCCCTCTGCTCAAGTGGGGGGGAGGGGCAAAACCCTGGCAGGGACTGCCCCACCCCTCCCTACCAGGCAGATCCTGACTAGGGTCCCCCGTGGGCCAGGAATGGGGTTTAAACCTACCATACACCTGTTAGCATGGTGGCCTGGACCGGGAGGGTTTGGGAGATAAGCCTGGCAGGGGCAGTCTTTCCCCTTCCCTCCCCCTCCAGACGGACCTGGTCTGGGGTCTCATGCAAGCCAGGGAGGGGGTTTAAAGCCCCCCACCCCCTTCCCCTGGCCTCAGCATGCTGGGCCTGGTCACATGTCCTCTGCTCGAGTCTTGGAGGGCTTCTCTCATCCCTTCCTTTTGGCAGTGGCTGGGAGGCATGCTCTTGTGCCCCACAACTGGTCTGAGCCACTGCAGGCGTGTGGCTGTATTTCTGGAATTGGATGTGAATTTCTGTTTACCTGCTTCCTGGTTCACTCTACGCAGTTTAGACTAACCTGCAAGATTGAATCGATTCAGCCTCTGGCTTTTCAATTGTCTATACTTAGCCCATGGGACTCAAATGCTGTTGAAATTTTATCCAGCATTCCTAGTTGTGTACAACTCAATAAATTTTAAGTTGTTACTTGATTAGCACTGTCTGACATAGAAATCTGACACAATCTCTCCATGAAATACTTTCCAGCTCCATAGATCCTGCATGCGTGGTTTGTCCTTAGTCCTTACTTAGCATAGGCTCAGTTTGCAGGTGTGATCTGGCTGCAACCTATCTGCATGCACTGGCATGATCTAGCATGCAGGGGCTTGTCATCCAAACCATAGGCACTGAGTACATGGGGGCCCAAGGGCCGTGGCCCTGCTTGAGAAGAGGGTAGGATGACCACCCATCGCTAGTTGGGCAAGACAATCCTGAAATGGGAACATCAGGTCCTGGTCCCAGGTTACATGACTTCAGGACAGCATTTGTCCCAGATTCCCAGTATTGTGCAGGGATCTGGGTTTTCTGTTCGCCATGGAAAACTGCACAAAATGGTCGGTTTCCTTCAGGCTGGCAGAGTTACAGCCTGCAACAGCCTGCGGGGAGCGGGATGTAGGGGGTGCCACGTGTATGTGTGCATGCACACACATGCATGTGGCCAGGAGTACATCTCCAGGTAGTGGTAGAAAGCAGCTCCCCCAGCTGCCTGCAGGCAAGCTTACAGAGAGGGGCAAATTGAGGACCCCACAGCGAGGGAGGGAGTGGAGAAGGGACTGGACCTGGGGGTGCTGCCCAGCCAGGGTAGTGTATGTGTCCTGAGGTGGGGAATTAGATACAGCCACAGGTGGCTCCTTGAGGGCCCAGGGGGAAGGGTGGCTTCCTGCTACTACACACACTCCCTGGAAGGGGGGGCATAAGGGGTCATGTGCCTTCTAGATTTATGTACATGGCAGGGGTAGATACAACTGTCTGTTCTGCCCTTGGAGCTCCCTGCCCTCCTGTTCTCCCCCCAGAGCACCGTGCTGCCATGGCGAGATACCCCCTGCCCACCTGGCAGCAGCAGGGTTGGGGATGCAGAATATTGCCCCCCACTGCTGCCAGGCAGGCAGGGGGTGCTTTGCCATGATGGCATGGCCGGTATGGAGCTCCTGCGGGGAGGGCAGGGAGCCCCAAGCCTGCAGCAGGCTGCCTGCATCTACCCTTGCTCCCCTATGGGCTCTTCTCAGCTGTGCTCCAGCTGTGCTGCCTGGATGCTGAGGGCATCAACTTAGGCGCCCCCCCCAGCAAAAATAAAAGTTGGCGCCTATGATCTCAGATCTGGAAATCTGTTAATTGCCATGGTTCTGGGAGCTAGTGCTCCCTTGCTACCAAATTTCTAGTCCTGTGGGGAGCCCTACAGGCTGCATGAAGCAGCTCTGGGGGCAAGAGGTTGAGTGCCACTGTTCTATAGCAATGTTAAACATAGCAGAAGTGCAATACTATTAAGGTATTTAGTGTAAAATTTTTCTTGCCTCTTGCTGTAGATTTGTAGTTTTGGGTTTACTCTTCTGAAGTGATAGTTCATCTCCTCCATTAGCTTCTCCTGTTCGTTTCCTTAAATTTTCTTCATCCATTTGGTTGATCTAATGTTGGAATCTTTCAAGATATGAAAACAGAGGTTAACTTCCTTTTTTTCCTTTTATATGCAATCAGATGAATCCTAAAATGTGAATAAAATGTTGCACAAATATTCAATTAACTTGTCATAACAATAAAGAGTAATGTCCTCTCATCACTAAAGAGTTTCAGAAGGGTAGCTGAGTAGTGTGTAAAGGCGCATACATTTGTACACCTCCTTTTCAGTTACAGTAAAAGCTCTGTTATTCGGCATCCCCCAGGAATGGGAGATGCTGGATAACAAAATATGCCAGTTAATTGAGCGGCCCTGGCTGCTGCTTCTCACGCTGCTTCTGGGGCGTCCCTCCACCCCTCCCGTGGCATTGCTGCCCCTCCTGCCATGGCAGTACTGGGCCCCGCAGTACATGGAGGTGGGTCCTGTATAGCCCCGCACAGCCTGTTATGACCCCAAGCTGTGGGGGCTCGGCAATGCAGGCTGCTTTGCCCCGAGCCATGGTGGCTCAGAGAAACCAGAAGTGCCATGGTGGGCACTTCCAGTTTCACTTTATCTTACAAGCCGGCATGCCAGTTAGCAGAGCATGCCAGCTTGTGAGATGCCAGATAACAGAACTTTTACTGTATTTACTATTTATTCAAGAATCATGGTGGGTCATAATGGGGCTTTGAATGCTAATGTAATTATTTGTCTTTATTGTAAAATGATTTTCAAATTTTAATAAGGATAATTTGGGAACATTTGCATTATACTATGAATTAGGGCTGTGCAAAGCTTCAGGTGCCGATTTCAATTCGGAGGAGATTCGGTCTGATTCAGTGGCCGAATCTCCAAATCTAAATCGAATCAGGGGACCAATTAAAAGGTCTGAATCAATTCGAAGTTCTCTGAATCTTTCAGTGAGTTGGGCAGTCCCTGCCCACTGCAGCAGGGAGCTGGACCCGGACTCCAAGCTGGTAAGTAGGGGGTCGGGGGGAGGTGACCATGGGGGAGCCCCTGCCAGGCCCCATCCCCTGCCCGCTCCCCCAACCCTCCCATTGCTGCCCCATCCACCCCAGCTTCTGGCCCTTTAAGAACCCTCCCCCCAACTTGCTGGCTCCTGCAGTGGCCTCAGGGCTTCTGGGGGCTTGTGGAAGAGCCCCCCACATGGTGTGGGGCAGCGGGGATTGCTCCCCTGACAGGCAGGAGCCAGTGAGTCATGGCTTTTTTCTGTTTGTTTGAGGGTTTTTTTAAAGGCTGGAGCTGGGGTGGGCAGGACAGCCATAGCCAGGTCTGGGAGAGCGGGGAGGGCAGGGGGCTCATGGCAGAGTCCCCACACAGCAGGGGACAACAGGGATCACCCCCCTGCCTGGAAGCAGCTGGTGAGTGCAGGCTTTTTTAGAGAGCCGGGAGCTGGGGCAGGTGGGGATGGGGCCTATGTGATTCGGCTGATTCGGCAGCAGCCGAATCTCTGAATTAGATTTGCCCAAATCAATTCGGGATGGTGATTTGAATCACCGGATCGAATCACTGTCCCCAAAATTGGCCAAATCCGAAGTGAATACTAGCTGCTTTGCACAGGCCTACTATGAATGTGTGATGTGCTATATAAGATTTAAGTATTATTCTGAAGTTATCAGGAACTCTGCTAAACTTTCATTTAAATACTAAACAATCCTTAGCAAAAACCACATAAAGATTCTTCTTAGTTAACTGAAAAACAAAGGCCGGTCTTAACCTGAGTATAAAATTCTGGCTTTCATATATATTTTACTTAAAAACAGTTAACCATGTATAAAACTGTCTTGCCAAATGCAGCCATTCAGAAATAAGAGTTGACTTTAGGATCCTGGTTTTATATTTTCCAAGTATAGTTTTCATTTGCATAAAAAATCTCCATTAGATAATTTACTTGTGTTAAACCCTGCCAATATTCTTGCTTAAATAATTTCTTAGTTTTATTTAAATATGATTTTGTAAATTGCATCATATATTATTTCCTAAAATAAAATTGACAGTTACTAATAATATAAGTTAAAAGTTACTACTAAGATTCTAAAGACCCACTTAAGTAATTGATGCTCTCCTGACCTGGAACGAAGACCAGTAAACTTAATCCTCTCATTAACTTTATTTGAAATAGTGCTGTTTTATTTTCCAGAACATCTAATTCGTATATTATCAAGTGGTGAAGCAAGTTGAAGCTTACACTTGATGCTCTTTAACAATCCTCACACAAAATTTCCCTCTGACCTTGGCTCTGAATTTCTTAGAACAGAATTTTGAAAGAATCACAGTTTTGTGTATTATAAATTAATAGATTGGTTGCTTGTTGTTTCATTTCAGTGGCCAACCTGTTATGTCAATTTAGCTGGTTATTACTAATACAAATTGAATGGATGGTGCTTTAAATCCTCAAAGGTATTCCAGCATTAAAAATTTCAGATCAGTAATCCTCAAAAGATGAGGGTGCAAATCTAAACAGTTCATCTTAATTAAAAAAAAAAAAGCTAAATATTAGCAATAGTGACAATCTTAATATACATCCTTAGCTATAAACTTATTTTTTTTAAACTTCAAAATATTCATCATGGTTCCAAATAAAGATTCAGACTTAAATGTATGAGGACCACAAGGCTTGAATTTTATTACAATTCTCTGCCTAACGTTTTACTTTAAAAGTTTTATTTAAATATTAATTTAAAGCATTATATTTTAACATTGCTTTTGCACTTACCTTATTTCTATTTGTATGTCATAAATCTGGCCACACAGCTTTTGGACTGGTGTGTTTCTTCACCTCTCCAGTTAGATTTATCAAAAGTTAGTCAGCTGGGAATGTCTGTTTCAATCCTGATTATTCAAAGAGGAAGAAGCTTAAGTACAGAGGTTATAAAAGGTAATTATTAAACACATTTGTAGCCAAGAAGCTTTGAGATACGAATCCAAGGTAAACCAACAGCCCATTTAGTTTATCTGTAAAAATGTTTTTGGATTTATCCATTTATATGAATAAACTGTTTCTATTAATGTTTGGCCAGCATCGGAGTGTCTTATTATGCAGTGAGAGTGACCTGAGACCCCATGAAATTAAGAATTTGTTATGGTTGTAAATGTGTTAAGGTCTTTCTAATTCATAAACAAATATAAAGGAAAAGTACCTTGGAAATGAGCATTTTTATTATTATGACCATCAGTTTAGTAACCTGAAAAGCATTTCCAGATGCTAACATCCCATAGCAAACGTTTATTTTATCTTTAAAAGATAAGGGAGTATGAATTTGACCCTGATCTAGAGGGTATTTCAGAAAAAGTATAATAGTCAATAGTCGTTTCCAACATGAAAAAGACAAAGAAAACCATGATTTCAGTTGCCTTCATCCATTAACATGAAATTAAAAGGTACCTTTTCAAGACATTTTTAACTTGGAACATCCTGACTTTCTAACACCTACAAACTAAATTGGCTACAAATCATTCTAGAGTTCTTTGGGGAAATGGTCTCTCAACCTTAACGCTATACTTATGAAGACACCTAGAAATCTCCTTAGGTTTAAAAATATATTTAAGAATTGCTTAGTAAGAGGAGTTTCTGCACGCTATTATCTGGACAACTCAATATTCAAGATGACTTCAAATTTAAGGAGACCTCCTGATCATGAGATTCTATACATGGAAAATTATAAATTTGTCCTGTACAATCTCACAATTGGAGGTTATCTTAAATTTGTCCCCACCACTACTGCAGCAGGGAAAGCAGTGGCATATGGACAGGCAGGCAGCCTGACCTGTGCCCCTTGTCCTCTGACCCCTCCCCACCTGCCTCCCCTGCCACTCACCTCTCCTCCCCACAGTGTCCACCACAGCGTCCACGATGCAGTAAGTCTGGCTCTAGCTCAGACCATGAAGTACCTGAAGGCCCTGGTGCTGGCGAGACAGCAGTGCTGGCCCCGGCCCAGCAACAGCAGTGGCAGCTCCAGTCCCAGACCTGGCCTCAGTCTTATTTCTCTTTTGGTGCCACACAATAAAATATTAAAACTTAACTGTGGAAGACATCTAGTATACATTGTTTCAGGTTTGGATCGAGACAGACAGCTTGAGTCATCCTGGATGTATGTTCAGTGTCTATGGTCTGTTGCTGATCAGTGGCCATCTACCTTAACCACTGACTTGCTGATCGAGTTTAACGGTTCTGTTTCCTCATATATAAAACAGCTATAATATTAACCTGCCTTCCAGGGTTGTTCTTGGCCGTTCATTTTTTTAAGATGCTCTGAGCTCATTAAATTAATTGCAATTTGACGAGTAGTTCTTGTCTTTGTCAATTAAGGCTGAAGCACCCAAATAATGGAAGAGAGAGGATTCTGGTAACATGCTGTCCATGAGCAAGATGGCAATGGTGTAGTAATGTCTAATGTGAAATTCCCTAGCTGTTGTAGAAAGAGTACTTCTGTCTCATCCTCATGAACAGATGTGATCAAGGAGCTCATATTCCAAGGACCTTCTAAAGCAGAAGCTCTAAGATGAGTATAATCCAGTCTGAACAGAAGTTGGCTGCAGATTTTGAAATTTAGAAGTATGCTCAGCATGATTATACAGAGTAATTTTTTAGTAGTAATAAATTAGTAGAGACAGTTACTGTTTATATAACATTGCTATTAATAACTGGTAATAAAAAGTTAATATTTGCTAGGGTTGGTATTTACTGCTTGGTAATAGTGCATTGATAGTGCAATAGGGCAATATTGCTATTGATCCTGACGTCACCCCCAGCACAGGCAGCCCAAGAAAAGACCCGTCCAAGAAAGCCCTGGGGCAGCCTGTCTGCCGCACCTGCCCGACGCTCTGCAGGGCCTTGAGGTCGTTCTCCAACTTCTCGTACTGTTTGGTGAGCTCCTTCAGCTGCTCGCACACTGCAGGGGGCAACACGGGAGTCCGTTACTTTTGATCAGTGACAACATTCTATCATTGTAACAACTGTTCCAACCCACAGATTTTAGTTGGGCCTTGAACGATAAGCATTTCGAAAAGGAACTTTATGTCCTTTTCTTATCACCGACTACGTAATTTTAACAGGAATGATGTGTTGTTCGCACTTTCTCCTTTCTTTGAGTGATGATTTTCTTGTCGTTTAAGAACAAGAGCTTGCTTTAAGAAGTTACTGTGCGGGCCAGGAGCGGTCTGAGGCCCTCGGGGGCGCACGGTGGGCTGTAGCCAGCAGCCCAGGCATGCGGGTCGGGGAATGCAGGCCGGCGGACTAGAATTAGGCACGGACGCGTAGCGGTTGATTAAAGATTATTTTACTTACACCGTAGATGGTCGCGGTGCAGGCAGGAAAACTTGCTTGAGTTGCAGTTACAGACAGGAAAGAAGAAAAGCAGACAAGAGTTCTAAACTCGTGAACTCTAGCCCAATCCGGCTGAAGGCTCTAAAAACACGAGCCCGTCGTGTCAACCGAAGAAAACAACTCAGAGAAGAGCTCTGGATACACTCACACGAAGTTTGCTAGGCTCCGTGGAACTTGCGCGCAGGGAAGGGGTTCGTAGAGGGATCGCTCGGTGACGGGGAGAGGCCAGAGGTTGATCAGACCCCTATAGCCTTCTTAAGGTAGCCACGTGGGAATAATTTAGAACTGGCCAATAGTGGGACACAAATTTGCATGTGGGTAGCGGGAACTTCTTTGCACCGGGGTTTTCTCTTTGCAACTGAGAAATGCACCTTGCAAAGAAAGCTCTGAGTGGCGGGAAATAATTTAGTAGTGCCGAAGCGTGCACACACAAAATCACACCCTTGGGTTGTGACAGTTACTATAAGGACTGGGGTTTAAGGATTGTTTTTTGTGCATTCTATTTCTGATGCATATGAATGCTACACATGTGAGACCAGAATATTTTTGAATAGCAGGTCCACATATGCACCCTGCCTGTCCTGTAGTAACTGACAGATGAAGATGTAAAGGATGGGGAAAGCTATTTCTGCTTTCCATTTCTTTTCTACTGCCTTTGGCTACAAGATGAAACATCTACAACATCCTTATCTCTGCTAACTGCAACTTTTTTGTTAGTTCCTAGTTATAGCTAGTGTAGCTACTTTTGGCAAAATAGTTAAGAATAAACTAGGATATAGCATAGGTCTCAAGTCTGGAAGGGGCTCTTGTACCAGACCTCTCTGGACATTGCAGATGTGAAGTCACCAAGGTTTAAGACCTCTTCCTGCAAGGCAACTTTTCATATTACTAATATACACTCTAAAGCATCTCTTCTCTGAAGAGGTACATATCCCATGCATTTTTCTCTGATCCTGGCTTTCAAACAACCCCCTAACTTTCTGAAGCAGCTTATCTGAAGCAAACTCCCCACTGTTTAACAGACATAAAACAGGTTGCAACCTTGCCTTACCAGAAGCTGCAAAACCTGTATCTATCTCTGCTGCTATAACAAATAGACACTGCCCACAATAAACTCATCAGAATCCATGAATCCTACACATGCCTTTCCCAAAGTGTGGTGTATTGGATCCACTGCACCAAATGCTCTCGTGGTAACTACTATGTGGATGAAAGTAGATAAACTGCACACCAGAACAAATTCTCACAGAAAGAATATAAAGGAGAGAGACACACAAACACTAGTAGGAATGCATTTTTCACAGAACAGCCACTCCTTTTCTGACCTCACTGTCCTCATGCTCAAGGGAAATTTACAGAACACCTTCAAAAGGCGAGCCCTAGAACAAGAATTCTTAAGCTGTCTGAACACTAAGAACCAAGGACTGAACACTGATAATTGACTTTATGACATGCTATAATCTACGTAATCCCTGAACATTTTTTTCCACTGCAGGTGATAATGACCCTCTTCCCTTTTCAAAGGTCTCGATCTTCCACTAATCAAGCTGTCTTTTCTTGGTAATTGCTTGTCTTTGTACTCCTGGGGTTTTATGTCTTTTCCAATTTCACAGCCCAGCACACTTTTAAATCTTTACTGTGCCTGCTGCTTCTCTCAGACCTGATCAAGAATATTTCACATCTGAAAGCTTGTCTGTCTCAACCATGCAGTTGGACCAGTAAAAGATCACCCACAAAATCCTTGCTTCTTGCATATTTCCTAGACCACCATGGCTACAAAGTCACTCTGATGCTAAATATGGAAGATATTGAAAGCTGCCACTTAAAATGGAGTGTGTGTAACCTTAAAAAAAAAAAAAAAAGCCAGACTACACAGTGGTACCTTCTTCCTGAGCTTCTACAAAAAAAGCATCATCCCAAGGGGACTCATTTGCAACCCTCTAGCTAGCACGCACAATTCCATATACGTGACACAACTCTGCAGGAAAACCTCACAGAAACGGAGAACCTATTCTCTTCACCTAACGTACTCCAAAAAGGATCAACTTAAACAGGACAATACAAAATTATGCTACTAAACTAAAAGATATTAATCTGGAAACATACCTGGCTGCTGTGCAGCAAACAACATACGACCAGAAGTACCTGATGACAGCCATCCAATACAAGAAGAAAAAGTGGAATCAGCTATCACAGCAGAAGCCACCTCACAGGTAGTGGTCTAGTAATGCAGGAGAGAATTGGAACAATTTCTAATAATTGTTCTTTCTGCAATACTGGTCCATACTTTTAATATCTTGATTCCTTACCATTGCAGCCAAACTCCTATGACAGCTGAGAGAGTTTATAATAGAATACTTACAAGGGCCAGCTTAACACAGAAGTGTAGTTGAAGGTGAATTTTATGATGCTTAGAATTATCAAATCACTGGAAAATTCAGTAAGATCTGAGACCTCTGAAATAGTAGTAGGAGTGGTGCTAGTCAGGGTTGAGATTTACATGCAGACCTGTGTATGGAAATATACACAATCCTGTGCTACTGGCCACTCCTTCATGAAAATAAAAATAACTTGAAGTAATATAAAAATAAAGATAGACCTTCTCCCATGTAGCAAATTTTAGATCCTCTTTCCTCCTAGCTCAGATACTGTAAACATGTACTCTTCCAACCATTGTAAGCACAAGCTCTATTGTAAATTAAAACCTAAAAGTCTCCTGACAGTCTATAGATCTGATTTTATTTCTCAGTGAAGAATCCAGTGGGGAGGTAGTATCTGCCCATCTAAGATGCCACTCTGGATGCTGAGAAGGGGATGTCACGTTTCTGACAGCTGCTACTGTGCTCCACAGATGTCTGTTTAAAGTCAGTCTTCTTTTGTTTCCTGCAAAAAAAAAAAAAAAAAAAATGTTATATGTGGTTATGTTGGAGTGGTGTTGTAGACATGGTAGTCCAGGAAATATGAGAGGCATGGATTTTGGGGGATGATATATTTTATTGGACCAACTGCATAGTTAGGAGAGGTTTTAGGCAAGCTTTCAGGCTCAAGGTACCCTTACTTGGGTCTGGAAAAGAAGCAGATGTAATTTGAGCTAAGGTACAGATAGAGCATGGATCACATGTGTTTTCCCAGGCTTCTGGTCTGACTCAGTCCTGCTCATAGCACATAGAACTTTGAGCTCCTTTAGTCCGTAAATCTAATCTCCAATACTTATGGCACTGGGTTTATCTCTGTGACATCTTATCCCTCGCTGCCACAGCAAAAATAAAACATCCGTCTTGGCCTCTTTTATATATCCATTTTGATTCTGCAGTTCTGTATAATACGCACCACCCAAGCCCTTTGACACTGATTTGTGCACTGTATTAGCAGCTTGTCTGAAGACACATGTAAGGAATCCTTGAAAGCTTCATACTCATTAAGCTGTAAAGAAAAATATTGCTTCTGTGCTCTTACCTATTTGTACAACCTGTGACTGCAAAAAGGATTTGCAAGGATGGGTGGTACTAATAATGCATTAGTAACTAAATCAGAATTCTGAATTGTATGTATAGAGTGGATTCACAATTTACAGCACTATTTCATTATGAGTAAACAGACTATTCCAGGTTATTAGAGCACTCAGAAGTAGCATAAACATTGCTGTAATAAATGCCTGAAACCGCAATTACCAAAGAGTTCAGCAATCAATTACTTTGAGATTTCCTGCTGTTAAGAATAAATGAATTTCAATTACCTTTGCAATTCCCTGCTGTTGTGAAAGATGAATACAGACCCAGCTCTGAGGTGCTGTACTCAGTGGCAACAGCTTTTGAAGCAAGTGATACGCTCAAGCCTTCTTAAAATATAGATCATACATAAGAATCCATGTGAATACAAATATTGTGAATATGTAAGAATGTCTTGGTTCATGACTGACCAAAACTAGTTCATTGAGTTTGTAAATTTTTATCAGTTATGTGTTTCAGGGACAAAAAAATCACATTCTATTAAAAATAGAAAACAAGTCAGCTGATCTAGATGAATTAATGCATTTTTGACCAAGTGCAGTGAGTTTTTTCTGTTATCTTTTTTCAGAAGTGGATCCAGGATTTTAAGAGAGGTGCTGGGGCAGCAATCCGTGCTGCTGGAGTGGCTGTACTCCCCACTTCCAGCATCCTTCCCTCAGCCCCCCTATGAAGGTGAGCAGACTGCACCATGGAAGCAGCAGTCGGGGACCTTTTTAGGCCCTCACAGTGGTAAGAACCCCCAGCTCAGAGGCACATCCCATCCCCTTCCCTCCCTTCCTCCTCCTGCTCTTCCAGTTGTTAGAGGCGCTCCAGAGCTGCTCCAGCCAGCCTGTGTAGAGCTGGGCTCAGCCTGGACAGTGACCAGCAGCAGCCAAGCAGGAGTGCCTGTGAAAAGACTGAAAATTATATAAAAGAATATTGGTATTAGCAAAAACTAACTTGCTGCAGAAAGAAAAATTAAAACCAAAGAAAAACCTAAGACATCCACTTCTAGATAACCACCTCTTTAAATGTGAGGTAACTTTCAGATATGGTCTTGGTTTGATATTCAAAAAAATGTTCTCCATATTAATCTAAGGCCATTAGATCAGTACAGTGCTCTGGGGTTTTCTAAATGGAAGAGTTGTGCCTATCTACCTGGGAAGATGCAATCCCAGAGGAAGATCCCTTAACACTCTTGATTTAGTTTTGCAGATCTAATGGCATTAATTTTTTATGTGAGAAGTCTTTGGAGCCTGGCTGTTTCTGGCTAGAGAGGAGTGCTTGCTTTTAGAAATGTTACTGTACTCTGCATGCTCCAAAATGGTGGTGAGAAAGAAGCAAATGGCTGTTTGAACAACTTTAAAACCTCTCAAGCTGTTGCATGTTATAATTATGTGACAAAGGAATTACTTCTATGTGTATGATCTTTTCTGGTCATTATTTCAAAATATACTGAAAAATGTATGTAATTCCCCTTCTTCAGTTTTAGAAACAAATATCAGAGAAGCTTCAAGCTGGCCCTCTAATTTTATTCCTGCAATTATGGTGGTTGGATGTTAAACTTTTTACATCTGTTATCATTTTTGTCTACAATCATAATAAATAGAAAATTAGATGCTACTTTTAAAAATATTTTGACCTTAAAGTCGTAACTAATTTTAAAGATTTCACTATCTGCTATCAGTATATAATTGGGCAGAACATTCATGATCAAAATTCAGTGTACGACACTGGATTTCAAAAGGATGCAATATCTTCTGTCAGCTGGTTGAGGAGTTCCCACAGTATTACTATGGGAGTGCCCAAAGTTACTGATGGAAACTGTCTCAGAATGCCATCTCTGTTTCTCTCCAAACTCTGCTGTCAGGTAGGGGACCAATCTGACAATTTGGTTACCATGGCCACTGCAGAGGGTAGACACCCCTGGCCCCATCAGCTTCAGGTAACCCTGAGTTGTAACCTGAGCTGGATAGATTCCTGAGGGAGGTGGGAACCTGCTCCTTCTGCCTGTGACTGGCCTCACACACCTGGGTGGGGGCTTAAGCTCCCTATTGTTCTAATCATGACTGGGAGGGGACTAGACCCCCTGCCAGTCTACCCAGCAACCAGTGATGCATTTCAGATTGGTTGGCTGGCAGCCAACAGTTACTGGCCTTCATTGGATCAGGTAAATGAGGTCATAAGTTCTTTATAAGTTAAGGACTGCCCAGGAGGCAGGGCAGCAGCCATGCTGAGGACTCTCAAAGAAGCTGGACCATCTGAAACTTGCTCTCTTTTTAAACTCATGGTCAATGAACTGCTTGCCTCCAGAAGGAATCTCCACCTGCTTTGGATGATACTTGTGAGTAAGCTACTTGAGATCTAACTAGATACATAGCTTGCAGTAACTCAGATGCATGCAGGGTAATGCACCTGGGGAAGAAGAACCAGTGGCACACCTACAGGCTGGGGAACTCCCTTCTTGCCAGTGTTGAGACAGAAAAGGATCTTGGAGTCATCATTGCTGCCACAGTGAACATGGGCCAACAAAGTGGGGACGTGGTCAGGAAGGCCAGCCATACCTTGTCATGCATCCACAGATGCATCTCAAGCAGGTCCAAGGATGTGATCCTCCCCCTCTTTGCGACACTGGTCAGGCCGCAGCTGGAGTACTGCATCCAGTTCTGGGCACCGCACTTCAGGTGGGA